>NC_080723.1:12305843-12669176 GCF_019097595.1 Hemibagrus wyckioides | reverse complement strand
ATGTTTTTATTTGATTGATTGGATATATTTGTTTACTCTGAAGTATTTTATACTTATGTAGTTGCTTTAATAGATTTCTTGATGAATACATTGATTACATTATGTATTAGTGTATTGAATTGATTGATTGATACTTTAATACCCAGCATATTGTAACAATTTTAATTGTGGATGTCAATGGAAACCAAAAACAAATAGGTGATACTATGTACCTGTTTGTTGTTTATTTTTTTATGGTATGCTATTGGCATTGTACATTATTTGAGTATGTGATGATGTAGGGTACCACAAGGCTGACAGCTGCCAAGGATGCAGAATATTGCTACCTCTAGAAATAGAACATGTCTATAGTTTGTGTGTTACATTTGTACCCTTTGTGAACTTGTACCCAATTTCTTTTCTCAATTAAAACTTAAATAAAAAGTGATGCAAATAAAGAAAATGACATTCAGTGGCAAATTCTTTACTCTTGTTAGAGAATAAAAATATAAACTGTTAAAACATAATCACATCTGCCTCAAACCATGTTTTCTGTTACTGGCAAATTTGCTCTTTCAACAAAGAACCAAGGTATGTGGCATTATTTACCAGAGCTCATAAAATGGTATTTGCACTTGGTTTGATGGTGCCAGTGTTCAGCATTGAATTTTTTTTCATGTCACACTCCACAGTGGTGGTTAATGAAAGAAGTCTCTCATGGCATTAAGAAATAAATATTTCTGTTTTTACCTAGCCTAGCAGAGGCAATATATTCATAGAAACGTTCTATAAAAAAGAACTTTATATTTTCTAAAAGTTCTATTTTTTTTCCCTCACAAATGTTTATATCTTTGAAGTAAATGATATCAAACCTATTTTTTGCTCTCTGAGATGCCCCACATGCTTGTTCATAAGCATCTGAATTTGTTCAAAGTTGTTATTGTCAACAATTCAAACAGAGGTAAAATGATCTCATGCAGAAAGCCAACAGTGTCCTGACTAATTTTATCAGACTTGCGGCAATAAAATAATTAATTTATACTGATCAATTTTCATTCGGTCGGCAGAATGGAACAGGGGTTAAAGGGAAAAAGGGTTAAGGCTGATTAACAACAATTTTATTGCTTATGATACAAACTAGGTGAATGCTAATATCTAGCTCTGACAGTGGCGGGCCGTGCATTTCACACCTAGGCCTTCACTGGTGTCCTTCCTGAATTAATCCACCTCTATACCATTATTATGACGCCACCATGGGCATCGCTAGGCCATTTTCTACTCAACCCTCCTAAAATTCTGCGATTCTCCATAAACTGTACACAAATTGGTGACCTCCTCAGTCCCCTTTAAATTTCATATGAAAACGACGGCAGACTTCGACTCTTCCCGGTCTTTCAGCGCGTTCTTCAATCTGCAGACCATGGCGTCGCAGAGCGAGGATCAGAGGACAAGTGTGTGTGTGTGTGTGTGTGTGATCAGGAAGACTTGTATTTGGCTTGTTCAGTGTACTCAAATGTTATACACATCTATGCAGTACAGTGGAATGGTGCAATATGTTTACCATCCTACCCTGTTAGTCAAACCTTTATTTTATTTATTTATTTATTTATTTATTTTTTACTATTATATCCTCATTGGGGGCTGAGCCCCCCTTAAATGAAAATTCTAGAATCGCCCCTGGACGCCACGGCAGTAGATACTAATCAAACATTAAATAACAAAGTAAAAAAGAAATTAGTCTACAGTATTTCACACCTCACAAGGAATAGTCCATTTTATTACGGTTACTTTTCTCAAAAAAGACATTCTTGATGCCGTATGCAGCAAACTGCAATCTCTGGAGGACGCAGCATCTGAAATGAGACGCAGTGAATATATAAACAATGTATATGGACGGGTTGCTGCCTCTGACTACTCCAATTATCCAATCAAAGGACGGGAAATTGCTGACGTAATCGTATGCCTGCTAGATAGCCCCAGTGATGCCAACTAGAAATATGATTGGTTAAGGTAACAATTCCATTGCCACTTATTTTAAGCTACGGGCGCCTGCACTATTGATTCTGAAGGCCTTAAGGCAGATTTTCACTCTGGTGACTCTGCCACTGGCTGAAATATGATTGGATAAATACTCTTATCATAAATATACACGGCTGGAAGCAGCGAAACCAAGAGAAAAGCTATAAAATGTAGAGAATAGACTATTATAATAATTTAATACACATTCATGGAAAAATACACTACCAGTCAAAAGTCTGGACGCACCTTCTAATTCAGTGTTTTTTGTTTAGTGATTTATTTTCTACATTCTAGAACAATACTGGAGATTTCAAAACTATGAAATAACACACATGGACTTAAGTAATCCATATGTAATGACAACAAAAAACAGTCAGTTATTTTAAGACACGAAGGTCAGGTGTTCTGGAATAGTTCTTGCAAGAACAGTATTGTCAAGTGCATTTGCAAAACCCATCAAGCACCATGATGAAACTGGCTCACATGAAGACCATCCCAGTAAAGCAAGACCAAAACTTACCATTATGCTTTACAGAGTATCAGTAGCAGACATATCTCAATATCAACTGTTCAAAGGACATTATTGTGTATTTCGGCCGCCTTCAGCATTGTTTTACACTGTAGAAAGAAATAAACATCAGGAAAGACCATGGAATTAGAAGATGTGTCCAAACTTTTGACTGGTAGTGTATATTAAATATATTAAAATACAAGTCAGTGATTCAGATCACTGCTGTTTAGGTCAAGCCTTGCTGGCCCTGACGGTCCACCACTGAGCTCTCAAATACAGATAAAATGCCTATATAAAACACAGCAGCAGTTACTGTAGATTACAGTGAGGATTACTAGGTCTCACTCTTGCTGTCACATCTGTTAAAATTTAGACTTTTTTTATTTGTTAAATCAACTCATTGACAGAAAGTCAGCTAATGAGAGCTTATTTATATAAATATATGATTGTAGAGAAATGTAGCTTCGATTGTAGGGAGTAAAAATGAGATATTTGTCTTTTGAAATGTAGTAATTAAAGCCCACATGTATAAAGTGAAAGAAAAACTTAAATAAAGTACACATTAATAAACAGAGGACTTAAATACGATAAAAAAAAGTAGCTGAGTTGATTGACGACAAGAAGCTTTTATAGCTTTTCATAGCTTTAAGATGTGTGATTTCTTACTCTGAGCATTACTTTAAATGCTTTAAATGATGGATATCATTTTATGAAATCTTAAGTCTCTGATTTAGTTTCTGTTCATTAAGGTTTAATGGTAACAAGTCATTAATTTATGTGTCATAATATGAACCAAAGCATTTTTATTCACATTGTATATTCAACTGCAGTTTGTTGAACTTTCGTCTTAATTTTTTAATTTTTTAATCTTGTTCAGGATTTCAGAGATTAGTGTTGCTTTTTAGCAGAGCCTGAAAATGGTTTGGGCATGTATTGATGAATAATAAAATGCTTTGCAATAAACTACATGTTCAATCTCTGGTCCTTAAAATACTGAAAAAGCATTTTGAGATGTTATTCAGATCTTAATGCTATTAACTATGAAAAACGTGCACAATAACACAAATGAACATTTTCTTTTTTTTATTACAAACAATTTAAGAAATACATTTTCAAGATTACATTTTCAGTGAGGTGTTTCATAATATAATGCTCCAAAGAAAATTTTATTCCAGTACATTACAACAGTATATGATATAAGAACTTATCAGTCAACTTATCAGATATGTATTAAGCACCTAGCATTTAGCTCTAAAATAACCAATTAAGCATCGTCTCAGTCAAACAATCTTCTGAAGAAGCTTTTCTTTCCTGGAGTCATTTTCAGGGATATGGGGGCTTTGCGGTGCATTGTCTTCATTGGGACTCTCTTCAGAGGCAATATCTTGCGCGGGGGAGTCATTTCCTGCCTAGCAAGACCTCCATGGTCTAGGCAATAATACTTGCTGTTATCCTGAGAGAGACGTAGCAGTAGACCCTCTGAGAGCTCCATACACTGAGCATGGACCCAGTGTCCACCTTCACCTCTGGAACAGAAGATCATAGCTGGTCTGGTGAGCTCTGTGGAGTAAAAGGGCTCCCAGGTGTTGACATCGACCTGACATGTCAGGCAGCACTTGATCCAATAACCGGTCTGAGATTCATCCTCTTCATCTTCCTCATTGTAGGTGTCTCTCTCTCCATCACTGCTGTACTCCATCTCATGGGGATCACGGCCAAAATACAGTTCTTCTGAATCTTCGAGGGGTGCTGAATCCTCAAAATCAGTGGATTCTTGGCTGCATGTCTGGGTTGGATCCTCTCCCTCCCCCTCTTGCTTGAAGCTTAACTGGTACAAGTAATAGGCATCTGCAGGTGCATGATTTGTACCAGAAGGTACAGCAATTAATGCACTCCCCTTTTCAAGGGTTCCACCAAACCAGGTGCGGCTTTGGCTGATCTCACTGCTCCACTCAGGAGGCTCTCTGGGCTCCATGCGTATCCCGACATCATCTAGTACAACGTAGGTGCACAGCATTCTCTTCTGGGAATCTGACTGGTAACCACCAAGAATAATGTATTCGTGAGCAGGGCCTATGGGAGTTGCAATGGCACTTGTGATGGAGAGACCATCATTAAGGATCTCACAGGAGAGTAATGGGCTGCCTAAAAGGAGCTCTACACGCAGCCTGAACAAGCGAGGTGGTCGGCAGTCAGTAGAGGCAATGTGGCCACCCAAGAAGTAGACACAGTCCTCTCGTGCCAATGCCAGGTGAAATGACTGGCCGTCAGTGAGTTCTGGGAGGGTGTGTGCTGAACAGCAGCCAAACTCCAGATCAATGAGGTAAATCTGGGGTAGACAATCCACCATGCAGTTCCAGTTCTCTGTTGTTCTTTCAGCAGGAGGCATGTAGGATCTGCCACCAAACATAACACATGCGGTTTTCCCTCTGCTGTGGACTACACTAAGGGTGTGGCCATACCGTGCTTCTGGGAGCTCGCCGACCAACTCTTTCTCCTGGCATCTCAGTGTGACCTTCCTATTACAACCATGGCTGTCAACACTAAGCATGTAGAGGCTTGATGACAGCTCATTGTTGGGGGTACGGCCTCCATGAATGAGGTAACACTCTGGGTTTTCATTGTGAGGCTCTAGGTGAGCAATTGCGGGGTAACGCAGAGGTGGGAGATAACAAGAATTGTTGGAAAATGAGATGGCACGCAATTTGAGCTCCCCATGTTTGATCCGGACACCAAAGATGCCTGTGGGGCAGGAACGTTTGGGCCATCCTTTCTGACCAAAAAGATAAGCATCACCTTCTAGGTGCAATAAGGAGCAGCCAGGCTGCAGAAGACTTGCACAGTTTACAGCAGTCAGGTGCTTCAGGTACATTTTTCTGCAGAGATAATGAGAAATGAAACGTGAGTTAATGGGTGATCTGTTCAAACTGTTGGAATAAAAATGAGCATTTACTAAACAATGATGGAACTTTTGTTTCCCGGGACACTAAAAACTGTCGCACCATTCCGCCTTAAAATGTTGTAGTTCATTCCGCCTCCTTTTTCTCGAATCTGGAGGTTAGACGCATCACTACCCAGAATGCATTGCGAAACGCGGTTGCCTGAGGAACGTATGCTAGTTGGTAGGTTGTCTGTTCTCTCAGCTGTTTGTATTGTTTTTATTAGCGTCTATTAATTTATTTATCCGGCAATAACAAAATAGTAAAAAAAAAAAGTTAAGGATTTAGTAATTATGTTGAATAAAACACCGTTTGAAGCAGAGCGTAGTTAGCATGTTAGCTAGCGCAGCAGCGTGACGGTAAAGCCTCACATAGGGTTCTGTTCGAATAAATACTCTCTACCGTTAAAGATAAACTTTCGTCAGTTCGTATTTATACAAATGACGAATAGTATTATTATTTTTGCATTTAAATAGTCACGTTATTCCTCAGGAAGCACAAAACTTGCATTTCGTGTTTATTTAAGTTTCCGACAAACCCCCCAAAATGTATATTAATCAGTCTTAATTACCTAATTATCACCTAATGCACGATGTCTATAGCGCACTACTGGTCACGTGTTCTTACCTCTGCCAGTGGAATCCTCAAGATCTCTGGAAATAAGTCAATATAAATAAAAAATTTGCTGTAGTAGATCGTAAAAATGTGTTTAAATTATGCAGTATAGTTGTGTACCTAATTGTTAGTTTTGAGTGATGAAGAGCTGTGGAGCTTGTGAAGCTTGGCTGATTCTGATCAGAGTTTAATATTGAGGTCAACCGCCTCTAACTGTTCGCTTCAGCAGGTGGCTGAGCAAAAACATCACATCATCTTTAAATGAAAACAAGCTTGAAGCTGGTTCTACACAGGGAGATGTACGAGTGCAAATATAGCTGTGGAGATGATGAGACAGATTCCAAACAGCATTAATCATCATCATCATCAGATGTTTGAGATTCGAACTTACACACCAATAAACAATAAAATTTAACTGCAGGATGTACATGATGTACTTTCATCAGTAATCCCATGAAGACGTGTATATTTACCGAATTTACACTGAGGACGACTGAAGCGTATTCAGCACTGTGACTGAATTATACACACAGTCTAAATGTATAACTCGTGTATCACTATGCAGCATCATCTATGGGTAAAAAGTGCTTGATAACTGAAGCTTGAGTCAGTGTAGTTGTGTTACATTTAGTGGAGATAAAACAAACTGATCCATTATAGGGAAATTAGTTTTAGTGCAGCACGATAGTATAAAGAAAACGTGTGAAAGGCTAGATATTGAATAGTAAAAAAAATAGAAGCGTGACTGTCCATGTAGAATTATATGTTATAAAAGGAATAACTGCAGCATAAAATAGGCCTAGATTTATGGTCAATAATAGTACAAACAAAATATAGTGCACTATACCTGGCAAATGTACAAGGGTAAATACTAAGGCAGAAGCATTCAAACTGTAGAGAAGGAATTGCCAGGGGAAGAGGCAGGTTAAATATTTAAATAACTGGATCAAACCTGGCAACCTTCATGTTTTTTGTACATTTTAACATCATAGTACATTGGAATGCAGAAAGAGCTGTCTTCTTTTCTTCCCCAGAAGAAAATGTGCAGATGAGAAAATCGACATATGAGTTGTGAATGACTGACAGTTGTAAAGGTGTTTAATGCTGCATCCAGAGCTTGGAATGACGCCAGACTCGACGTCTAAAAAAAAAATCATCACCTTTAATCTTTTGTTAGCATCAAGCCAGCCAGCAAACTGTGATGAGTGATGCATATTTTTCACCTCATGACTGTGAACTGTATAGTCAATGTTATAGATTTATCAAGCAATTATGTCTGCATGTTGACTGATCTTAAGCAAACCTGTAGTCGATTCCAGCATAGCTGTCACTCCTCGAAGCCCTGCCCCTTCCCCTGTCTCACAGTAAACATGCTTTTGCTCTGGCTTAAAAAAAATTGTTTTCTGACATACACTATATTGCCAAAAGTATTCGCTCACCCATCCAAATAATCAGAATCAGGTGTTCCAATCACTTCCATGGCCACAGGTGTATAAAATCAAGCACCTAGGCATGCAGACTGTTTTTACAAACATTTGTGAAAGAATGGGTCGCTCTCAGGAGCTCAGTGAATTCCAGCGTGGAACTGTGATAGGATGCCACCTGTGCAACAAATCCAGTTGTGAAATTTCCTCGCTCCTAAATATTCCACAGTCAACTGTCAGCTGTATTATAAGAATGTGGAAGTGTTTGGGAACGACAGCAACTCAGCCACGAAGTGGTAGGCCACGTAAACTGACGGAGCGGGGTCAGCGGATGCTGAGGCGCATAGTGCGAAGAGGTCGCCAACTTTCTGCAGAGTCAATCGCTACAGACCTCCAAACTTCATGTGGCCTTCAGATTAGCTCAAGAACAGTGCGCAGAGAGCTTCATGGAATGGGTTTCCATGGCCGAGCAGCTGCATCCAAGCCATACATCACCAAGTGCAATGCAAAGGGTCAGATGCAGTGGTGTAAAGCACGCCGCCACTGGACTCTAGAGCAGTGGAGACGCGTTCTCTGGAGTGACGAATCGCGCTTCTCCATCTGGCAATCTGATGGACGAGTCTGGGTTTGGCGGTTGCCAGGAGAACGGTACTTGTCTGACTGCATTGTGCCAAGTGTAAAGTTTGGTGGAGGGGGGATTATGGTGTGGGGTTGTTTTTCAGGAGCTGGGCTTGGCCCCTTAGTTCCAGTGAAAGGAACTCTGAATGCTTCAGCATACCAAGACATTTTGGACAATTCCATGCTCCCAACTTTGTGGGAACAGTTTGGAGCTGGCCCCTTCCTCTTCCAACATGACTGTGCACCAGTGCACAAAGCAAGGTCCATAAAGACATGGATGACAGAGTCTGGTGTGGATGAACTTGACTGGCCTGCACAGAGTCCTGACCTCAACCCGATAGAACACCTTTGGGATGAATTAGAGCGGAGACTGAGAGCCAGGCCTTCTCGTCCAACATCAGTGTGTGACCTCACAAATGCGCCTCTGGAAGAATGGTCAAAAATTCCCATAAACACACTCCTAAACCTTGTGGACAGCCTTCCCAGAAGAGTTGAAGCTGTTATAGCTGCAAAGGGTGGACCGACGTCATATTGAACCCTATGGATTAGGAATGGGATGTCACTTGAGTTCATATGTGAGTCAAGGCAGGTGAGCGAATACTTTTGGCAATATAGTGTAGTACATAGAGAACATATTGTAAAATATAATATATGAATGTGTATGCCTTAACTATCATAAAATAAGTGTATAGTTATCTATGTTTATTAGGGATTTTGCCAAAAATTGTAAAAAAGGCTGTCTTTTTTTTTTTTTTTAGGGCTTTGGATATGAGGTGCAAATCCTCAGAAAACTGTGAGTCAGAGAAAATGTTTTAATACATGAGGCTGAAGTGTGATTAAAGGATATCAGAGACTGTACCGCTTTAATATTGAATAAATGCTGGTACAGTGATTATATTGCTCTAGCAGAAAAGTAGTGAAAGAGCCTGAAATGATAGTCTATAAGTGTTTGAAAAAGTGGGTAACAGCTGCTTTGAGGTAATTAGCATAATGTTTTTGTGTGTTTAGTGGCTACGTGTGTGTGTGTGTGTGTGTTAAAGGGAATGATCATGTGCAAAACAAAGTGCTGTAACCACTAGTGCCTGGAAGAGCGTTAGTGCTGAAAAACACAAACACTCGAGCACCTGTGTCTCGGAGCTGCTGCTGAGTCGCAGGGCAGAAGAGAGTGGCTTAATTGACTCCTCAGTGCCAGGCTCTGAAAAAAAATCCACCATATCACTGACTTCTTAATCAGCTGTGGAGATTTTAAATGTGTTTAAATTATACTGTCATAACCCAGTCTTCCTCCGTAGTGTGAGTCTGCATTTGTCTGCCCTCAAAGCCGAAACACACTGCGACTTTGAAGGTGACAAACTCTTAGTGACTGGGATGCAGAGCAGTAGAGTGAAAGCCTGAGGCCATGATAGTGAATTGTATTTATTAATTGATGGCACAAGTTAATTAGACTGTAGTGTGCCACCTGTTTCTGTCCCTTGGAATGGTACACTAGCCTCCATGAAGGAAGAGTTTGATAAACGACAGGGTGACAGCTCAGATGTTCAGATGATCATTTTGCGTGGTCGTTCATTACACTTTAATGCCATAGTAATCATCACCTCTCTTTGCTAATTGTAATTGAACTGAACTTCGAAATAATAAGTTCACCTTAATCAGGGCTAATGTGGCTATAATGTGTATTATTATGTGATTAAGTGACCTAACAAGTAGTGCAGTCTAACTCTAATCATCTCTCTCACTTCTTTATTATCTCTGTGCCCACATCTGCTTCCCTTCACATAAACTGCCACTGGGGTGGTTTATTGTACGCAGTTTTAAAGATATTGATTTTTAAAAGATTTTGCTTTCTCTTGGGCATTGTAATTTCCTGTCTCTGTCTGTTGTCCTTGTAGGTTTGGCGGGATGCCTAGTTTGCAAGATGATTCAGGCGCCATTCCTCAGTCCATGATGGAAGCTCTAGAGTTGTTCTGTACCTTACCAGAGCAGTCATACGAGCAGTTCCTGTCCACATTTACACACCTGAGCACAGGTCAGTCACTAGAGATACCTCCTGTAGAAAAGCACTGCACCAAAATAGTACATAAAGAAACATTGTACACAATATTTCATAATTAGTGATCTTCTTGTCTCCACTTTCTTCTCTGTTGTAGAGAACGTGACTGCTGGATGTTTAAAGTTTCCTGAAGAAGAAAGCAAAACCTGTCTGGTAGAGCTGAACGATATGAACATGGACAGAAAGGTGAATAGTCAATGTAAAAATGGAAATCAGGAGACATTTTCATAATGAACAATTACAATATTTAATTGTCTGGCCAAAGTCAGTGCCACTGCAATAAAATCAAGCATCTTTATTCAGCTGTAAGCATCTAATGTTGCAAAAAATGTTTTAATCATGTTATTGGCGGTCAGGAATAAGTGGCTTGACACCACCGTGTGTACAACAGAAATAAATTTGAGGTTCATCAGGCTACAGAGTTAGAAGAGACATGGCCAGTAATTAAACAGCACCGGAGAGTACAGAACAGTGACAAGCAATAGACAGACAAAAGTGCAGTTTATACTGAGAGAGGAAACATTACTTATTCATTTATTCGTTCATTATCCTTCATCATATAAACAGGGTGGACATGCAGAACTTGGACATTACAATCAGTAACTCGAGCTGAGACTTGAACCACATACCCTGGAGCTATGAGGCATCAATGCTATTCGTGCCGCCCATTAAATTTGAAATTAAAATTGAACAGAGCGAATGGCTTGTTGTGGTTATGTACACTTGAGGAGGAGTTGCAGTTAAGAAAACTAATAATTTAGGGACAGTGTTAAGGCTCTGTTGTGCTGGTGTGTGAAGTAGCTGCTCTGGGACCATTTACTGAACAGCATCAATGTGAAGAACTTCTGACTAGGCTGCTCCTGGTGTTCCTGTTATGATACTCTGTGTCTTTTACTGCCATACTGAGGACACTTTGTACAGTAGCTGTGGAAGCAGTGAAAGGTTCAGGAAGACAGATTAGCTTATTGAATCTTTCGAGGGAGTATCATATATGGACAAGGTGAGGTCCTTCGAGATATAAATCTGTTACTTGAAGTTGGCAGCCCTCTCAGTGGCAGAGCTGCAAAAGCAGGGAATAGTCTGTCTGCTTTCTCCTAAAGTCAACAACAAATTAATTGGTTTTCTGAACATTTAAGGAGAGAATGTTGTCTGCGTTCCAGACAGTAAGAAGGTCAAGGTTGTCCTTGTAAGCTGAATATCAGCGCCATGACAGCAGTGATTTGCAGCATGAGGAATTTGCATTTCATTTGGGGTTAAATAAATTTGCATCTTGGTGGACGAAAGAATGAACACACAAACAAACAAACAAACAAACAAGCAAGATCCAAACACAGAGAGACCACAGTGAGGACTACAGGACTACAAATCTACTTACAGAACCTCAGTCAAATCCTCTTCAAAGTCAAAATCTAATTTCCTCCTGCCTATTCTGTCTTCATAAACACACGCACAAACATGCTCCAACACTTTGAGCAAATGGACCACTTCCAGCAATTAATGACTTCCTCCTGTTAAGGAGTATGGTTCTTGTGGCTCTGAAAGGTACCTAAGACCCCTTGCTGTGTTATATATTGATCTCTCCAGGGTTCTAGTTAGCAGGACATCAATTAATGTCAATACCATCTGGTAGTTACAGCGCTAGACATGTCAATGCAGAGAAGGCTGGTGCCATATTTAGCTGCTGGAACCTGAATAAGATAAGCCTGCTCGGTGTGATCAACAGTCCCGATGAAGAGGGTAAAGGAAAACTATTGATTATGCTTACGTGTGCACGTTTACTTCATATTGAGCAAAGTTGCACTTGCTGAGACCTCTGAAATAACTAGTTTTTTTTATTGCAGATGAACTTGATCATAGATAATGGATTTGACCATGCAGATATAACTGTGTAGTTGCTGCTGAGACAACTGTCAGTAGCTGTCAGTTTTTTGGTGCATTTTCTGTTTTTGTCAGATCGAATGCAAACCTTTCAAAATGCAACATCTACAAGATTATCTTCTTCTTATATTATATTATTATACAGATATTATCTATTACTGTTCACGCAGAACTGGCTTGATTTGTTTATAACTGATGGTTGCAGATATGACTTGTATTCAGTAGGATTATTAACGGCGTGTTAGTCTGTACACAGAACACCTACACACTTTTCTGTGGCACATCCATAATGCAAAGAAACCGCCACTGCTGACCAGATATTATTTGTATGGTCTCTCTCTCTCTCTTTCTCTCTCTTTCTCTCTCTGTCACACTCACACTCACACACAGCTAAATAGGCACAGTAAGTGTGTTTACACCTTAATAATCTAATAATGATCAAATCCAAACTCATTATTCAAGTATAAAGATATTCTGATATCTAAAATGAAAGGCTATTCTGTGATTAAACCAGTCTGGTGAATTCACCTGAATTTAATCAGGATACTTGCATGTAAACACTTAACCATATAGTTGTTTTGTGCACGTGTGTAAAGCTTGGCAGAAAAAAAAGAATGTTTCCATAAAAACAACATGATGGACTAAAAATATTTCTTCCACAGTGCTGTTGAATGTTCCATTCTCTTTGCCCAGAAGATGTTAATTAATTTTCTTTAACAGTGCATCTCTGACAAGAGCCCTGACTGCAAGGTGTATATTAAAGCACTTGGTCTAATGTGTTATAGTATACCTTTTGTAGGAACAACTTGGATGGATAAACACTACTTGTAAACAGTTTGAAAAACTGTGTAATGGGATACTTGGAGTAACGACTGTGATGCTTTTTTTGTTTTAAAATTGTGTGGTTCTCTAGTTTCTGGTACCGCCGTTTATGTTTGGCAGCACTGTTTGTCCTTCTTAACGTGATCAAAATGAGCTGCCACTGTAAGGCATTTAAGATCGAATGCTTTCAAAGACTCTCTGCACAATGTCTTCAGCAATGTCGTCCACAGCTTTCAAGCTCAGAATGATTTTGGTTTCAAACCTATATCACGTTTGGAAACATCACTGTTTCCAATATATATAGTCAGGAACATGAAGGGGTTTTAAGTGATTCTGCAGTAATGCACACTTTTTTTTATATATATATATACAGGTTGACAAAGAGGATGGGACTGAAGACTTGAATAACATGGAAGGTAAATTGTAGTTTATCTTAAGATGAGTGCAATATGTCACAAAATAATGTATTCAAAGTAGCAGTGCTAATTCATGTGTGTATATGTAGATAGCTTTAACTTTGAATGTGCTTATGCATCTTTTATTGTTGGTCAAGAAACGTGTTTTGGGTATTTCTGAACATGACACTGCAATATTCAGTTATTGCATAGGCAGTAATGTGCACATATAAAAAGAGCATTTATGGGTTAACTTTACATTTAATTTGGTTTATTGAGAATCATGTGTGCACTATTTTGGTAATTAGGGCCTCCAGCCATCCGATTTAAATGTATTACTATTTATTATGCATATTCAGTCCCTGCAAATTACGAGTGACTGGCCTGGTCTTAGAGAAGCTTTACTGGCATACTTTAATATGCTCACCGAGCAGGTCTATAATGAGAGAGAACATGCATCAGCCTTGCTATTCATCTCCATGAGCCTCTGCTTTAGTGCTAATGACCTCTAATTAAAGAAAGCTTGGCCACAGAAACTCTCCACAGAAACCATGCATGTAAAGAGGAAGCTCATAGTAAAGATGATGCACAGTGTCCATGGAGGTAGGTTTCTCTAGGATGTTAGGGGAAAAGATAAGGATGAGAGTCAGGGAAAATTAAAAGATGAGATTAGTCTGTGTGAAAACCACAAGGTGTGGCATTTTGGATGTCAGTCAAAGGCATTGAATATCAGGAAAATAGTCTGAACTCCACACTAATTAGTATGAGTAATTATGCAGCGACTGTGATATGTAAAATGCAGAGAGAGAGAGAGAGAGAGAGAAAGAATGCAGAGCTCTGCCTGACACAGAACACTGTGTAATTGCCCTCATGGCAGGGTTCAGTGACACATGGCTGGCATACATATCCTAAACCAGGTTGGGAAATAGTTGCCCTGACAAGCTTCAGGGCCAGCTGGGGAAAGACTCACAGGAACCCACAGGCTACTTTTGTGTCTTCCAGCTGTTTATGGGCAATGAAGGCTTTATGAGACGTCCTAACAGCAGCTTTTCTGACTCATTAGTAGAATGAAGATTTGTCCTCTGTTGCTTTATTGTGATTGTTAATGACTTTGCTTTTGTAATGCTGCATTATCAATACAAGCAGCCCAGAGAAGGGAAATGTGGATATAACCAACCAGTGTTTATGTACCCAGGGGTCACACAAACACGCACACAGATGCTTGCTTCTCTCTCAGCAAAAATATGACATTCACTGGATGAGTAATTAGCTTTAATTATGCTTTAATTAAGATCATCATTGCTTACACTCCTGCCAAGCGTTCTCACACAGCCACGTTCACACACACACACACACACATAGATGTGCTGAGAGGGAGTGCAAAAGGATGGCTTATATATGTGATGTGTCAGTGAGAAATTTTCATTGCTGCTTAGCATCTCGATAGTCCTGACATAAAACCTCAACATCACTTGTGTTATATGTTGCTTTTGGTTATGGGTTCTCTCTTCAGTCTCTTCTTCAGGAGGTGAACTGTTCCTCAACTGGGTTAAAGTCTTATGATTGACTTGGCCAGTCTAAAACCTTCCACTTTTTCTCCTGATGAAATCAGTGACTAAATGATTAGAACAGTTACATTTAATGCTTAATCATTAATTAAAGGTTTATGGCTGTGAATAACAGAGAGGCCCTTAACCTTCTCTGTTCCAGGGGCACTGTATCATGGCTGACCCTGTGCTCTGACCCCAATTCCCAAAAAGAATTTCACTGTGCTGTAATGTATATGTGACAAAAAAGGATGCTGCTGCTGATTCTAATTGTTGTTATGATTTGTTTTGGTAGTGTCACTACCTGTTATCACATTTGATTAATACTACAGACCTTGACAAGATGAGATGAGATTTTATTTTTTTGAATCTGAAGCAGGGAGAACTTCCTTATCCATTTGACTGTAAATACTTTTAGTCATTGTTGACTTATTAAAGGAAAGACATCAGTTTGCTATTCAGACAAGGTAAATAAAATGAAACATTTCCCCCCTTTCTGATATCTATAGCCCTGTAGCTAGTCTTTAGTCAAATGCTCATTTTTAGTGTCTTTCTTAGACTGTCCACACTTGTTTTCTTGTAAATACAGTGTAAGTTTAACATGCATATGTTTTTTTTAAGAAACTCTATAATCGCATGCATGCATGCATATTCACTTGCAGTATGATATTAATATTGTCCTCTTCCTGTTAGAAGTGTGTGTGCTTCCTGGAGAAGTTGAGGAAGATTCACCAGCCTACACTCCTGCTTTCTGTCACCGCACACAGCTTGAGCTCTTCTCTACTGACATGGACCATACGACACACACACTGAGCAATACAGATAGCCAGGTATACAAACAATTAATAGCTTATGAGTCTCCCTGGCAGACGCTCTAAATTCATATGTTCCTTTACAATTGCCAACTTTTCAGAGTTGCGCACTCTCAAATCAATCTAATAATAGGTTTTTATCAGATAGTAAATAGCACTGAAGTGAAATGGCAATTTAACTAAATTGATTCAAACTGCTTGAATTGGGTTCAAGCAATGTAATTTGGTTAATTGCATAAACATGCAGTGAAATTGGAGCAAAGCTTGTGTTTCATGTTCAAATATGCAGAGCTGTGACATCATTTTCTCTCCCCAGAGCGAAACTGAGGAGGTTGTGCCTTTCAGTCTGGATGACACCTTCGATTATGACAATGTTGCACTGTCTCACAAGTATCCTGTTAAATCCAGCAACTGTGGATTCATGATGACCCATAAGTGCCCACTCTCGGACAATGTAACAGCACAGAAGTTGCCAAGTAAACAATAAAAAGGGCAGTCATTAAGATATTTACAACACATATTAAAGGAGAACATGACGTGCTTTGTTTTGAGCATACTCAACTGGCAAATCTTTCCTGGATGTCCTTTTTTAAAGAGTGTACCCAATAACCATTCAGCCCACAAATAGAAGCAATGGTGTGTTTGACATGTTGTTGCTCTAATCATATGTATTAGCACAGAGCATTTTCAACAAAAAGTCATCTGTACATAAAAAGCCCAGGGCACTGCAAACAACCAGACTACAACGGCAATGTCTCTTTTCCGTATGTGAGAAACTGTAGTTGCTTCTTTGGGCGACCCACTGAGTACACTCTTGGGAGAGCAATTAAATACATGCCGTTACAGGAAGCATCATACTGTGCTTTATTCACTGGAACAAAAGACTTTACGTTTTTTTTTTCTTTTCCCCCTTTGTAAGCATTTGAAAACCAGATTAAAAGCCATGTATTTCAGTCTCTGACTCAAATGTGCCCTTTTATTCTTGGTTTTGCTTTTTATGACATTTTAAAGAAATTATAAAAATGTCTATTATTGAGTACTATGTGTTATTTCCCACTGCGTTCTGTAATTTATCCACCCTTACATATGTGGCGTTTTTTCCCCTTTAACCTTTTAGAGTATTTGAGAGGTGTCAGGAATTCAACTAAGGTAGCTGAACTATGACTGTTCATTTACTTCTCTAAAACATTAAGAAGATTGTGTGCATATTTCAGCTGCCTGCTCTGTCTGTGGCTGTGCATTTTTAATGCCCTTTGCCGTCATCTCGCGTTTAATTGGTGGGTGGAAGTGTTGGAACATGCCGGAAAGGAACAAGACCTTTTCAGGAAACAGAGACACTCTGTTACACAGTTTAAAACTAGTCATGTTAGTAGAAAAAATAGCTGAGATGAATTGCTGAGAGTATTTGCAGTGTTATGCCTGTGTAGTGCAAAGCTGGAATGTTGCCATTGGTGCCATCATACCTTAATTTGTATTGATGAACTTGTAGGAATAATGTATTAGACAAAAGTCCTTCATCAGCTGTGCTTCTAAAGCTGTAGGAGTTGGAAACAGTTGATATTCACTATGATGTAGTATCTGTTGTGAAAGCGTGACATTCCACAGAGTTCTAAAGTTTTGTGAGTGAAAATGATGAGCTCTTTTTCCTCAATTCATTGCTCATAATGGTATGTTCATGACTGTTGTGCCTCACCACTGGAAAGGAGAAATCTGTCATTCTGAGGGTAGAAATCTGCTGGACAAAGTGATCGGCCAGTCTTCTCTTGGTTTTTCCAAGCTGATTGCATCTCTTACAGGGGAGAATATAAACAACTCCTGTGGTGATGGATGAAGAGGGATGGGTCAATAAAACTGATCATTGGCTGGGCATTTAATTGGCCATTTAATTAAAAAACAATGCGATCTCAGTGACTGCTGATCTCCTGGAATTTTCACTGATTTAATCGCTCTGCATCATTCGGTATAAAACTCTGGAGACTCCTAGGAGATCAGCGTTTTTCTAAACATGTCACCGTCATTTTGAACCCAATCCGATGGCTGATGTGAATATTAACCTGAAGCTTATGACCTGTTTCTGCATGGATTTCTGCATTGCATTGCTGCCACATGATGGGCTGATTGAATAATTGCATGAATGAGCAGGTGTAAAGGTGACGCAGCATGTTGAACCTTGAGGCAGATGGGCTCAGCAGAAGAACACATCGGGTTCCACTCCTGTCAGGCATGGAACAGGAACCTGAGGCTACAGTGGGCACGGACTCAACGAAATTGGACATATGAAGACTGGAAAAACGTCTGCTTTCTGCAGTGACTTGCAGGTGGTAGGGTCAAAAATTGCATCAACAGCATGAATCCATGGGTCCAACCTGCTTTGTGTCAAAAGTTCAGGCTGGTCTTGGTGATGGTGTAATTGTGTGGGAAATGTTTTCTTGGCACATACCGGACTCCTTAGTAATAAATGAGCAACGTTTGAATGCCTATCTAAGTATTGTTGCTGACCATGTGCATCCATTTATCAAATTCCCCATCCAGCACTTTAAAGTGCCATGTCACAGTGATGAGTTATGAGTACAATGTACTTCACTGGCCTTCCCAGTCACCAGATCTAAATTCAGAGCACCTCCAAGATGTGCTAGAATGAGAAATTCACAGTTTCAGTATGCAGCAACTAATATTTACAGTGAAATTAACAAAAATCTGAGGCCACAAGTGAAAATGTTTCTTTTTTTTTTTCATTTTGTTATCATTTCTGATTTAATACAGTTTTCACAAATCATTTTGCTGACAACAACCTGAGCGAAAAATATTTGGTATTTTTACTTTTTAGTGTGCACTCAAGACCCGTGATTCATTTTAGATCAAATCCATCAGAGTGTTGTCTGAACACGTGCTTCATTAGAAGAGATTAGGCATGAGGAAAATCTGACCTTTTGTACAAAGCAGTTAAGATCAGTATCACTTATTTATTTACATTTTAACATTATTTAATTCTTAGTATTTCCAATAAAACACAAAACAAAACAGATATTCTATATGGTTTTAGAGTTTCTGGACCTTAAAATGTATAATCATTATCAACTGATTATTTCTTCTGTTACTGTAATGTATAATATATGTATGTGTGTGTGTGTGTGTGTGTTGCATGTGCACATGTGTTTACATTTGACATTTCCAGTGTGTACTAAGGGTCTCCCAGCAGGTGGGGGTGGTTGTTGTTTGCCATGTGGGCAACCTCACTTTTCTTCTGTTAGCCCATGTGTGCCATAACCACAGCCTTTCAGTTAAAGAAACTCCAGAGAAAGAGATGTATAGCAAGATAAAGAGGGCAACCCTCTTCTTTCCCTGTATTTAAAGACTATGTATGTATGTATGTATGTATGTATGTATGTGTGTTAGACACTGTGTTGTAAGACCTGAAAGAGCTGTCTAGAAATGACAACAATGTGACAAAATTACTAACTAACTAAATGACATTCTACTTCCATTTGGATTTTCTGATCATTAAAGGGTTCACCAATTCAGGTTCGAATTGAATTACACAGCAATTCCAGAGTGAGAGGCAGAGAAAACGGGGGCAACCCCCCTTTCTGCCCCCGCAATCCAAAAACAGGTGTACTCTTCTGCAGGTGTAGCAGTAACTGTATTTCCCAGTTGGTAAAGCTGAGAGAGCTGAAAATATACTAGAAATAAAGTATCTATTAATTTTCACCACTTACACTGCAGATGACAAGGCATATCTAAGTGGCTCCCAAATGTATGCTTGCGAGAGGAAGGATAGTTTCAGATCCCCATTCTCATCATGCTTGATGGATCCTAAGGCAGTAGATGCTTTCTTGCAAGCATGTTTGGAAATGTTTTAAAATATGAATGTGGGATAATAAGCAATTTAAATACTTTTTTGGTTCACCTGCATCTGTATTCACTTTCAAGGTGCAATCTGCCGTATGGTTCTTTTTGCCTAATGATTATTCATGGCATTTGTGTCATCTGTTAATGTCTCGGGAAAATTTGCATTATATTTAACAGGGTTTGTTTTAACCTGAGGGAGGCACTGTTGCATTGGCAGTTGGTCCTCTGGCTTTGTTCATGAGCTAAGAGCTCATATTTGCATCGTATAGAATACCACACTCATATATGATTTATTTTTCTATTGTGTTACATTAAAAAAAAAAAATAATAGCACACATGGCTGTAATGATTGACCACAGAAATGGCACTTTATCCACAGGAGTTGATTGGTAGGTAGAATTTATTGGTTAGCATTGCTTTGCCCCCTAATGGTTAGCTTTGAAAGAAGTTAGCCTATAATGATAATCATTTCCTTAGGTGGCCTTGCCATGCAGTAAATCAGCAATTAGTAACTGCATGTATGGTGAAACAAAAAATATAACATGACACATCTGTGCCAGGAAGTAGCCTCGGCAGGCTGAAAAATCACAGGAAGGATCACTTACAGTGGCAATCCAGTTCACAAAGAAAATTTGATCAAAATGTCGTCTTCCTCTTGGATTTTACTCCTCTGTACAAGACTGAATGCTGTCACTAATAATCAATGATGCTTGTGTGAGCACATGTGCGAACAATAGCAGATTGTAGCATTTTGAAAAGGCTCTGTTATGAATGTAGTGGCACAGAATGCCAGAATGCTGTTCAGAAGTGATGACTTTCAAACTTTAGCTGGTTAACAGCTGTGAACAAATACTCTGATGAGCGACGGTATGAACAAAGCAGACTTAATCCAAGGTTGAGAGCTGTTTAGTCACAGGGGCTGAGGACTGTGGATGAGATGTGAATTAACCTTCTAGTTGTGTGCTTGTGTGTGTATGTGTTGTGTAACCAGCTCTGCACAGTGTTATTCCAGTAATGGATCTTTATTCCTCAGCCCTTTAAGGATTTCAGAAGGGAGCATGGATTAATGGACTCGTGGTGGTTATATTTGCATGCACATTTTTTTTTCTCTGTGTTGCGGAAAACAGGACTTAACAGTGTCTCTGTCTTATTTGATTATTGCTCCTATCTTGCCCACGTTTACATCCCTGTGGACAGCATTGAGGTTTCATTGATTTACAACAAGACAAAATGATGCTGCAATAAAACTGTATGATAATAAAGTCTCATGCTGCAGAAAAAGGAAGAAGACAGAGAAGGGAGGGAGAAGGGGCAAGGCTGTTGATCTCTTGTTTATGCAAATACCCCCTTCCTATCCCAAGGGCTTGTCTTCACGTTGCCAAAGCAGAGGTCTATAGTGGTACTGCTGCTTCCACTGGGAGAGTGAAAGACAGAAGGACATACAGTAGCAGGTAAACCAAAAGTGGCACAGAGAGAGAGAGAGAGAGAGACAGGGCCTGGATGAAGTGGGATTTTATGCCGGATCAAATGGATAAAATCATAGAATGAGTCATGCTGCATATAACTAAATACTAGAACGTGCTCCATTTTGGCACTTTCTGTTTCTGTCGGTCTCCTCTGCAACACAGGCATGGCTTTCTGTCCTCTGAAACCCAAACATTGGAATAATGATCATGTGAATAAGAAGCTCTAGACTGTCACAGGAAGAAAAGGTTGCAGGTGGTTTTATTTTAGATTCAGCAATCTAAAAAGATCAGCCCCATGCATTGCAAAGTTTCATTTTTTTGAGTTTAATAATCATGGATAAATAGTCCGAATTCAGAAGTCAACATTTATAACACAATTCTTTAAAGCCAAAGCTTGACCATCCATGTAAAAAAAGAAGGCTTGTTAGACCTTTAGATGTTTTACTTTGAACCAACTTTGACAGGAAATGCTTCCGTTGTAAGGTCATCCATAGATCTTTAAGGATTACTGTAAAAGGACAAATCAAAGACCTCTCAAATAAAAAGGTTTATTTATTTATTTATTTTATTTTTTTTTTTAAACGTGTAGCGAGATGTTTGTGTGTTTTGGTGATGTACTTTAGGGAGCATTCTAGCATCAAATGTCAAGACATTTTGACAGCACTGGTCAGTTTATTTTTTTATTTTTTATTTTTGCAAAGAATCCAGTCTGTCAGTTTAAGACACCCATTTATGTCAGTTATTATTTAATTTATTTTTTTTTAGGTTTTCATTATTAATCCATTTCATTGCCAGTCTCCTTTATCAAGACTTGCTTGATGTTGGCTGATAGATGAAATCAAAGAAAGTTTCTGTGAAATAAAAAGAAGAAATACAATATTTGAAGTTTTAGGATTTTTTTTTTTAGGTATGGTTTAACCAAATTAAATAAGAAGCTTTGAAGCATAGAACACGTGAGAAATAACGAAAATATTACTCATGCAGGTATCGCAGGCATTACGTTACATTACTTTGCATTAGGTTACATGTGCTAAGAAATCCATAATGCTGAGATGTGAACAGTTTTTCTTTGAGACTTGGCCATTTCATTGTGGTTATTCGTTAATTAAATCCTTTCTACATGACCGTGCCATGCACCCGTCATGTCTGGTGTCTCATACTGTCATTACAGTAACAAAAATAATCATCGTTGTTAGCTTGAATTTTCACTTTACTTTAGGATGTCATATGCTATTTTCTGCTCTAGTTATCATTAAGATGCTATTGCATATACTGTGTGACAATTGTCTTAATATTCAGATTATAACATCAATATTCGTGTCAACTCATGACAATCACGGCGCTGAACTCGACTAAAATCCTTTGTCATAATAAATTAGTTTTTATTCTTTAGTCAGTAAGGTGTGTGACATTAAGACATAAAAACTATTGGTTAAAACATTACTTTGACCATGAATTTTTAATGTTTATTTATACATTCATCCATCTCCTATAAGTGCTTCTTCCTTGTCAGGGTCACAGTGGATCCAGAGTCTATCCCGGGAATACTTGGAGCGAGATGGGATATTACACCCTAGATGGAGCACTGCTATCTATTTTTATCTGTCCTGCTCTTGTCCTTGTTCCCTTACACATTTATTATCTTTCTCATATGCAATCACTTAGGGAGGAATTTATTTAAGCTGCCTTTGTTAATTTATTGGAAGCCAATGCCAATCACATTTATAATTCATAATTATAGATGAGGCAAAAGTAGGATGCTCTAGCATCTCTTCAATGTATGAAGAGGTAAGAAAAAAGGTGAATATGATGTCTTGGTATATTAAAAGTCTAAAGGAACTGATTATGTGTTATCACAGAGATCAGCTCTAGAGAAGAGGCGTCACCTGTCTGTCATAGAAGATTGTTATTATTGTGTCATAAGTCTGTCATAGAGTGCTGGGATACATAAATGGAATGAATGATTTATGTTGTAATGTTATAGAGATCCTTAAAGAGGTTTCTCACAAAATATTAAGAATAAAATTAAGGTAAAAGATACGCAACTGCACAAAAACTCTACAAGCACTTCTAATGAATATTTTGAGGCAGCTGATGGTAGCATTTGACTAGGATTTTATAATAGATATTGAATCATAAACAAACTGAAACAATGTTTAGAATGCATTTTCATGAAGTGATTTTCAGGACATGACATAAAACGTGAAATTCTCAGTCTTGAATGGCAGTTATCAGAAAGCATGTGCAGCTGTCTTATGCCATCTGCTAACAGCTTCTAAGCGGCCATGACAACATAATACTACAACTATCACATATAATATTAAAATAACATTGTTCAATTTACTGGACATCAAATCTTATGACAGCTTATGACCTCGCACATGACAGGTGTCCTTACTCAGGGTTCAGGTATAAAAGAAAAGCAAAGAAAAGCAAAAATGCCAGTGGTTAGCTTTAGTCAGATATCTGAATTTCAACCTTGTGGGCTGCTTTTAGTTCAGTTATCACATAGCAAATATTAACTGCAGTCACACTCATACACAATATGAAAAAATTCCATAGATCTTATTTACTGATTTTGAGGAAAAAG
This sequence comes from Hemibagrus wyckioides, assembly GCF_019097595.1. NCBI lineage: Eukaryota > Metazoa > Chordata > Actinopteri > Siluriformes > Bagridae > Hemibagrus > Hemibagrus wyckioides. The sequence goes on along the minus strand of NC_080723.1, from coordinate 12,645,662 downwards.
CAGCAAACACAACATTGTCTGGCGCATAATGTTTGATGTTTGAGTGTAATTTTGACTCATGCTTGACAGTGTTTAGTGCCTGTTCTGAATGATATGCATCTTTGTGGAACGGCATCCAAGAAGCCATCCAAACACCACGACCACCTGCTCGCTGTAGCATGCAGGAAATTAGACTGCCGGCTTTTTCATTTCCCTTTCTGCAGTCTCGTCTCCTGCAAAGCAAATATGAGCTCCTATCTGACCAGTTGCCTTTTTAGATGTTCTGTAGTCCCGGTGGTAAAGCAAGACCAGTGCCATAGTCACACCTTTAATCTGAATCATATATTTTATATATGTAGGCAATATCTTTTGGTAAATGTCACATTCTCAGACTTGCTGATTGAGTGTCCTGCAGTGAGGACGGTGCCGTGATTGATCTCCATTCTCGCCACGGCAGCCGAATGATTGGGGAACATAATAACATCTGTGGGTAAGGGTGGGGGTTCTACGGGGGGAGGAGGGTTAAATGAAGCCAAGCTGAATTATTTGAAGGAAAGCAGTGATGAAATAGAGGAAACGTATGGTGCAGAGAAAGTCAGCACTTAGACATGTTATGCTGCATGCTTTCATATTGCACTTTCTCTTCTTTTAAGTTTATTTGTCATGTGCACAAAAATGTCAGGGTATTGAAATGCTTGTTGTGAGGCTCAGGTATTCAGCTGTGAGGTACAAAATATATACATAAGCTGGGGGGGGGGGTCTATCTATCTATCTATCTATCTATCTATCTATCTATCTATCTATCTATCTATCTATCTATCTATCTATCTATCTATCTATCTATCTATCTATCTATCTATCTAAAACCATATTTATATATAGAACCCTTGTTTCTATTCCCCATTTATTCCCCAGTTATTGTTTGTTTATGTAAAGCACAAAGCAGTGATGAGAGAAATAGGATATGGGTATCATCTGCAGGCATTTTTATACATATCTAGATGATGAATCATTTTTTGTGTGTGTTGTAATAAAGCGGAAACTCATCTCTCAGCTGCAAAGAGACAATGCTGAGTGTCTATATTCCCATTAACCTTTTATAAAACCCCTGTACTTTTAGAGGGCTCTGTCCAGTTCACTGTCTCTGTGTAGTGCCTCCTGCACCACTATTAAACTTCACAGTTGAGTTGGATGCACACAATTTGACATTTTTGCCCCTGAAAAAATTAAATCGAATGGATGTGGCGGCAGGCCAGCACAATGGAGTGGAGAAGTTTTGCTATGTTTACTCCATTGCTCAGTGCAATGCACATACAAATCATGGGGAAAATATTTAGCAATATGTACTTACTGAATGAGTGGCATCAACAGGGTGTAAGAATATATACATGAGTGTGCATTGAATTATGTCTGAGTGAATTTTACACAAGAATGATGGATAATGTCCTGTAGGTTGACATGTAATGTGGTGGATCTGCTGCACTGTCTTTAAATGAGGCCAGTGAGAGCTGCTTTTGATTTTGCTTGCTGCTTATTAACCTTTGTGCAAAGATTGAAAAGGTTACTGAGTCACATGCTCCTTTTCACTGCACTTTTCGTTGCATACACCGACAACGCATAACATTATGACTAATATAATGTTGATCCCTCTTTTGCTGCCAAAAAAGCCCTGACCCGTCGAGGCATGGACTCCACTAGATCCCTGATTGTGTGCTGTGGTATCTGGCACCATGATGTTAGCAGCAGATCCTTTTAGTCCTCTAAATTGCACACTGGCAGCTTGGTGGTGCTGGGGCTTGAACCCTGATCAACAACCCAGAGCCTTAACCACTTGAGTTATCACCGCCCTTTAGTTAATGCCTGTTGCTTATATTATTGCAATAAACACAGCAAACTAAAAATTTCCTCAACAGCATCAGCATCTCATGTGAAGTTATTGCAGCTACAAATGCAGCTGGTCATCTTACCTAGAAAACATAAACCTTTGATGTAGCCAATATTTAAAATTAGTTTAGACTTTAATTACCCTACTAATGCATTTCTAATCCTTCTGCAGAGATAGTCCTGTTTTGCAATTCATTCTATTGATTGATAAGTGGCCGAGGACACAGTGATATTTGGGTTTAGGTGTTTGTGTGTGTGTGTGTGTTTTATGTAGACTGGCAGGCAGATGTGGTGAGAAAGGTGCAAGGATGCTGCAGACCCTTATTGAGAGCAGATGAAAATCAGTCAGCACAGCTCTTCTGATTGACAGGCCGGTGAGGTGTTTTTTTGTGTAGGTGTCAAACACTGCACAATTGTGATTTCTCCCACACTCCTCTTTCCCTCCCTCCCTCCGTCTCTCTCTTGTCCATCATTCTATTATTCATCCATCATTATTTAGGCCATCCCTTCCAAATTTCACTCAGGTCTTCCTTCAGTATTCCTCTAAACCACACAGCGTTACTTTGTCTGTCTGTCTGGATTCAATCTCTCTCCATCACACTTTCTATTTTTTTCTTTTTCCCTATTCACCTTTTCTTGCCTAGTATTTTTTTTTTGAGAAGGAGTAGTTCTGCTCTTAGTGTAGGCCATTTAAAGCTGCTGGCTGACACTACTTTAATCTTCCTCCTCCATAACCTTCGCAGCAGAGAAAGAGATGTAGAGGTTGGATGCTCTACCTACACACAACACCCTAATAGCCCTCTGCGGTCTTCTGATGTCTGAAGAAACGTGTTTGCACTCATTTGTTTTCATTAACATCAATGCATACAAATGTGCATTCCTGCATGGAAAGAAAAGGCAGGAGAAATGGCGTTGTACCACTTTACTCCCTGTGGCCTGACTTTTGAAATGTTACTCAGGGAGAGGAGAGCAGCCATCTTCACACGGCTTTTACACAAATTGGAATGAAGGCTTTCATCTTGGTGGTCCATTCTCAGAAAGCAATACACTTCATGAAGCTTCACTCTATCTCAGATACCACAGAAGTTGTTCATTTTTTTTTTTTAAAGAAAAATTAAAAAATCTTCTTAGATTATCATACTATTTTTAATGAATTCATATTTTGTTGAGTAATGTCAGTCTCTCTTTTTTTGTGAATTAATTGTTGTTTTATTCCTCTATTATGCTTTTCACTGGTGTTCAATTGTGAAGCATAATTATCTAATTGTCTTTTTCTTATATGTGAATAATACTATTAGTAAATGGTAAGCAGATGGCTTACTAAATATGTAAATAAGTAGAAACAAATGCATAGTCATTTAAATGATGCAATGACTAAATATGTTTAGAAATAGTTTAACGATATATTTATTAGTCACAGTGAGAAATATTGGATACATTCACCAGTAGATGATATTTCTTACAATGATTTCACTAAGATATAATATTTGTGTCCATAATAAAAAAGTATGAAACAAAATATTTGAGAGCAAGCTGTCCTTAGAGGATATTCCTGTAGTGGCATACCGGAAGTGTTGTATTCCCGAGTGATTAGCAGCAATTCTAATTTTTTATTTATTATTTCAAAACATTTAATACGTCATACATTTGAACCATTTATACACTATATGGGCAAAAGTTTGTAGACACCTGACCATCACACATACACTATATTGCCAAAAGTATTCGCTCACCTGCCTTGACTCACATATGAACTTAAGTCCATTCCTAATCCATAGGGTTCAATATGACGTCGGTCCACCCTTTGCAGCTATAATAGCTTCAACTCTTCTGGGAAGGCTGTCCACAAGGTTTAGGAGTGTGTTTATGGGAATTTTTGACCATTCTTCCAGAAGCGCATTTGTGAGGTCACACACTGATGTTGGACGAGAAGGCCTGGCTCTCAGTCTCCGCTCTAATTCATCCCAAAGGTGTTCTATCGGGTTGAGGTCAGGACTCTGTGCAGGCCAGTCAAGTTCATCCACACCAGACTCTGTCATCCATGTCTTTATGGACCTTGCTTTGTGCACTGGTGCACAGTCATGTTGGAAGAGGAAGGGGCCAGCTCCAAACTGTTCCCACAAAGTTGGGAGCATGGAATTGTCCAAAATGTCTTGGTATGCTGAAGCATTCAGAGTTCCTTTCACTGGAACTAAGGGGCCAAGCCCAGCTCCTGAAAAACAACCCCACACCATTATCCCCCCTCCACCAAACTTTACACTTGGCACAATGCAGTCAGACAAGTACCGTTCTCCTGGCAACCGCCAAACCCAGACTCGTCCATCAGATTGCCAGATGGAGAAGCGCGATTCGTCACTCCAGAGAACGCGTCTCCACTGCTCTAGAGTCCAGTGGCGGCGTGCTTTACACCACTGCATCCGACGCTTTGCATTGCACTTGGTGATGTATGGCTTGGATGCAGCTGCTCGGCCATGGAAACCCATTCCATGAAGCTCTCTGCGCACTGTTCTTGAGCTAATCTGAAGGCCACATGAAGTTTGGAGGTCTGTAGCGATTGACTCTGCAGAAAGTTGGTGACCTCTTCGCACTATTCACCTCAGCATCCGCTGACCCCGCTCCGTCAGTTTACGTGGCCTACCACTTCGTGGCTGAGTTGCTGTCGTTCCCAAACACTTCCACGTTCTTATAATACAGCTGACAGTTGACTGTGGAATATTTAGGAGCGAGGAAATTTCACGACTGGATTTGTTGCACAGGTGGCATCCTATCACAGTTCCACGCTGGAATTCACTGAGCTCCTGAGAGCGACCCATTCTTTCACAAATGTTTGTAAAAACAGTCTGCATGCCTAGGTGCTTGATTTTATACACCTGTGGCCATGGAAGTGATTGGAACACCTGATTCTGATTATTTGGATGGGTGAGCGAATACTTTTGGCAATATAGTGTATGTGCTTCTTCCCCAAAAGGTTAGAAGCATACAGTTGTATAGAATGCCTTTGTAAACTGTAGCATTACAATTTCCCTTCCCTGAAACTAATCTGTTCCATCATGATAATGCCCCTTTACACTACAAGGTCCATGAAGGAATGGTTTGCCAAGTTTGGAGAGGAGGAAACCAAGGGTCTTGCACAGAGGCTTGACCTCATTGTTTGGGATGAACTGCAATGCCCCAGGCTTTCTCGCCCATCAATGCCTGACCTCACTAATGCTCTTGTGGCTTGGCAAACCATGGGCAAATCCCAACAGCCACACTGTGAAATAGTCTGAAACTATCCACAATCCAAGGCTAGTGGAAAGCGTTCCCAGAAGAGCGGTGTTGTTAGAAAATGGGGACTAAGCTAAGTTCAAAGTCCTAAGCTAAGTCATGTTTTGGGAATCTGCTGTGAAAAAATATTGACTGTTGCAAAGAACTGAAATCCAAGATTCCTTCCAAAAATGATAAAAGTGTTTCTGTCTTTCTGCATTTTTCTTTGTATTTATCATATGTTTATCATGTTTTTCTTTGTAAATATCATATTCCATAATCCAATTATTGTTAGGCTTTGATTAGGTTGAGTGTGCACCATACAAGTCCCTGTAAATGAGATGTTACTATAGAAACCTATCAGAATGAGAACATGAATAAAACCTGTGATTTGAATTACAGTGGGCCCGCTGTCAGAGCCGCTGTTATAGAAAATTACTCTACACATTCTGAGCAATCAGATTTGAGAATTCACCATCTCTGTGGTATAATGTAACTTAAATAATCACACAACCCAAGCCATGTATTCCCAGTATAACCAGTTTTCTTTACTTAGCAAACCAGATTGTATTAAGCCACATTTCATAATTCCTGAAATGTTCTAAATTATATCTCTTTGTATTGTCTCTCTTGTGTAATGATGTGCTCTAATACATTAGGTTTCTCTCTATGTCCCAACTTTACTCCTTTGTTTCAGCCCCATGGATGCCGACTCCATGACTCCTACTGCGGAAACTGTTGGCAGCTGTTCTGGCTCTGCTGTTTGCATGAGAAACCTCTGTGGCTGGCGTACAGGGACACAATCTGTCAGTCAACCTTAGCTTTAAGACAAAGAGAAAATTAGAGTGTGCCCTTGCTATCTAGTCTTGAGACAGAGTGAAAGAACCTTGGAGTGCTAATTGTGATGGGAAGTCAACGTCTTCACAGCACAAGAGGGGGAAAAAAGTGAAGCATATTTTATCTCCACACCTGACAAGAAGGATATATTTTCAAGAATGCAACATTTATCTTTCCCTGGGTTTTTTAGAGAGTTATAAAGTAAGCAGTCAATTTGACAGACGGGTTGGAAACAGCATTGTTTAAAGCAGTACAACCTTGTCAAACACTCTTCAGTGCTTTCCTCAAGACATTTGACAAGTGTCTCTTTTATTGTGGGAGAACATGGAAACATCACTCCATTGAGATCTGAAACCTCTGTATTTTGAACTGTACAGTTTTCAAGCCTGTGTACAAAACGAAATAACTAGGCCACTAAAGTTGCCGTGCCACTAAGTACAGTTTAAATAAAACATGAAAAGGTTCTGTGGAAATTATATTTGTTTTCTGTAATCCTTGAGGCACAAGCGACATTTGACAAAGCTTTGATCAATAATGAGAGTCATGATCAGGGGCTGAAGATGTTCTGCACTGCTTATCAAAACAGATAACAGTGAACAAATCTGTTTTACAAAGTAGGTTACCCTCTCTCTGCTTGAATCTTACATGAACATTTAAAAGTCTGAAATAGAACAAAAGAAATGAATACTCAAATAGTGACATTTTATTGCCTTTTTATGGCAGTCTTGTGACATATTTTATAGATTTTGACCTATTGAGTGCCTCTATGCTTAATATCCCTTAATTTCAAAAGTGTGGTTATGGTAGTGAGCGTGATTAGGGGAAAACGCTGCCTTGACAGAAGTGATGTATAGCTAGCTCAGTGCTTAGAGATGCTTTCTAGCAACTGGAGAATTGCAGATTTCATCCTTGCTGGGAATTGTGGGATAGTGCCCTTTTAACATAGAGGTTTTCAGGATTGCAGGCCCTTGAGCAAGACACTTAACACCAGTCTGTTCCAAGGCTCCTAGCACTCCATCCTGGTACCTTCAAGGCTGTGTATTTCAATGAGTGCACTACCAAGAACATTTTGCTACAGGTAAGGAAAAAATGATCACATTATATACCGTATTAGTGAATTTCTTTAATTCGATTAAATAATTATATTAAATTATATTTCTGAAAAAAGGTTCAAAGCAGTAATATAGCTAGCACCAGAGGTCTGTACCTCTGTAACTGAAGGAAAATAATTGTTCATGTTACCATTCGGCATGCCATCATTATCAACTGCCTAAAGAAATTAAACAAATTTGAAAGGGAAAATTGAAAGGATTTTATGAGGATTTCTTATACACCAAGATTAAAACCCTTTCAACTTTATGAAATGCATTTATCGAAAAGAAACATATTTTATACTAAATTAACTACCTTTCATTGAATATTAGACTAATATGTGACTACTATTTGATATTAGATTTCCCATGTGGCTAATATGCAACAGCCAGTTTTACCCAGACATTTTGGACAGTCCTTCGACCACTGATGATGACTTCCTATTCACGTCCTTCGTCTAATTTAAACCCTCCTGACATCACTTGCACTCATCTGCAACTGAGGGTGAGCCAAATGTCATTGCGTGAGAGAGAGAGAGTTGTAATTTTAGATGCTGTAGCGCCTTTTGCCACCTCTGCAGATTAAAGGCAATGATAAAAGGTTAGCTGACATCCATGTCTAGCCCAGCAGAGATGCACAAATTATTAACATTCTACCCATTTTTATTCCTCTGAATTCCCTCCTTAACATAAAGTGCACTCTTTGGAGTGTAAAAGTTATTGGATGTAAAATAGCTGAAAACAAAGGTGATTTGTATAAAACCTCTCAGTGTCAGTATGGTGATTTAGGATCATTTTTTACCTATTATATGCAAATTAATATGACTGTGTTTAGATAAAACAGATTCCAGATCAGCTCTCTGTTTACACCGTGTTCCCTTATAAATAGGGTTGAAATGAAAGGGGAATAAATCATTGTATAATAACACTATCACATTATCACGATTTCCAATACGTCACTTGTAAAACCTTAAAATCTTTTTTTTTTATTATTTATCTTAAACATATTAATCAGTAGTTATCAGATTCAGAGAACATATTATATTAGTAAATGTATGTAACTTGGAGAGTGAGGAATGTAAGTCTGAACCTACTGAGACATTTCAGGCATTTTGGAGTTTAAGTTATCTTGTTATATATTTCATGTGATGTTCCTGGGAATAATCATGTTTTGCAGCTTAACAGTATATTCCTACCAGCATAAATATTTTATAATTCCTTGGTATGACATACTACAATACTGGTATTATCAAACTCCTACTTCTTTGGCAGATATTAATAATGTTTACAGCAGACCCCCTTGTCCAGAGTGACGTTTTTAAATCTGTGGTCTGGTTTTGTACACAAGTATTAGTGAACATTGCATTGCAGCAGTGGTGTAGCAAAACAGATAAGAGGCAAACCACTACCATGATGTGTCACCAGTCTGGTGATGATAGACAGGAGACTCTTGCAATAGACAAAGTCAGGGGGTTCTGAAAAGTCAAGGAGGATAAGGACCAGTGGCAGCTTGGCTGGTCTCTCGGTATGAAGCTTTTCAGTACAACAACAATGGCAGTGTCTGTGTAGTGAGTTGCTTTGATCCAGACTGCTTAGGATCCTTGGCAGTCATTCTGGGCAAGAAAGAGTGACAACTGATGGTACACATTCAAGGATTTTAGGAAGAAGGAGAAAAAGCGTTATTGGCCAGTAGCTGCTGATGTTTGAGATATCTAGCATGGACTTTTTCAGGATGGGTATAAGCCTGTTTTGAAGGTATTGACCAAATACTATGGAGTCATTTGGAAGAGATGAAAGGAAGCAGGACTTGCACTATACTCTGGAGCATTGGGGAAAAGGATTGGATCCAGCTGCCAGGTGAGGAGACAAGAATCTGCAGAATGTTTGCTGTAGAAGGAAGGGACATTTGTGTTATGGTGATAGGAGGGCAGGAGGGAATGTGCATCACAAGAATAGGGGTAGGATTAAAGACTGGCAGATTTTGTTAATCTCACTAATGTAGGTGACAAAATCATCACCATTTAGGCAGAGGGAGAAGGTGGAGTGGGGTTGACATGGTTTACAAACAAAATTCTCTGTGTGCCTTTGTTTCTTTTACCAAAACTCCTTTACTGATATTAATATATCCCTGTAAGTCTTCTTAATTATAGGAGTACAAATATGTATGTATGAACAAATTTGGGAATCATAGAGATCTACTTTAGTGATAATTTGGAATGATGATGAATGAGCACAGCCATTACAAAGGTAGGGAACTGGTTAAATCCTCACCAGTTTCATCACCGGAGTCCTAAATAAATTTCAACATTTGCTGCGTATAGTACTTTAATCCCATTTCTAAACATTTGCTCTATGCTAAATTCTTTCTAATACAAAGTTTACCATACATAATTTAATGCAAACATAGTGTCATTTTATGGGTTTACATGTGCGTGTTGGGTGTGAATATGGTCTGTGTCACTTGCAGTTGTACTGTTAAGTGTTTTCTTTTTTTATTTATTTCTTTTTCACAGACTGTTAGCTAATTATATGATATATGAGATTTTGAACACTGCCAATGTTTTTTTTTTTTCCGTAAAATGTTTTTGCCCCACACATATACCATATATGATTTATAATGTTAAATATTGTGTATATCTAGCAGGAAGCTTTTTTTAATGTACCCCATATGCATTAACACATTAAACCTGTGGCTTATTATTCATATGAATGCATATTATTTGGATACTACTGTATAAATTATTTAGTATCTGCTGTGAAAGTAATCGGAAAGCGATCCAGAAATGTACGTCTGGACTCATCAACATGGTTCTAGTTAATTTATAAACTTATAAAAAATGTCTCTGAGCAGACATTGCCTTTCGCTAACAAAATGGATAGGATGAATAGGAAGTAGCAGAGACCCTGCATGACATAAAAGAATAAACGTCAAATATATTTGTTAAAATCACAGGTAAAACAAAGTACATTTTAAACCATATCAGGGAATGTGTTAATATGCTGTTGCATTTAAAAAAAAATCATCTAATAATATTTTGTATGATCAAATCGTCTTGGGAAATAGATGGACTTGCTACTTATTTAATATTAATAATGATTTTGTTTCAAGATGCTTACCTTGGCAGGATCCAGGAATCATGAACTGATACTTGTGCTAGTTGTGTGGGCTGAAATGTTCTCTTCTTGCATTTCCCTTTCACTTCCTTTGAGTGGGCTTCCTGGCCTTGAAGCTGATAGGCAGCCACTAATTGCCTTTCATGGCTCTTAAAGCTAAAATCACACAGTCTGTCTGCTGCAAAATCTCTGGCACCACACTGTTATTTAGGGTGTGCTGAATGTTGGAATGAAAGTAGCCTTTTACAGAGATTCACTGTGAATTTCACTTTAAAGGCAATTATATGTCAGACCTTATATTGCTGCCTCTATTGAGGGGAAAGCTGTACAATTGTATACAAGGGTCTTAATTTACATTCTTTCTTTTTTTGCACACGTTTTGATAGCAGGAACATCATGTGCACAAACAGAGGTGAAACAGAATCTTTAAGGGCTTCTTACACCTGAAGCAGTAAGATCACATTGTGGATCCTAATGTAATTTACTCTTCTCATCAACTAATGCAGCACAAATCCATTTTCAGCCAAGAGGGAAGGGCCACATACATTAACTTGATGGTGAGCCAGAGCCAAGAGGCCAACAAATGATAGGAAATGCAATTACAGGCCACCTCTTCCAGTGACACCCCTCCACTCTGGACAAAAACAAATGAACACAACTCCCAAAAGCAATCTGCGTGAGCTTGAAAACCATGTATACAGTTTCCTCTGTGTGTGTCTGAACATCTGAATATTTGAGCCAATCCCTCAAGCAGCTCCCATCTCTCTCTGTCTCAACAGGTATAGGAGGAGAATTTTAGCTGCTCAATATTTCAAGCAACACGTAATTAAGCCCAGCCTTATCTCATATTGCTGTATCCAGACTCAGGAACCAGGACCGTGTACAATGCCTCAATTTTTAATCCTGCCCATATCAGTGTGGTCCCTTATCTGCCACAGCACTGCAATAATCAACTCATTATATTAGGCAAAATGCTAAGGTGAGCAAGGAACTGGTGGTTGGTGAAACTCTAATCTAATAATTTGCTTTGCTGCTTGTCTCATCTTGTTAAGGTAAGGGAAGCTAGTAATCATCATCATTCACAGGTTCTTGATTGGTCTAAAAGGATAACTAAAGCATCCGTCTTTGTATTAGTTTAAGTAGGGTTCATTTAATTTAAAATATGACTTAGTCAGAATATTTATAGTCATAATAATCAAATGATTTATAGTCATAGTTATCAAATGATTGATTAAAAACCTGACGTTGACCCATGTCAGCTATTAAACTATAGACCGGTCAAAACTCCCATTTATCTCCATGATCCTAGAAAAAGCAGCACAGCTAAGCTAAGCTCATACGTTCATTGAAATTAATACATGGTCAGGTTTTAAACCTCATCATAGTACATTGGAGGCGCTGGTTAAAGTAGTAAATAACCTACTTCTGGCCTCCCTTAAGGGTTGTGTCTTCTAGATTGTGTTGCTCTATCTCAGTTATGCTTCTGATCCCACAGATCACAATATACTTGTAGACATCACAGAAACTGTAGGTTAAGAGGACATCTAATAATGTGTTCTCTTTCTCTCAAGCTGTATGTGCACTTCTGTTTCCTGATGTGATTCCATTGCCAGAACCTGACACACTTCTAATGCTGTGGTTCTTCTTGCCCTCTGGACCTGTGTAATGTTTTCAGACTTCTGTTTGGAGCTACTGCATTTGTGACCTGCATTCTGCTGCTGTAGATGGTCCCACAAGGATACCCAAAATGTTTGCATTTCCCAAAAACTACAGTTTACTGACCTTATAGTATATGGTAGAATAGTAATGATGTATAATTAGAATTTCTGCTTTCTTACAATATCTCTTGGTAAAATGTTTATATATTTTCATTAAAACCACTCTCTAAAGTATTTTTTTGCTACTAGTTAGGTGTTTGTTCTTTTACATTTCTTTCACTGATCCACTTAATTGTTTATGCAGTAGAGGCCTCTTTATGTTTTTTAAAAGGAAAGATAGTGAGTCCTTTTTAAGTAAGGAACCAGAGAGGATGTGAATATTGCACAACACAAGTACATACACATAAAATGGACAACTAAACCAATAAGCCTATCAGAAATATAAAGATGCCCTTTAAGAATGGATAAATTCCCAATGTTCCAATGAGGTATAGAGTAGGACAAAATAAAAATTTTAATAGCCAAAATGTTCATTTAATATAACATAACAGTCTGTCTTGCCCATAGGCTCCTGCTTGGTATACACTTATTTTTTGACACTTTCTTTCTTTCTTTCTTTCTTTCTTTCTTTCTTTCTTTCTTTCTTTCTTTCTTTCTTTCTTTCTTTCTTTCTTTCTTTCTTTCTTTCTTTCTTTCGTTCGTTCTTTCTTTCTCCCTGGATTGGAGGAAGTGGAAAAGAACAAGAAAACAGAATAGACACATAACTGAAGTTTTTCTTTGTGCTCCATACAAAGTATTGCTTTGGTTCAGTCTGAGGTCTGTCATGTTTTTTTGAAGAGAACGGGGCCACTGTGTTTTTAAGGCAAAGCACTCACAGAACAAAACCCAAACCCAACATGCCCAACACAAATGCACAAATGCACAAGGCTTCCTCGGTTTCTTAAATGTTTTTGCAGGGTTAGTAGTAAAACTTATACTTAAAGTACAACTTATCAAGTTTACAACCTGGCTGTATGAGAAATCAATACAAATTCAAATGGGTGAGGAGGATGAGGATATATTTTGTTATCTACTCCAATCGTGTCCCTGGTAATAACCTTAATGCTATGTGGTTTTACATCCAATTCAGGTTAACCATCTCCAATGGAATGTGTGCACCCTCATCTCAAAACATCTATTTAACTGCATGAATTTTTTTTTTTTTTTTGTGCGTTTCACCAATGTCCAATTAACCATTCATTATGGAGCCACTGAGGTGACACTGTGGTTAATTTTTAATAAGCTTTGGCCATGAATTAATATTTTGTGGCCATAAGTTAAGCAACTGTTGTATTTTAAAGTGAGCAAGACAAATGAATTACTGGAATTAGAAAATTGGGAAAAAGGAACCTAAGCATGGATAATATTCAGGGGTGAAAAGTAACTGCATGTACTCTGATTAAAGTATAATTAATTTATGGTACTTTTACTTGAGATTTGTAAATTAATTATTAATTATTAAAAATAAATAAATATTCAACTTAATAAACCAATTAAAAGACAGTTTACAATTTTGAAGTAATTAAATTTTGAGACTTAATCAATATTTAAGCAGTTTTCTGCCAAAAATCTAGACTTTAAGCAGCAACTGCTTAGTCAGCAGCAGCAATGTCTAAGACAGTGGAGACAAATGAGCATCTCTGGCCCAATTTATCAGGTATCCAACCTGTGGAAATATGTATAGCTAAAAAACAGTGTGAACCTAACAAACCTAACAAGCTCCCCAAACCCCAAGAGCTTTTGGATAAATGAGAAAGACAGTTATACAATGCTGATAATTGAAGTAGTAGGTATTTTGGTGGCAAGTTCCCTGATGCCTACATTTACTTTTTACAGTAGCAATATTTTTACTTATCAGTGTGTTTTTTACACATTCAACCATTGATAATATTACAGTGTACTGGAGTTACTGGTGATACAACATACCAAAAGCCCATATCACCTCACCGAGTTTTCTAAAGAAGTATTCTGTTCCTGATACGCAATTAACTACAGGCCACGTATGAAGTTCTCGCAACATTGTGTGTCCATGAGTTTGGTATCTCTTGCTCACATCATTAATCATGGCCACAAGCTGCTTAGTTTAGCCTGCTTAGCCTCTAAATATTAACCTGTGGCCTTGATATATTAATTTATGGTGGCACCTAATTAAAACGACCCATCATGTCACATGTCTCTGAGAGATTAAAAATAAAGTCTTGTTTTCATTCCTGGAATTAGCTGTAGATCCATGTTAATTTACCGTATTTTTTTGTCAACAAAATTAACATCGCCGTACTTCCCTACCCATCCCTCAGTTGAGTTTCTTTCCTTATTTGCACAGTGAGGAGGTGTTGGATGCACAGTGTGGGAACACTGTTGTCAGTGAGGCTGGAGCATTGAGCTCCTCTAGAGGAGATGACAAGCAGAGGCACTTATGCTGTGGAAATCTGCACTTTCTCTACAGAAACACTGTATTCGTAGTCATAGTCACACTACTTAAAATGTAAGAAATCATTTGGAAATGTTTAAATTGTTTCGTAGGAATGATGCAAACATTTGAACATTTCAAGGTAACCTTCTGCACTAGCTTTAACTATTCTGAATGCCTGATTCATTTGTCTGCAACTTGGTATGATGATACCCACACAATAATACCCCTTTCCTTTCTCCCTCTTTCCTATCGCTCTCAGCTTTATACACTTTGTCTGTAAGTATTGTAAGTAGCTGTGGGAGGAATGAATGCTATCATAACAGTAAGCACCGTCTCGGTAAATTGTTTTATCCAAAGATTAGTATATTGAAATAAGAGTGGTATTGAACTTCCACAAAATGAAGAAAAAATTTAAGTTTTTAATAAAACAATTATTTTCAACATTTGAAATTATAGGTAGAGACAAAAATCCCCTCATAATTAATTTCCTAAAAATAAATGACTATTATACAATAAATGAAAGGTAGAATATTAAACATGAAATGTGAATTGCATGGCTAATTAAAATATCTGGCTGCAAAGGATTATATTATGTGATTATTCTTATATGTTAGCATTTTAATCGTAACATCTTATCCTTGGACTTGTATAGCAGACGCTCCACATGAACAGGTTTTTAAAAATACGTAACTGTTAATATTGTGACGTTTCTGGAGCATTTTTTGGAAGAAAAACAACAACAACAAAACTGTAAAGTTGTTCCTTAGCTTTCAGAAGAATGTTGCTGCATATTTTTATCTTATAAGTTTTAACTTTTAACTTAAAAACTGTAATTGTATTAACAGTACCATGTGTAATTTTTACCATTTGGTGTGGTATCAGAGAAATAAAACACTTCAGCAGTTAATCATATATGAACAACTAGATTACACTGATGCATGGAGTATGTATTGATTTATTTATGCTATCAATTTCTGTAAGATATTTCTGAGTGCACAGTTTTCTCAGTTTTTACAGGGATGCTGTGAATGTAGTAATGCACTGTGCTAAGCTATTCTCTCTCCGTATTGTTGATAAAGAAGTTCAGCAAACTCTGTGGTAACCCAAAGTTTATTTCCACACTCTGGGAAGTGAATAAGTTACTGGAGAGAAAAAAAAAAACAACGCTTTCTACTCCTACAGAATGTAGAGGTTGTTTTATTTATTACAAAACAGCCATAACTGCACACCCTGTCAAGTTCTATTCCTAACCTAAAATCCAGAAAGGTGAAGAATTTAAGAAAAACAAAATAATTCATTCTGGAGTTTTTTTTTTAACAACCTGTACAGATCATAACCTTGTATGCTGTTTATTTGAGCAATGTTACATTAGGAGGTATAGGTATAGGCTCTTTTTATGGGTACGGCAGTGAGTCATAATTTCTTTAATTTTATTTTAGAAAGTCATTGGAGAAGGTAAGATCAAGCTTCCGGGTGAATGAAAATGAAGATGTTGTAACTGCACTTCTGGGTTGGATCATCCTCAGAGGAGAGAGTTAGGTCTGTCACATTGGACTCCCTAAACCTAGGAAAGTTCTGCTGCAAAAAAAATATTGGATCTTCTTTAGCCTTTTTCCTAAACACTGTTCCAATCCAAAGGCCAGACAAATTATCTCTACCTCAACAGAAAGATTCACGTAGGCGTTTGTGGAATGGTGCGTTCATCGATGTGCACATGTATTGCACTAGACATTTTTTTCCACTATGGAAATAATTTTTATGTAATTATTAAAGGGTATGCTCTCTCTCTCTCTCTCTCTCTCTCTCTCTCTTCATATTCACAGCCATATTTTTTCTCTTTTTGTCACGTTTTACATTTCCAACTACAGATTTACCTTAATTAACTTCTGGTGTTTTAGTGAGCTACCACACTGAAAAGGGTGGGAAAAGGGCAGCCATGTGCAGTTTGCTGAGGCATGATTGAGGGCCTGTCACTTCTTGGTAGGAGCTATGTAATAATGAAAAGTACACCCAAGAGCAGTGAGGTGGGACACGGCTGCTCTAAGGCCAGTCTTACATTGCTCTGGCATTTCAGTGGCACCGCTTTTCAAAGACCCTGGTATTTCTGTGGCACTGCTGTGGTATTGTTTTGGCATTGCTCCAGCATTGCTGTTGTACTGAAACAGTTGAATGCCACAACCACTTTTAATCAAACCTGGTATGCTGCTCTGGCATCAGCTTCAAAAATGGGTCCTGATTGGGTCGGACCTTTCCTTACTCCTTATCAGCAGCTGACATTTAGAGAATGTATTGTGTCATTATGTGTCATGTGTGTATAATGTACACTGCAAAAGCCATGTTTTCACTGCTGTTAAACTGTGCTGTTCTAACATGTGATTCCAACATGTGGACTTTTATTAAGTAACAAATTCAGACCATAGAGTTGATTATTTTAAGAAGTGTGTATTCCTCAATTTGTTGACATGTTTAATTTATTAAGCAACCTCTCGTTGTATCTTTTTAGCCATTTACATCTTAATGTTGTGTAAAGTCATCTGTCCTGAGAAATTTCTGGTGGCAGAAAAAGCACAAACCCTGGAGACTTTCCATGAGAGTTAAATAAAGTCTTCTTAGATAAATCTTCACCATATTAAGTAACCATGGCTGTCCAATCTTATCCATAAAGCACAGGTGTGGTGCAGGTTTTCATTCCGATCAAGCTGGAGCCACAAGAACCTGCAACCCCTGTATTAGACTATTAAATGAAAAAAATTAAACAACATTTTAAAATCTGTTGTAGCTGCATTAATATTAGCCTGAGCTGCTGTTATAGAAAATTAATCAACACCTTCTACCCTTATAAGATTTGAGAATTGCTGTGGTATAAAAAATGCTTATATAAACACATTTCAGTGTCAAAAGTAATTTTATACTTGATATTTTCATGGAATTGTCTGCTGTGATAAATGTGCGTAGAGATGATTCGGGGACAGTTCGAAAACTGGTTATATCATTCTTAATCTATCAAAAAGGTGCTTTGATTTATGTGATGCATGTGCATTGCTATTGTGTGTCTTCAGAGATGGCATACTCATCAGCGAGTGAAAGCATGAGTGAAACTGCAGATGAACCACACACTGTTGTATTGATCGGCTACATCAGGGTCGGCACACAGGCGAGTGACAAAACCACCTTTAATCAAGCATCACTTCTGCCATGAAAGTCAATTACACACAGGGCTGAAAATCCCTGCTCATAGCGGCATTGCTGGTGTGATTTGTTTTCTGAAGTTGTACTACCAAACTCTCAGCGTTTGTTCTTGACTTGATTTGTTAGATATCTTGGTTTACTGAGGGCTCCTAACATTCCACCAAACTGTTTCTATTTGCAATCAGTTTGTTCTATGACACAAATCATGCTGGCTCCCTGCAGTCGTGGTTCACACCATCTACGTGTGATTAAACTCTCCCGTTGTCACATTTAAAAATGTGTGGTTGATAATGTGTTGTGAGTAATTGTTTATGGCCTGCCCTGTGTTGGTGCACACTCAGACCTTGTTTTCTATGCTGTAATGATGTGTGAACATTAGCGGAGGCTTGTGTTTAACATGCTCATTGAAAGTTTACTGCAGGGATCTTCAAGAGTGACGCTTACCTACTGCCTCAGTTTGGTTGCAGTATGAAGGCGAGATATTAGCATTGCATAAAGCAATCTCCTCCACCCTCTTACTTTCTCACTATTTCCTCAACCTGTCCTTCTTTTCTTTCACTCTCACCCCCGCACGCTCTCTCTCTCTCTCCTTTCTCTCTCCTGCTCCACGCCTCTTTGTCTTTATCATGAAATGCTTTACACAACGTGCACCATTTGAATGCCCTTTTCTTCCGAACAATACTCAAAGAAAGGGCTTTTAAAAGTTCAAAGTCTTTCGGTCTCTGCCACTCTCTCACTTTCTGTTTTCCTCGTTTCCTCCAGAGTGAGCCGATGAGGATGTGTGTGATTAACGTTTGTTATGTGTGTAAGCAATCACTTTTGGCTCCCTGCTCTGGGACTGACAGCGGTATTCCAGTAATTGCTGTGACAATGAATTGCTGTTTATGAAGATGATTCTAAACAGGAGCTGCTTTAGTGATGACACTATGTTAATAGTCTCTAGTGCTTTAATAGAAATGGCCTATACAGTTCCTCCCAGTAGCATCACCAAAACCCAAGCTCTGACATCATCTGGTAACATACATCCAGCAAATTGGTATTTCTGAGCATGCAGTAGCTGTAAAAAAATGCATTTCTTTTTAAATAAACAAAACCTTTTAAATGCTTTGTCCTTAAAGGCAAATGAGCATAGCTCCAGGATATCAAGTTAATATGATAGTTGATTCATGCAGCTTTGAATATTCAATCAAAGAGCAAATCTAACTAGATCCAGCAAAATACCCTTGACCTACCGTGACTTACAGCAGATACCATAGATATTGAACTTTTTCCCTTATGGAACTTGTTGAAATGAATTCGACTGAAGGGTTATGACCGGCGCTCGCAAAACATTTTTTCTGAGGAAAATAAAAAGCAAGGTTCTGCTCACTTTTAAAGACTAGCTAAAAGAAATAGTGCACACTGGGCTGTCTAAATGCATGACAACATTCTTTAATTTCAGGATGGAGAACGACTGGGAGCTGAAATACACAATAGAGTTTAAAGCCATTTTGTTCCAATGTACAATGAACTACTACACTGATATTCTTTAGGTAAGAAATGTGTACATGATACCCAAATGTTTCTCTTTCTTTCCTCCTCTCACTTCCTCTGTTTCCATTTCTCCTTAATTGCAGTGTGTCCTCCATAATATAGATCAATTTCTTTACTAACCTTTTAGCAAGGTAGAAGCAGCACTGCAATGTGTAGGTCTTTGTTCTGTTTCTTTATTGGCCTGCTTTTCCTTCTAATAATTTAAGTCTCTCTTCCCTTCCCCCTTTTTCGAATCAGCACAAATGTAGACGAGAAGGAGAGTGGCCTGCATTCACTTCTTCTCTCTGCCGCACCATTCTTTTTTTCCTCTTTGCTTCTCTCAGCTTAGAAAGAAGTCCTATTTGTGCTGAGAGAAAAAGGCTCCGTAATGACTCTCCATCAATGTTGGTGGAACAGTGAAATATTTCACAGATAATGTGTTACTGTTGGACTTGCCGGGTAACAAGAATAATGGTTGTCACCAAGTTGGTCTCACATAATCTGATATGAGGGCCATTTTGCTGATTCTGCTAAAATGACTAACATAAAGGTTTTGGGCAACTTTATTTCTGATGTTTTTGTCCAATCGCTAGAAAAGTCGATGTGAGGCTGTGGAGCCAAATTATCCACTTGATGCATATCATGTGCTACAATTGATCCACTCTAAAGGCTTTAGTGTAATGACATTCACCCAGGGAGAAGTGAGACAAACAACACGAAAGGCTCCAATTTACTCACATTGGCAATCAGGGATGCTGAGATATTCTGTCTGCTCTTTCTACAAAGATGATGGGCTGAATCCATGCCTCTCCATGACATTAACACAATGTTCGAAAAAATGATAAAGACGGTCCTATGATATATAAAAACATATTGAATGACATATAAGTCAACACTATGGTTTGGGGCAAAAGGGTATTTTATATGAATTTTTAAAATCATTTTGAAACAGGTGCCATGTGGTGTTGACCTTTACAGCTGTTTTAGGGTGCCATAATCGGATGTTGTTTTCGATTTGAGGCTAGTTGTATGTTTTTTTAATGGTTAATGTATCTCTGTATGTGTGTGTGTGTGTGTGTGTGTGCTTCCCACACCCACCGTGTTCCCAGGACAGGTTCTGGATACACCCGGATTCTGAATATTAAAAAGTGTGAGGTTACAGTTATTCTTTAAGATACT
Organism: Hemibagrus wyckioides; assembly: GCF_019097595.1. Classification (NCBI taxonomy): domain Eukaryota; kingdom Metazoa; phylum Chordata; class Actinopteri; order Siluriformes; family Bagridae; genus Hemibagrus; species Hemibagrus wyckioides. The sequence continues at coordinate 12,625,521 of NC_080723.1, read as the reverse complement.
TTATAATCATAATATAGTATATTGTGGACACTTGTAGAATGACATTAAAATGTTTTAAGCCATGGTACTGGGTGTTATATGTCAAACAATATGACAACAGAAAAAACATGTAACAAATCAATGATCATATCAGTTCATCAGCACATTTTGATATGCATTTTAAAAATCCTTTCCCAAACCTGTTTGGAATACATTTCTACACACATTTCTTATTCCTGCTAAACACACCTCCTGATGTTTTTTTTAGTATAGCTGGATAAAACTATCCTTCCTTGCTCAGCACCCATTGCATAAAATATTGATTGGGCTCACCCTTCCTGTTTTTGCTTGAACACTCAATAAGAGGGGCTGCAGCATGGCGGCAGCACTTGGCATTGTAAAATGAGGCTTTGGCTCCCCTCGTTCATCAACGTGATTGCACAGATCAATTCACATTTGTGCCTTACCTGGCTCCAACTCAAGCACATTTTGCTTGTGCACTAAAAGAAATGGTACATGTTTATCACCTCTGCAGCTGTGATCTGCAATCTGTGCAATGTGCCTTGCTATCTGCATTGGTATCTTCCAAAGAGATTATGGCTTCTCAATGAATTTACAAGGAACAGGGCCACACGATCAAGTTGACTGTATTATTCCCTGTTTTAACAGTTAAATTGCAGTACTAACCAGACCTGATAGGGGGCAACACAGCTCTTTAAAACACATGAGCTGACTCCAAGAAGAAAATCTCTCCATCCATCAAGATTTGAATTCTCTTTCATATTAGCCACCATATTCAGTTAATATGCTTGCCCTTTCTGAATAATAATCTCACTATAAGTACAGGTGTTGGTCTTTTTAAGCTTGTCCTTCAAAATGTAAGAATGGGGAAAAAAGCTCGAACACTAGTATTCTCAAATGGGTCTTTCCTTTCCAGGATCTCACACTTAGAGTACGAGGTGAGCGTGTACACAAGATGTCTTTGAGAAGGTCATCTCTACTTCATATGCCCAGAAAGTTCACACTGTTTGCTTAGTTTTGTAATTTCCTACATAACTCATGTTCACCATTTTGGGTGGACTATATTTTACACAGTTTAGCATGCACAAACCTAATGAAGCTTCTAAATACCAAGCATTTGGTTTATTCAAATAAGCTTTTATTTATATGTAAATAAATAAATAATAATAAAAAAACACTTGTTTCTTTGGATGTAATGGAATGTTCATTTTCATTGGGGACCTGAACACTACTAGAGGGAGATTATATTCCCTGAAGCCCTGCCCTTCCTGATCCGGCTGGAGGGATGTTAGTAGACAGACTTAATCAGGAGATGGGCCATAATTCATAACGCTACAGGCAAATGACTGACTGAGCTTTTTGTTTGAATCCAGCAGTTTAACCCTGATTAGCCCATGCATTAAATGCAGACTCATAACTGCAACTGTTACCTATTATTAGCTAAACTGTCTATCTGACAAGCAGGCACATCTATGTATGATTACATTATAGTTGAGTGCCACATAAGGAAGAAATTAAGATATTTTGGTGTGGTGTGCCAGTGAGTATGTGAAAGTTCTAAACATATATACTGTTTGGTGTAATTAAAACAAATAGTAATTACTTATTGCTGAAAACACAGCCAGACCTTTCCTATTTACAGTGATGCTGAATCTACACCATTTCTGTTGGCTGTGACCACAAGCTTAACTAACCCTGATGTACTGGGACTTTAATTGCAGAAAGTAGCTTTGAGCAGCAGCATGTTTCAACAATGGAGACAAAGGCTCCGTCTGGATGCTGTCCCTTTCCATTTTCCAGAGAGCTGCTAATCAATGAGAGGGTCGGACTGGCAGCTATGGAGCGTGCAGGATAGATGAATTTAGTGTTCCCTGGAGGAGCAGCATAAGGACTTAAATTCTGATCTAAACTGAACTAGTGCCGGTGATCCCAGCTGACCTCTCTCTCTCTCTCTCTCTCTCTCTCTCTCTCTGTGTCATTACCTTCCAATCTTCCAGTGCAGAGTTATGTATCTGTCTTTGCTTATGAGAAATGTACTCTTGGCCCATTAGAATATCCGTTTCTTCACCAAGCTTTCATCATGCTACTGGACTACATAGAAAATCTTAAGCACAGTGAGTCTAGAAATTAAATCTACACATCTTCCTTTCTAATATCTTTCGTTGCCAGCTACTCATCAGAGGAAATATTCAGCAGCCTAGTAAAATCATTTTGAAAACACATGTGCATGTGTGCATACCAGAATATAGATGATCATGAGTGCATCTCATTCGGTGCATACGCATGCAACTGGCTTAATGCCGGCTGTGATAATCTGTTCTATCCAGTCTAGTGAAGTTAAGCATCTTATTAAATACCTCAGTAAGTCTGAGGATGACAGACACACCTGCCTGTCAGTTCATTGCTTTATTCTTGGCAAACAAACAAGCTACCGAAAGATCCAGTAATCCAACAATATTACAAATTAATAAGGCAATTCCTGCCTGGCTTAAGGAATTTTTCTTGTTTACAAGACTTTAAGGGCAGCTCAGTTTTATGCATGACCATGTATGAGTTTGTGCTTCAGAAGGACTGGGAGGAAGCGAGTCTCTTTTCAAGTCTGAGAGTGTGTTGTATAGAACTTTTACAATCCTTCCCATTTCTGTGACCAAAACTCTCTTTACAGATCAATACTGCAAGTCCACAGGTGAGACTATGCACTTTAACCCACCTATAACCCACACTCAACATCGAATAGAAAAAAAGCAGGAAAAACCAATGGCAATGACAAATATAAAATAACTATAAATAACAACAATAATATATAACAAAAGAAAAAAATGCTAGCTGTGTCTGCATCACAGAATGAATTACAGTACTTCATGGTCAGTGACTTCAGTATATTCTTAGAAACCAGTTCTGAATATAATACAGTTAGAAATACAGTCCATTTTTGGGGAAGCTAATACCATAAACGCTTAAAGAAATGTTCCCATTTTTTTCAAGAGTTTTTGTTTCTATGAGGAAGTGATTCCTTAACCCATGAGTTGAATCTGTAGCACCCTCCAGACATAGCACAACAGTGCTAATAAATCAGACCACCGAGTGCAGAAGAGTTATGGTGCACCGCAGTCTGTAGAAACCGAACTATTCTTTTCATGTTAGAATATAAGGCACTAAGCAGAGATTGTTCTGTACAGTAAAGCTAGTGTAAGAGTGTAGGCATGCAATCTGAACCCAAGCCAACTTATGCAACTGTAGATTTTAGTGATATTAGGTGTAACCGAGTTACCTGGTTTCTAAACTAGCAAGAAAAAGTAATTAATTAATTAAATCCACACTAGGGATAACTTTCTAGTAGTTTTGACAATTCATAAGTGTAATTTATTGAACATTTTATTTCCTCACCCCATTAGCTCTTGTTCTTGGACTATGCTTCTTAAAATGTCAGAACCCTTGGGCTGTATTTTGCACTTTGCCACAGTGACCAGCAATTTGTACAGATGTTATGTGGGTATTTCTGCTCATGTTACAACCAAAAGGTGGATATTAATTGTGCTTTGTTTTTTATTCTAAAGGAGCAGGTACCTTAGTGATTACCATGATTGCCTCACACCTCCAGGGTATCGCTTCCTGCCTCGACCTTGTGTATGTGGAGTTTGGATGTTCTCAGTGTGCTTGGGTGGTTTCCTCTGGGTTTTCTGGTTTCCTCCAGTCCAAAGACATGAGTTGTAGGCTGATTGGTATCTCTCTGTAGTGTGTGTGTGATTGTGCCCGCCAATGGGTTGGCACTCTATCGAGGTTGTCACTCACCTTGTTTCAAGTGTCTCCTGGGGTAGGCTCCAAACTCCCTGCAACCCTGTATAGGAAAGGCAGTACAGAAAATAGATAGATGGATATTATGCTAAAGAACTTCTATAGTTTATACTCTTAAATAAAATGTAATAAAATATTATATAACAATTTATTTTTTTTATAAGAAGTATGTTACATTATATAAAATGTGTCCAATCCCTGTGTAGTTATATATAATAATTTAAGGTGGTACATACAGAAGTGTATGAGATATAACAGGATATTTCTGCCAGTGTAACCATTAGGGTAATTACATTTGTATAAGCTGCTGATTTTCCAATAAGATTTACCTTTTGATATTGATGGTGGACTTATGCAGTGATCCAGTATTCCTGATGAAACTCTTACATGCTTGGCATCTTCTCAACCAGCTTCACACAGCAGGCTATTTTTAAAATGACCAAATAGCCTGAGTTCCTCACTGCTGAAAACAATTTAGAGGAACAATTCAGCTGTAAATTAAAACATAACATAAATTAACCTACTAAATTCTTACATTTGTCTTAAAACAAAAAAAAAAAACTATTAAAAAAATAAGCTTTTATCAAAATGTTTTAAATCAATAATATATATATATATATACAGTGAGGGAATTTTTTTTTTTTGATCCCCTGCTGATTTTGTATGTTTGCCCACTAACAAAGAAATGATCAGTCTGTAATTTTAATGGTAGGTGTATTTGAACAGTGAGAGGCAGAATAACAACAAAAAAAATCCAGAAAAACGCATTTCAGAAAAGTTATACATTGATTTGCATTTTAATGAGTGAAATAAGTATTTGATCCCCTATCAGTCAGAAAGATTTCTGGCTCCCAGGTGTCTTTTATACAGGTAACGAGCTGAGATTACAGTAGGAGCAATCTCGGGGAGAGTCACCTGTCCACAGAAGGAAGCAATCAATCAGATTCCAAACTCTCCATCATGGCCAAGACCAAAGAGCTGTCCATGGATCTCAGGGACAAGATTGTAGACCTACACAAGGCTGGAATGAGCTACAAGACCATCGCCAAGCGGCTTGGTGAGAAGGTGACAACAGTTGGTGCGATTATTCTCAAATGGAAGAAACACAAAAGGACTGTCAATCTTCCTCTGTCTGGGGCTCCATGCAAGATATCACCTCATGGAGTTTCAATGATCATGAGAACGGCGAGGAATCAGCCCAGAATTACACTGGAGGATTTTGTCAGTGATCTCAAGGCAGCTGGGACCATAGTCACCAAGAAAACAATTGGTAACACACTACGCCGTGAAAGACTGAAATCCAGTAGCGCCCGCAAGGTCCCTCTGCTAAAGAAAGCACATGTACAGGCTCATCTGAAGTTTGCCAGTGAACATCTGAATGATTCAGAGGTCATGTGATCAAATGAGACCAAAATCCAGCTCTTTGGCATCAACTCAACTCGCCGTGTTTGGAGGAGGAGGAATGCTGCCTATAACTCCAAGAAGACCATACCCACTGTCAAACATGGAGGTGGAAACATTATGCTTTGGGGGTGTTTTTCTGCTAAGGGGACAGGACAACCGCACCGCATCAAAGGGATGATGGACGGAGCCATGTACCGTCAAATCTTGAGTGAGAACCTCCTTCCCTCAGCCAGGGCATTGAAAATGGGTCGTGGATGCAAAGAGGGAGTGGGCCCAAATTCCTTGAGATGTGAGATGTGTGCAAACCTGGTGGCCAACTACAAGAAATGTCTGACGTCTGTGATTGCCAACAAGGGTTTGCCACCAAGTACTAAGTCATGTTTTGCAAAGGGGTCAAATACTTATTTCACTCAATAAAATGCAAATCAATGTATAACTTTTTTGAAATGTGTTTTTCTGGATTATTTTGTTGTTATTCTTATTGTTTAGTCTCTCACTGTTCAGATAAACCTACCATTAAAATTACAGACTGATCATTTCTTTGTCAGTGGGCAAACATACAAAATCAGCAGGGGATCAAATAATTTTTTCCCTCGCTGTATATATATTAAATATATATATATATATATATATATATATATATATATATATATATATATATATATATATATATATATATATTCAATCTTGTCTCTTGAAACTTTTGACTGGTAATGTAGGTTTTTCATGTGTTGGGAGGTTATGCCGCATAACTACAGTGACTGAGTACCATCTGCTGATGGATTTTGACTCTAGGGTTTTGCTGCAGGAATACATCAATGCGAAATGGGTGTAGAGAGCTCAGTTTTTCATCTGTATTGTGCTGCTGTGGTAGAGGATCACAACCTGTTAACTGAGCACTATTAATAATAAGTGGGTTTATATGTTCTACATGGGACACGTAAGAATTTGGCCCAGTTAGTCAAAATGTTATATAAAAAAAATCCACAGATATATTTATCAAATGGTTGCTTTATGTGTCATTTGGAATTTCTTGGTCTAAAAGACAATGTTCTTGCCATACACTGACTGATTTGTGGTAGTCCTGAAGCAAAGGCATAAATGTGTCTAAATGTTGCTGCTTGAACACTGGTGTTATAATCCTTGTTCATGCTTCTCATGATAATGAAAGCCATCCAACTCACATTTCAAAGTTTCATCAAAATCAGCAGGCGTATTTACTTGTCAGCCGTGATTACATGCATGATTGGTGTCTTTAGGAGAATGTTTCAGCTAATTGCCATCCTTAGCTGTTTGCCACCAGTGAGGTGTCTTATTGCTGTCTAATTGTAATGGTCTCCTTAATTAACATGGATTTAAATGTCTACATGTCTTAGGTTTTGTACCTGAGTTATAAAACTTTTCTGCACGTTTGTGGATTCAGACAGTGTAATCCAACTCCACACCAGAATCTGCATCATTAGGTGACTTATTCACTTGGCTGAGCTATATCCACCAGGGTCTGATAGTGGGAAGAGGTTCTTATTGATTCAGAAACAGTTCCAGATGTATTTGTTGTGGTTTACTTTGTGCAGTACAGTTTATGTGTGTTCCTTTATACATACACTTATTACTTTTGGGCCCTATTTAAAATGTGCCCAGTTGCTTGTAAGAATCGGTGTTGATAGAAGTGAAGAGCAAACATGAGCACACACTCACCTTATTCACTTTGTGCATTTGCTGGAGTGGGTTAGTTGTGCTTAGATTTCAGAATTGCAAAGATAATTGCATTTGGTGTTAAGACGTCATGCCTCTCTGCCCTGTTCAGATGCTTAAGGAACAAAAAAGACCTGTGTATGTGGGGTTTTTTTTTTTGGTGGGTCTTATTGCATTGTTCGTTGGAGAATCTTGTTAAAGCAGGCTCCAGACAGTTCCTTCAGTGCTGAGAGAGATGTCGCTCGCTCTGTCTCGCCCACATCACTATGCAAAGTGAACATATGTAAATGCAATTGTAGGCTCAACTTCTGTGGAACTTTTTTTTTCTTTTCTTTGAGTTTGGCACTTAAGAAACAGCAAGTCTTTCCTGACATTGGTTTTAGAAGAATTTCTTGATTTTTGTGCAGCTGTTACAAATTGCTAAATTTGGTTTCAGGAAAATGAAATTGACACTGAAACCATTGTCTTATAAAGAACGACGTGTTAAGTCAGTGTTGAGCTAAAATTCAAAGCAAAGCAGGTAGCTGTACAAATGATCTTCTTTAGAAAGCATGTAAGGCAAATAAGCTTTGTCTTTGCATGCATGCTTTAGAAGTTTGTAATTTGTTTAGTTTACAGTAAATATCTTTTTCACACATGCAAAAAAAAAAAAAACATTTCATTTCATAATCTGTAACATAATAATTCTAATAATATTATGGCTTTGTATCATGTACCGTAGGCTAGCCGTACATTAATTAACTTTGGTATAGAAGTCCAAGAAAGGTAGGACAGATGTTCAGCAGTGACAAGACAAGACCCTGAAAATGCAGTTGAGCATATCCTATTCCTCTAACTGAGTTTTGTTCTGCTGTAGTGATATGAGGATGAATACAGGCAAGAGAATCTAACAGTTTAACACCTACAGTCTCTTGAAATGTCATGGTTAACTGCTGCATTCTGTGTAAATGGAAGAGATAATTGCTACATTATATTTAGATCAGGGGTTCTCATAGGGTCCCTATTTTACAGCCAGGGACTGCTTTAATTATTATTTAACTATTATCATAATATATACATTAAGATGTTGAGGTTCTCTTGGGGAGTGACAAGGTTGGACAGGATTAGGAACGAGTACATCAGAAGGACAGCTGATGTTGGACGTTTGGGGGACAAAGTTAGGGAGGCCAGATTAAGATGGTTTGGACATATTCAGAGGAGGGAGAGTGAGTATATTGGTAGGAGAATGTTGGACATGGAGCTGCCAGGAAGGAGGCAAAGAGGAAGGCCGAAGAGGAGGTATATGGATGTAATAAATGAGGATATGAAGCTAGTGGGTGCAAGTGTTGAGAATGCAAAAGACATGGAAAGGTGGAGGGAGATGATTCGCTGTGGTGACCCCTGAAGGGAAAAGCCAGAAGAAGAAGAAAAAAATATATACATTAATATTTTGGTTATGGGTGGCACGGTTGCTTAGTGGTTAGCGCGTTCACCTCACACCTCCAGCATCCTGGGTTCGCGCTCACTGTGTGTGGAGTTTGCATGTTCTCCCCCTGCTTGGTGGGTTTCCTCCCACAGTCCAAAGACATGCTTCTAGGCTGATTGGAGTCTCTGAATTGCCTGTAGTGTGTGTGTCCTGTGATGGGTTGGCACTCTGTCCATGGTGTATCCTGCCTTGATGCCTGAGATAGGCACAGGCTCCCTGTGACCCGAGTATAGATCGGATAAGTGGTACAGACAATGAACTGAATAAAAATTTTGGTTATTTTTTGGAGCCATAAATCATTTTATTTATATTAGATATAGATATAGAGTTAATCTAATCATATGTTGTAAAAAAAAGCAAATCATTATGCATGAAGTGGGTTTTAATTCAAATAGTGTAGTGTTAAACCCCCAGTGGTAGTTCAGTGATCAATTGATTATGAGAAGCTCCATCCCATTTATTGTCAGTCATATCAGTATAACTGACAGAGGTATTATTGATTTTGGTTTTCACAACAAGGTGCAGAGCTGTGACACTGATGAAATATTAAGTAAAATGGTGTAAAAGGTTGACAGAGCTAACCTTTCGGATTAAAATGATGTCCTAATTGAAAATTTGGCACACACATCTGTGCACTAGTAGAGCACCTATTTTTCTAAGAGTGATGATTGGCTCATTAGTCAATTCCATTTGCCTAGTGCAAGTTTAGTTAATTTCAGTTTTAAGGTTTTTAGCCACAGGCACATTTCAATGAGAAATTGAAGACAGGTCTGGCATTTCCCAACCAGCTACGATCTGAATAATGACATGTCTCAGGCCGCCTACAGATGATCAGCATTTTGCTCTTCGCTCACCGCAAAGGTAGGCGCAAAATAATGAATGATCAGCGTTTTCACTGTGAAGTTAAAGAGGTGCTATTTCATCGAAGATGGATTTGAAAATGTAGGGCTAGCCCATTCTGCATGTTTCTCAAAAAAAAAAAAAAAAAAGGTACTGGCTTTGGTCATCCTTCAGAGAAGAGGGGTTTTTGCTACATCGCATAAGAGGACTTATCTTGTTGGTTGCACTTTGAAAACAGTAACATAAAACAGGGTCAAAGTTGAATTTGAATGGACTTTGAGTGGTTTCGAGCAAACCTAAGCATGCTCTTCACTGGAAACAATGGCTGCGTCGGCGGAAAGCTGTTTTACCCTTGATTATCTGTAGGTGGCCCTACATACATTTATATTGCTCCTTAATTTTTATATATCTTCATTGTTGGTGAAGTTGTTCTTCTTTGACATTTTGACATATTACGTGTTGTCTGCAACAAGCAGTGTCATGACCATTCTACTGGAATTTTTAAAGAGAATTTATTTACCATGTATGCTGATATGGGGGCGGTTCTTTATGCAGATGAGTGTGGCCGTGCATGAATGGTGCAATTAGGCTTCTGTGATGTTTATCAACATTCATTGCTTATGGCTGTGGATGTTGCAGGTGTGATACATACCAATTTCCCTTCACGTACTGGCAGTTCCTACACACAGAATTAAAAGTTGTCGTATGCTTTGATAAATGGAGACCAGTGAATAATGGTTTAACCATATGAAGATGAAGCTACTATGGGTGTATTCTGGTCCTGGGAGTAAAGAGCTCGTTGGCCGGTGTGTGTCCTGTGCAGGGGTGTTAAGTGAGTGTGTGTATCAACTCCCCCCCCAAGTCCCAGCTGTGGGTCACAAGCCTGCTGCTGACCAGGCACTTTCTGCTGCTTAGCTGATTTCATCAGTGGGGTTCTTTGAGGAAGGGAGTGATAGCCTTGCTGGTCTCCAACTGCTACTGCTCTCCCAATTTTCTGCTACTGCCCTAACATTAGCATTATAATTAGGTTGTTTGGGGGATGCAGAGGCAAAAAGTAAATGAATTACTCCCTGCTCTGTGCATTTTGAAGAGCAGAATGAAATGGGGACTGGAGTTGAAATTGGTATGTGTGCATACTGGCAAGATGTGTGGTGTCCCCAGCCATCCTAATGAAGCTGAATTTTTGCTGAAGACGGGCTTCCATTAATGGAATTTGGTCCTAATTATAAGATTGCATTACAAACATAAGGGACCTTTTCATAGCCGGCTTCCTGCCATTATGTTCTTGGTTTATTTGTCCTTGTTGTTAACGTTGAACCATACAGCTCTCTCTTTCTCTCTCTCTCTCTCTGTTTATGCCTTTCCCTATACTTTATCAAAATTATTTTCATGTCACAGCACAGACGGATCATGTTTTAGGCAATCAATACAGAGCAATGGGGTGTGCTGATGGTAATAAGGATGGAGCTGACGATAATCATCATCAACACTTGCCCTCTGACAGACACACTTAGACAAATGATACGAGCGGTGAGAGCAGGTTAGATTTATGTACCATATGCTGGTATTGACCAAAACCACAGCCGTGAGTTACAGTTCCTTAATTTTATGTCTTTATTGCACGATTAAGCTTAACACATCTTGGATGACACTGCTCCTGAACCTTCTGACATGATTGTGTGATGACAGTTTGTTCATTATTACAAATACTGTCACAGTTAGTGTCAGCGTAGCAGTTTTAGTACCGTTATTATGCTTGTGTTTTTATTTGAGGCACATTCTGACAGCTGTTATTTGGCAGCTTAAGTCAGCTTTCAGACAATTTTGAAATGAGCTAATGATAATGATGTCTTGTAGTCAAAACTGATATTATGTAAAATTTCACCCATGTTCAAATTCATCAGTGTGTTTACAACTTGCTCACTTAATTTACAAACAATGTTTTATGCAACAGAGATTTGTTGGGATTTTTCTTTCTCTTGTTCTGTTTCGGTCTGCAGCTCAGCCTTGGAGAGAAGTGTGAGTGATGTCATTTTCTTCAGTGCCTCAACTTAAGTGTGGTGAGCTGATTTTATCTGAAGAAACTGCAAACACTATTGCCAACTGCTCTTTTATCTTAATTGATTCTCAATGCTGAAAACAACTTAAAAAAAGTGTATCTCTGCTATGAAGTCTTGGCATTTGGAACACAGTCTTTATTGCTGAAAATAGATACCTACACAGACAACTGACAGAGACGTTGCGATACATAAAATCGGTCATGATGTCATTATTAAGAAAACTGACTTATAGTTCAACTGAATGGCATAGATGTACCAAATAGGCAATGCACTTTATACCACAATTCTGTTGATTTCTCAAATCTAATCGGTCAGAAAGTGTTGATTAATTTTCATAGGGAATTCTAACAATTGCTGCATTAATACATATCACAAGACTCTTCAATGCCTATTATCCCACATGTCTCTTAACATCTAGACATGAACACATTCACAACATTAGTGAGATCCCTCTCTCTCTCTCTCTCTCTCTCTCTCTCTCTCTCTCTCTCTCTCTCTCTGTGGAGATGGTTCCTCAGCCAGGACCAGTGTAAGTTGAGGAAAGCATTGGAACAGACACATGACACAGACAACAAGAGAGCATGTTTCACATCATGCCAACCCACAGACTTTTGCAAGAAGCAATTTCCATCTATTTCTGCATGGCATCTCCTCCAGCAGGGTCACCACGGTGTCTAAGTTGCTGCCAATGAGAGGAGCTGCCAGGGAGCCACTTACACGCATACACACATGTCAGCAGGAGAGATTAATGAGCCCCAAACAGTGCAACCCATTTTGGAGCGTTACAGAGATATGGTACTGATCAATATGGCTTGGCATATCTCCATCTTATTCACAAATCCAATAACTCTCCCAAAATACATAGATGTGCGTAGATTAGATATAGCTAATCTTTAATTTATTTTTCTCCAAAATGAATGGAGAAAGAATAGGGCTGTTTAGTTTATTTTGAGCTTCTTTTCTCCAAATTCCGATAACAAGTGAATATCGTCTACATTACATCTGTCTAATTTCATTTAGCATTATAAATAAATGTGAAAGTTAATCTGGTTTGTATTACTTTAAATAATGTAAGTTAATAGTCTTTGAGATTTTCTGCACGAGATATAAGGCTTCTGCAGGTTTTCTCATCACAACGCCAGGCAGAAATTCTGCCACCTACACAAGTCCACGTGGGGAAAATGCCTTTGAAATGTTTGATGGAATGTATCATTGAAGATGACAACGTTTAAAAATTGTTTGGAAATGTGTGTTTAATATGCATGATCCAAGCTTTCAAAGGTGGGCACAGACAGGGGAATCCATCATCCCTTTTGAAAATGCAGCACTGGTGTTTGGAGATAAATATTTATTACAGCCTCCTGTAAAACACAATGCTGCAGTGATACCAAGGTTCCGTGTCACATGCTGCAAATTTGCTGAATCAAATGCTGTTTTGTTAAATATTTGTGAACCATTACTTTGGACTTCCTCATAAATGAACTCCATATCTAGTTATAGATGAAGTCAATGAAGTGTTTACTTTCATTAAACTTTCATTTACTTGCGTTATTTGCATTTAAAAAAGGTAAACGGAAATTGGTCTTGCTGTGATACTTGGTTTTCAAAATATTATCCCTTTTGTGTCAAAGGCAGAACAGTGCCATTGTGTTTACTTGTCAGCTTAACATGTGTTCCATCTCTTATCTATTTGGACCTCATTACGTGTCTTGTCTGAGTTGAGAAAGAAGCCTGTTTAAAGAGGGACTCACTGTTCCTTACTTTGCATTAAATTATAAGCTCAGGGATTGTGAGAGTGAAATTAGACTTTTTTTTTGCAGGGAGTGCAGTAGCCAGATGAGTTAGTTCATTGCCTGTACATACAGTAGCCAGCAGGGCTAGTTCACGCCTGCTGAAATATTGCACATCTCTTCTGTGTCTGTGATGGAAGCTGGTGCATAGAGAATGGAGCGGGAGCTGTGTGTGAGGGAGCCAGCCATTACTGAGAAGCTGTCAACTCCAAATGAGAAATTTCATCCTCCAAGAAAGTCTGTTCAGGTAAGTGGAAATGTTTTCTGCTTCATCTCAGGTGGGTAGTGCTGCTGCTTTTTTTTTTATATGGTAAAGTTGAAACTTTAGTTGGCTGACCTTCAGAGAAGACACATACTGCATCCAACACATTTCACTGAATCTGCTAAAGTTGATTAGATAAAGTATTCTGGGGGAAAAGAATCACTCTGGCCTTTTCAGGTGAAATGCGCACACACACTAAAAACCTTGCTTGCTTCAAGGGATAGACATTTCTTTGTAAACCTGGATGTATAGAGTGATCTCGTTAACGCTGGTCTATATTCAGTGAAAAGTCATACTGCAAATTATAATAGCGAACAAATGAAAGGTGTGACCTTTCAGAGAGGTTAGGACTGTAACATTCATCCAATCGTAGACCCATCAATCTGAGGGTCTGATCAGTATACAGTGTGAGGTTATATTATTAGTGCATACTGTTCAGGAAAGATGGAAAAATTGTGTGTTAGTATAACTGTAATTTCCATATAAAACAGATAAACAGCTGAGTTTGAACAAACAAAATTGGGAATAATCAAGATTTTTCTTCCCTGGAATTACAGAAAAGATATTAAGATCAAGCTTGTGAGAAGGCTGGGCTTTGGGTCATCCATGATACAATGTTCCTGGAGCAGATATGGTTAAGGGCCTGACTGTAGCAGCTTATCATAGATAAAGCTTGAGGTTACACACTTCTGGTCTTTGACCCACCTACCAATGGTTAAGATACTTATATACAGAAGTTAAAACAAGGTATACTGATGATTACTTGGCCAAATGGCCTCTTTAATGACTCTAGCTCACATGTTTTAAAATGTACATAAATGTGACATACGGCTTTGCCAATACACTGATTCCTATCCTGCCCTGTTTACGGCAATCAGGAGTACGCAATATAGATCTAACTTCAAGCTTGCTTAGCCTGATAAAAGTGATTAACATCTAGTCACAAACATAAAAGATTATGTATTATATTTCACGTTTCTAAAGGTGACATAAACCTGCCATTTAAGCAGGTAGTCTGAAGCAACATTCACCCTATGATAAACAATGCTTTTGTGGACACTGGGCATTAATACTGTTTTTAACAGATCCCAGCATTTTTATTTGTTTTTTTTTTTCAGAGTGAAGAGAATAACCTTATATTCATCAAGACTTCCCACATTACACAAAACATTTTATTGTTTCTTTCAAGAAAACAGGCCACTTCTGATGAGTGAAATCTAGTTAAGCAAAGAAATACTTTAGAGCAGTGGCAGGCTGGTGGTAAAATTGTGAGCATTGATCTCCACTCTTGTTTTATTTTCAGTCTCTCCTCATAAGTGTGAGCATCTTAAGACTTTTCTAAAAGCAGTTCAACACTAGAAGTTTTTGTCATTTCATCCTGTGCCTCGGGGTGGGACTCGAGTGACGAGTCAGAAAGTGTTAAACGCCTGTTGTCCAATGTGCTTTAATCATTTATCCTTTTAAAACAGTGAGTACACAAGCACCTAAGAGACACTACATTTGAGTTTAATGAGTGAACAGTACAGTACTACAGTGAGATGTTTGAAATATTGAATTCCTTTAATATAATGATAATATATATAACATTATATATAGTATAGACACATTTCATTTTAATACAGTTGTAGGGACTGCTTAGTTATAAGGCCTATGATATCTACTTGACATGGTTTCTACCAGAATTATTTTAAAGCAATATTGTACAAAGTAAATGAATGAATTTGCCAAATATAATCTTTTAATTTGATAGTGGACACACATCATTTCATCTCTTTGAATACATCAGCCTTTGTTTAATTATCCTCTTCTTGAATTAAAAGTGTTAAATGACACTTATGATATATCCTAGAAATAGAAATATGTAAGTAATTATTCTGAAATACATACACCAAAAAATACAGAGCTTCTATTATTTTCAACTTTTAGCATTTTTCAACAACAATATTCAAAGCAACACCTAGGAGTTGTGTATGAGTTTTTACTGCACATAATTTAACCAAAATTAAGACGATTAAAATCATACTAATAAAATTATTTAATTCATTGGTCAGAGTTATTGAGACAGAAAAAAACAGCATGGTGGACAATGAATTGGCACTAAGTAAATTATTAGATCATTACATACATGACTTGTTTAAAACACTGAGACTCAATTTTCTAGCTGGATAAAAATGATGTTCTCCTAAATCATGCATAGCAACACAAGGAATTTTGTTCCAGATTTTGTCCTTTCATGTGCTGTTATACTGTTGATTTTTTTTTCCAGAATAGATGTGTGTCAAAATAAGCTTTTTGCTGAGTTTTGTGCAATTCAGCTGTGTGGTGCACGCACCTAGAAATTCCCAGGTGATTGGCATTGATCAACATACTGTAGGGAAAGTAGTAGAAAGAAAATCAGCATCTCTGAAACTTGTTTAAATCTGATATTTCTAGTTTGGTTTTGCTAACTCAAACCTTTACACAAAACTCTACTAAACAATTCATAGATGAGGCTCGTTGTCTGCATTGCATCCAGCAATTATTTTATTTTTGGTCTTCAGTCGAAATAATCTGAACACATTTCTGCAGTGCTGCATCTATCTTCTAGCTGAGGTTGAACCTTGTGACTCCCACAACCCAAAATTGTCTTTGATTCAGTTGGGTTGATTCAGGGTTGAATTACTTTCTTATTACAATCGATCTGTGCTAGAGTTCACCTGGAACTGGACCGGGACCATCTTACTCAGACACTCTGACAGTGACTGACATAAGCATGTGTCATCTTTGTTCTCCTGGAATAATGTTAAATCATTTTGAAGTAATCACTAGTGGCACCTCAAGTTTTATATATAATGTATTATTATGAAATCATTTTTAGTCCAGTGTAGAATGGACTTACATTTGGTTAAGTTCATTAAAACAGACATTTTCACTGTTGCATGTAAAGCGATGTGTTTTATATGTTCTTTTTGCTATGGTAAATAAAATTCTAGCCAAATAAATTGTTGAGCTGATGATGTTACTCAGTTCACAGAAACCACTGATTCTGCTGTCAGATCTTAAAGTGCTGATTCTGCTCCTCTTCCAGCTTGCTAGTTTTCTCAGCCCTTAAGGAATCTATAGCATTTGAAGTATTGCCACCACAGCCCATCACTGCCACTGTGCACACACCACAACAGATCAATTCACAGCCACCCTAGAACGCATTTCTGATCTATGGCAGAGGCTGCTTTTCAGAAAGAATCAAAAGGAGAAGCTTAAGACTGGTCTGGCATTGTGAAGTTTAATTTTCACTCTGTTGCCTGCTGTCCTTCGCAGACTGTCGAAAGGACATTCATCACTATTGACTGTGTTGGTCAGTGGGTGGCAGAGTGGGTATGCTGTAATGGTTGCTGTGCAACACTGAATCAGTGTGCAGTGTGACTTTACACAAAATAAGCCATTTGATACCAGCTTCCCCCAACCACCATTAAACCACAAAACTGTCAACAAATGTGGCATTGCAGCAGAAGTAATTTGAGGTTAACGAAAAATCCATTAAAACATAGTTTATCTGTTGGTAAAAAAATACAACAAAAATACAACATTTTATGGATAAACACAATAAATCACTATCGACTGCCCTCTGTGCCCAGTTTTCTAATGCGTAATGTGTCGCAAACAAAATGTTGACAGTTTTCCAGAACAAGCCCCAACCGGGTGATAAAGACCCTGGCACAAAGTGAGAGCTACATTTCCTGCAGTGTGATTAGGTGTGAAACAGCTGTCATTAATCAGTGGCCATTATACAAAAATAATGACCGCCCATTGACCACAACACTGTGTCATAAATGTCATAACATAAAAGATGAAGCAGTGCATACAGTTATTCTTATGTTCATGAAGTTCTTTATTTGTCTTTGCCAGTATGTTGTTACTTCCAATATACTGTATAGTTAATGACAATTAATCATTGTTGCTTCCCAAAGGTCAGTAAAGTGTTTCAATTCTCTCACTCAATCTTACACTGTACTAAAAGTAATTAATCCTCTTATTTAAGAAATGACAGATGGCTAATCACCAAAGTTTGTCCACTTTACTATGGTGAGTGTGAAACATTGCTGCCTTACAGCTCCAGTGCTCCAGATCTCATGTGCTCACAGTATCCATATAGGTTTCAGCTGGGTTCTTTTTTCCCCCCAACTCCTGAAAACATCACAGTACATGAACTGGCTTTATTCAGTATTCTCAGGATAAACTCTGACCTCGAGCAGAAGAAAGTAGTTACTGAATGAATGGATGAATCAGTCATTGTAATGATGGGAATCAATGGTAATGAAAGGGAAAAATTCATTTAGACCAGGCAAAGTTAAGAAATCTGTAAAGGTTTTGTAAAGAACTTATACTGTATTATGTTATAACTATATTATATAAATCTCTTACTTTACCCTTTTGTGTGTGGTGTATTTAACAAGCAAGGTGACATACGATGAAATCCTATTCTGACCGATTCATGTGTTTGAGAGGCTGTTATACTGCAAAAGAGCCAGTCTTGTAGTGGCATTGTTAAATTAATACTTCCCAAAGTATTCCCAGAGTCATCTTTGAGATGTGCCCTCTGGGAGAAAGGGTACACTTTAACACAGACTTGCTCTAATGCAATCCTAGTCCTCATGTGCAGTTATTTCCCCACTGTGTCTGTATATGCTCAGATAGATTAGAATCTATGCAATGAATTGCACCATAACATTAAGCCCCCATCCTCACACCTCCCTGGCTGCCATGTAGAATTTGAAGAAGGCAGAAGCGAAAAAAGGTAGAAAAGCAAGACTGAGTAGGCCATTATGGAGCTAGGTGTGTATCCTCATGAGGAGGCGGCAGGGTTGAGATGGCCTAAATGAGGGAACCGCCGTAGCCATTCCCGGTGCCTCATTACCTTAATGGGGAGCCATCCGTCCTCTCAAGGTTTCCTGAAAATCTCTTCTGACACGATTGCCTTCCCTTCTCCTCCCTACTCAGTTGTTGGATGAAGGGCAGAAAAGAAGAAATGGTGATAGCAGGTGTGTGTGTGTGTGTGACGGAGAGAGAGAGAGAGAGAGAGAGAGAGAAAGAGAGAGAGAGAGATAGAGAGTGAGAGAGAAAGAGACGGACAGATACAGCATAAGAGAAAATGAGAAACAATTGCTGGCTGAGTGGTTGGGTGAATTGCTAGAGAAGATTTGTGCATTTGGTACAATAATAAGGTCTTGATTAGGACTGGATTCGGCCGTCAGCCTCCATGAAGTTCTCTCAGACAGACGGTGCAGTGGCCTCGGCTCAAGCAGCTCGTAAGCCCTGGTTAGGATTTTGTAGAAAGCCAGATACTATAGAAGAGAGCATTTGGGATTGAGTAGAGTTATAAGGCAGTGACTCTGAAATGCTCTCAGACAAGTGCTGAGTCAGCTCAGACCACTGCCATCACTGTTGTACCTAGTAGGTGTTCACATCTACAGCATATTATTCGTAAATCTTTTCAAACCTTTTGGGTTTAGAGCAATAGTTTCGACTAGAGGCTTGTAAAAAATGAGTGCTCATTTCATTTGGAAATGCTCTTCAGCTGGTGTTTGAGAAATTTATTGTGATAAAATGACAGTCTGACAGGAAAAACTAGACCATGTGGCTATTTGTCTCTGCGAGTCAACTTTCTCTCTAACAGCTGTTACCAAACTGAGGTGAACAGATATGTTGAGCTATTAAATATAGTATAGAATATGTGTATGCACGCATTTCAAAAACTGTGCATAAACAAAGCTGCACATTTGCATGAACCTCAGGTACTATCCAATAATCTCACATGCATATAAATAAGGCAACAGTACACCCATGATTTTTCCACAGTTATCTATACAGTTTTGTCTTCAGTTTAATGTACAGTACCAAAAACATGTCTCTGGGGAAGTGGAATGCTTGAGTAAAAAAATAAAGTCCTTGCAGTCCTTGAAAATATGCTTCTTAAAAGCCAAAATGTCCTTTGCCATGTGTTCTGCAACACCAATACACATTTTTTATAGCCTGAAGCACAGTCTTTATTGGACAGGGATTCACATTTACTTATTAACAAATAACTAAACCTTGGTGTCGATGTGGCTTAAGTTCGAAGTACTTAACTTGTCTAAGTTTGGTGCTTTAATTATGGTCAGGGTAAGCTCTTGCTTATAGGTGGCCCAAGGTGAGATTTTATTTTATTCAGACCTCTCTCAGTAATGGGGGGACATCCACCAAAGTTTAATTGTATTTTTTTTCTCATTTCCTCAAAATTTATCTCATTTAGTAAAAAAAAAAAGCCCCATCAGATTGTCATAGTAAGTAAGAAGCTGCTTTGCCTCTTCACCTGTACAATGTAGGTTGCTTCTTGTTACCTATAGTAGTCCATTACATTAGATGTTGCTATGGAAGGTCAGTGAAAAAAAAGGATCGAAGTGACTGAACAAATCATAATATTGAAGTATACAGTGTCCAAGAATTTTCTGTAGATGAAGTCATCGTGTAGGAAGCCTAAGAATATTAACACTTATTTACTTTTCCATCAGTGATGTAAAGGCCTTTGGCAATGTGAAGGCCAATGTGAATAAATGAATTGAATGAATTCAACGAAAAGCATAGAAGCATTGAAGCATTTGAAGACGTCTGTTCTGTTCATTATTTTGGCCAAATTGCACAAGTCAATCAAAAAGCATGTGCATGACTGAGGTTTTGTATGATGGTATGCAACATACAGATATACAGGTAATGCAACAGGTATGAAACATATTTAATACACATTATGTAGAATAACAGACACTTAAAGTTAAACTTGATGTTTCTATGTTTCCCATTTAACATGCTTCCTGCTTAATCCCACCTTTTCCGTTTACTGAATAGAATATTGGAATATTGGAAGGAATGTTCTTGCTGAGTTGTGATTAATCCAAGTTAATTTTTACTTACAAAGTCATTTTTATATTAATTTTCTTTTCATTTTTAATATTAAACTATGATATTATTTTAATTTTATTTCAGCATTTTTCTTTTTAAATTCTGAATTGTAGTTTCCTGTCTGTTGGATAAAACTGATTTGCATTTTCATCTCATGTTTTATTTTTTTACAGACATCAGAATGGCAAACTCACAGTTTTAAAAACTCTTTTTCTTCTTTTCGTCAGTTTAAATAATAAGTCAACCCAACTAGACAAAACTATTTAGAGACAAAACTATTTACACTTATTTCTATTTCACATTTACCTATTTTAAATCAAGATGTCATTCATTCATTCATTCATTCATTCATTCATGTTTTATCTTGGTCACAGAGAATCTGCAGCTATCCCAGGAATACTGGGTGCAATGCGAGAAAACATTACAGCCTGGCTGGAATGCCAGTCCATCACAAGGCATCACACACACACACTCTAAATCCAAGTGCATGTAAAAAGTGTCATTTTTGTGGCTAAACAACAACATTTTACTTTATATCTTCTGCAAGTTCTCTTCTGAATGTGGCTAAATTTGAATGTGACCAACACACAATTCCAAATTGCCAAATCAAGGCTACAAAAGATATAAAACATAAAATTATGGAGCAGGACATAATACCCTGTCTTTATGCACTGACAAAAAATATTATTTTCTCTCTATTCCAGATGTGGTGATTTTTTATGTGTTAAATCATGCATTTGTTAGAGTATCACAAGCTTTTCCTCCATCTCTGTCTGTACAGACTGCACATTTTTTGCACTCAATTTTTATTTTCTTCTCTTAGCTATTTACTGACCATCTGACACTAAGGCTTGTTTACACTTTCAATCATAAAATTGCAAGGCCTGTGATCAGTCTCGAGTGAAAATGTGAGGCTTAAGAGTGGTTCATTTACCCCTTTCACACCAGCAGATCATCTTAACTGACAGTTTTGCACGGAAAAGCCGCGTCTGATTTTTAAAAATGGTCTGAAATCGAGATAAAGATCCTGTATTGGTGCAACTGCCTTTTTTTGTTGAAACATATCTGAAGGAGAAAAGTGACTATAGAATTCATTTGTGCATATGTTGCACCAAAATTACAGCTCTGATATGTAGGCACAGCATCATTTCACACTGCAGACCTCTGAATGGATGTGATGCAAGCCTTACTTGCTTCTCTGTCACTGCACTCCAGTAGTCAAGGTCATCTGTTGTATTTATATAAAGCTAATAGAATGTAATGTATTTATCAGTGGATTTCACAGGCACACATTTTCCCCTACAGCTGTTAGCCTGAGCTGCAGCTTACCAAAGCACAGTAACATAGCTAAGGGGGGGAAGAGAATGTTTATAGTTCGAAGAAGACCTTGAAAGCCATTCAGCCGTTTTTCTTTGCTGATACTATCCCATCTCTTCATCCCCAACAGCTCTCTCTATCAAACAGTCTTAGAGAGAAAAAAAAGAGACGTGAAAGTGCCATGAAAAACGAAGGAGCAGTAGCCTAATGGGAAAACTGTACGTACCATGAAACCTATGCGCCAATCACAGTGAATGTGTAAATAGCTATAGTGTGATGCCGATAAAGTCTGTGATTTTGAACCGCATGTAGAAATTGGCATGGTCAATGAAAGGAAGGTACAGATTTCTCTTTTTTTTATTTTACAATATGACAACTTATTTTTTTTTTTTAACCAGGAAATTGTTCAGTCTGTACAAGCAATTCAAGCAATTACATACACTGTTTGAACAGAGATCCAAAAGCTTCTCGATTTTGTATGATTTTCCTCAAACACATTATGACATTTGGTTCTAGACAGTGATGCACACACAAGTAAACCCTGCACGTAAATTACATACATAGTACATAGTATTTATTGACTTCAGTGGGTGTTTTGAGATTTAGGTTTCAGCAGAATGGCCACAATCTCTGCATCTGAACATTTCAATGCTACATTCTCTCTCCTTACAGTGTGGCGGCGTCATCAATAGTCATTTAGAGCACAGACGCTTTCCACGGCAGTGGATGCAATGAAGATTCATAGCTGCCGTTTGAAAAAAGGGGGAGTGGGGGAAGAGAATGAGAATTGCACAGATAATCCATGGCTTTTCTTCTAAGCAGTGTGGCCTTGTCTCGCCATCGAGGCGAGAGAAAGAGAGAGCCTGGGGGAGGAGGGAGGGAGCTGATGACAAATCTAAGCTAGAGTAAATGGGTGTGAGCTAGAATATGGAGGTGACACATGAGCCAATCCAAGGCCGCCTCACTATTCTGGACGATATATGGAGCCAGCCAATCCCAAAGGCCTTATGTGAATCCATAGCTTTTCTAATTATGCTCTCGGTGGCTGTTTCCATTCTGTACACTGACCTACACAAATCCCACCTCTATCCTTTACAAGAAAATAATGATCTTAGAACAACGTGGAACCGCGTCTACTACTAGCATTAAACAATGTTTTTGATTATTCTTCTACCCAAGTAAATCTGTAACAAAGATTCAGATCAGTTCAGCACTTTTGCAATTAATAGGTTGTAATGAATAGGTTTATCATTAGAAAACTGGATTTGAGTTTTATACTAGAATATATGTTTCTTCATTAAAATTCAGTTATCTGTTTAAATATCGGTTTTGATTCTTTGTATTTTTCATCATTAAATAAATAAATAAATAAATAAATAAATATAAATCAGCCAAAAGAGAGTGCATTTTATAAATAAATATTGTACAACTGTAAGGGAAGAAAAAAATCATCTTATTGCATTTCAGAAAAGTCATAAAGCCATATTGACACCAGCACATTACAATATTATTTACACCAGCAATGTGATGTTATGTTGTGAGTTGCTGAAAATGCATTACTCCCTGTTATCTGTGTGCAAATATTTTTTAAAAGCAAAAAAAATATTTTATTTTCAAAGCAAAAATGTATATATTCAGACACATATATACTTTGTGTGTGTGTGTGTGCACAAGCACACTTGATGTGAGTTATGTTTGACTTTCAGCAGGTGGTTTATGGTTTGTACTGGGTAAGTGCACCAGACTGTCAGAGTGCTTTATTGTGCAGCCTTTTCCGGAAATGCAAATGCTGCGCCAGAAACTTCCTCATCACTGATCTCCATCATTCGCTTGGAGGCTCAAGGTGAAAGAAGGGAAAGACAGGCAGGGCAAAGACAGCTTCAGAGACTATTCATCATCACATTGATTAACCACTTAGAATCTATCAATAACCACTACACAACCACTATCAACAACCACTATATGCAGTCATGAGAAATACATTTCTGCATTTTATTTTGGCTTCACTTTAATAATGGAGAATACACTGTATTATTTAGCCATGCTTTCAGTATTATTCAAGGAGAACTACCAAGAAATCAGTTTATCTATGTTTATATAAATTATATAAATATATGAAATAAATCTACATGTATAAAACTTAAAAAATAGATAGCTAATCAGGTGTGCATAGCCAACAGCAGCAACAACTACGATCATCCTCATCATTATCATCATCATCATCATCATCATTATCATCATCTCACAAATTTTTAGTATCTGCTTTATCTTTTATTCATAAGGGTGACAGTGGATCTGGAAGCCATCCCAGGAACACTAACCATGAAGGAACCATACAGTTTATCATGCAAATCTCATTCACACTTAGAGGACATTTATCTTAGCCAGTCCTCCTACTGAGATACTTTGATAATCCATGTAGACATAGGGACAACATGCAAAGAAACTACACACAGGCAGTACCCCAAGTTCACAACTGAACTTCACATGGGACCATGGAGCTGTGACACAGTTATACTATCCACTGTGCCACCTACTCATTATTATTATTATTATTATTATTATTATTATTATTATTATTATTATTATTATTATCCTTCAGCAACCCCTTTACCCTGGGCAGAGTTAAGGCAATACATGCACACCTAGTGGCAAATAGTGAACTATAAATAATGAATCACAAACATGGCTACTTATATAATAATAATAATAATAATAATAATAATAATAATAATAATAATAATAATGAACAGGAAAAGTGCCTAGTATGAGGAACATAAACTAATGTGCAGTGCATAATGAATACAATATGCAGATTAACAACAGCACAGATTGGCCAAATGGAGTCTATATTGTATTTTGATGAATTTTATATGACAGTACAAATCGGAAGGTGTGGATTAATTTTCAATAGCAGCATGGCTCTGGCAGCAGTTTTGGCTGTAATGTAAACATTGTATTGTTCTAGGACAATAATCCACTTCAGGGTGGCAACATTAATTCTACTTTGTGTTGTACCATATCACACCGCCTCTGTGTAGATTATTTTCCTATAACAGCATGTCCCAAAGTATATTTTTCCTTACAGAACAGGTGAGAGAAACTATTATGTTATTTTTGGTATAAACAATCAGAAAAACGTCAATAATGTCAACATATGGAACAGGATAAATGATGCCACTCTGGTAACATGCAGGTTTGTGGTGAACCCAGACTGTGGCTGATGGTTTTCCTAGCCATCTTGATAGTGTGTTGTAATTTACTGTTTTTACTGTGAGGAAGCTACACTCTGCCAGATGGTAATGGCTGATATGGAGATGCTTTCTGTAGTGGAAGTGCAGACTGGATGTGTGTATAACCTTGCCAACTGATGACAGAAGCACATAATTGCTGAGCCTTATTGATGGAAGATGTATACATGTCCCACTTGAGACAGTAAGTTAGTGTTGTGCCCAGAAACTGTAATGAAACAATTCTGAATGTTGAATTATTAAGAAGAAACAGACAGGAGTCTGAGTGTTAAGAGCGGTTGAAGTTGCTCTGGATGTACTTCTGCGTTAGTTGGTCCAATTCTTTCTTTCACAATTATAAGGGCTCACAATTCCCCCCCCCTGAGGTCCAGGCTACTTCGGCATGTTCATGAAGCATCAGAGTAAAACAATGTAAAATCCATAGAATTTTAAACAACTTTTATATTTAAAGATTTAAATATATCTTTGAACAGAATTTTTAACAATTGTTAATATCTATTATATACTTGGTATTAATTCCATTCCTTATTATTAAACAAATAAACTAGCACATTTAATTGCCATTTATCAAAGAGACAAATATTGCACATGGGCTATTTTTATATGTATTTAATGATGCTTTCATAAATCTCTTTGTATAAGAGCCCACAACAGTGCATGATCATCATTTTTGTGTCTAATGGCAGGTCTGGGCTTGAATCACACTGCATCAAATTAAAGTTTGCTGAATTAGATGAAAGCATGCCTTTTTTCGGGATGTTTGTTTTTACAGTAAACATGTTATTTTTGTGCTTCTGGCACCAGTTTAGTAAAAGCTATTTTAACATCTATGTGAAATGCCAATCAACTAACCAACGCTAGTCAACATGCTAGTTATAAACTATAACCTGAAGTAGGTTATTTGCTGTATAGACCATGCTCTCCAAAAACATAAAAAAAATGTATTTTGTAGTGAAAAAAAAAACCCATATGTGTGCTGTGTAGCTTATTATTATAACTAATAATAGACAAGGTATAAAATGCCATAGCTAGCTGTTATAAAAGAACTACCACCTCTCTGCATACATGATGTCACAGATGCACACAATTGGTGGGTGTCACTCTGAATGACTGGGGAGAAAGTAATGCCACCCTTTCTATACAAAGAACATGCCAGTTTTGCCTTCTTGGACTCTCAGCTATGGATGGCTGTGGCACTTTTGAACTAGCAATTTGGCAACAGTAAAGGAACTCTCAAATCAAGGAACTCTCAGACAATCCCATATGGTGTTGCGACCCCAAGGTTATGAACCTATAGTGTGTAGAGCAAGGGAAGGACAACACAACCTCATATTCCAGGTTTACCAAATCTGACCAGCTGTTTCCCTTGTGATTAATTGGTGATCAACATGCAGGCATGCTTACCTTGTAAAATTTTTCTTGGACCCATTCAGGTTAAGGTTGAGCACCAAATACACCACTTTTCTTTCCAGCCTAAAATGTGACTGTTTACATGTTTTTAAGCAATTTTTTCTATATCTATTTTTAACTGTTCTCCCGGATGCTAGCTTTTATATGATTTTATATCAACAGACAACAGAAAGGTCAAAATTTGTGGTACAAAAATAAAACAAGCAGTATAACAGACTGACGTTTCATAGTTTAGTGCATACTAGTGTGTTATTTAAAGTATATTCGGCATCATTTCAAAAACAGAGCTCCTAGTCTTCCTGGCAACTGCTTTAATCCCCACACAATAACAATGCCAAGCTTGGCTAAGTGTTGTTTTACTATTAAGACCTTTCAGGAGCCTTGGGGTATCAATCAATGACCAGCTTGCCTTCACAGATTATAGTCATTTGCTGATTCTGCAAATCATCTCCCGAAATATCATGTGAGTCTGACCATTCTTGTAATGCAAACCCTGCACTAGGCAGTAGCCGTGCTACCAGCCTACACTCTTACGCTTCTGCAGACGATCCAGAGCATGGTGGCTTAGTTTTATTTACCTCATGTGTTAAAAAGTTAATCTTAATTACACTGGCTCTTTCTACATGCTCACATCAAGATTTGATAGTGACCTGAATTGGCTGATTTCTTTGCTTTGAAGATTCCCTCACAGCCTTCACTTAAAGATGCAGCAATTCAGACAGCACCAGAATATTGATACAAAAACACCATTAATTCTTTTCTCTTGAGTGTGAATGTTGACTTATATCTTTCAAGATCTTCGCACTTCATAAATAGTTTGTTTTTTGTTTTTAAACAGTTTGATTTTTGTCAAGTGATTACCTTTTAATATAACCCTTTTTTTTTTTTTACCTCAGATAATTGCCTAGTGAGAAGTTTGTACTAGGAATTTATCAGTGTTTATTGTTTTGGAAAGAAATAAAAAACCACTTGAACACTTAATACTTGTGTTATCTATTGCATGTGTTAGTTGCCATAAAAGCTAACAAAAACTATATCATTTTTTATGGTTGCTGGAATATTATCTTTTCATAGCAAAGACATATATGACACTAATCGCTTTACAACACTGATCAATTTGATATTTTACCGTAATTGTAGGCTTAATGTGTGGAGTAATAAGCAAGTCAACAGGAGTTAATGTTACAAAGCTAGAATGACTTTTTTGTTCACATTACATTTAACTTAATGTACCTAATTATATAGCTTGCATATTAGCTAATATTTCAGGAAATGAAACTCATTTAGTTACAATTTATTGTTGCTTGGTGGCTTGGCGTAAGGGCTATCACAGATGCTACTGTATGTGGGGCACAGATTGGTGTTTTTTTTAGGGGAGGTAGTGTATGTGTTGTGTGCATACAAATAAACTATCAAACTGAACATCAGGCATTTTAGAAAAATATTTAAGGACCACAGAGATTTACTAAGTGTGCATAATTACAGTGCTATTGTATGCTGAACATTCAAAAGTTACCCTAACAAGCTGCTGCTCCAGATGTTTGATTTAGTGGTAAAATTGTTGTAAATGGTGGTAGTAAAATTAGATGCTATCTATGTGCATGCTTAAATGGTAAATGTCATTTTTGTTGACTTGCTCTCATGTAAACCTTGGTGTTTTGGTGCAGAATTACAAATTTAGCTTCTTTTAATAAAACAGTGACTGTTTCAGAAATGGAGATATGAGTGAACAGGGAAATGGGTGTATACATGTCTATGTGTGAGGAACCTAGGCTTGACAAATAGACCAATATGTCTATGAGTTCAATCCTTAAAATGGACATTACAATTAAATTAGCAAATAAAAATAAAATATACTTCACAGTAGAGCAGCCAGCAGTGGATAACTGATACCATTGTTTCTTTCTATTGACAAATCATTCTCTATGATCAATACCACTACATTTTCTTTGTGCTGCTAAATCTTTGTTTATATTTGCCGTTTTATGCTGCTGGCAAAAGTATTTCCCAATTCATTTCATAGAAACACGCGTCCCTCATTCGTCATAGCCTCTACCTGGCTTAAGCAAAACAAGCATGCTCCTTGTTGCTTTATCTTGCAAAGCACACTCTGACAAGCATTAGTGCTTGATTTACAATGACTGAAAAACATTTTGTCTTGCAATTTCCTGTAACTGTAACTTTTGCAAAGGTATATTCTCCAAATTTTGATGAAATAATCATCCTTTTGGTCACAATAATGCCCATTTTGTTTGCAGTCTGGAATAATCCAAATGTATAATGTATTAATGTATATTCTGAATTTCTAATGTATTATGCACTAGACAGAATTAAATTTATATATTATAACATTATTATGTAAATTCATGATATACATCTTATTTACGAGTTTTGGGAGCTACCATGCTGGGTTTTAAAATAGTGGCAGCACAGCTGACTGTTACTGAAGCATATATCTGTATTTTTTTCTGTTTTATTTCATTTAAACCATTTGGTTTGCTTTTCTGTTTAATATTGTCTTTCCTCATATGTAAGTTTATCAAAAGACTTTTCCAAAAGCATGTTTGCCTAGCACCATGGGGTTAGGGGGTTAGATTTCCACCTTCACCATTTATGCATGTTGCTATATTTGCATGTTTGCCCCATGCTTCAGGGGGTTTCTCCAGGGTTTCCTTCAGTAGTTCTAGTTCCACAAGGCATGTGCTGTAGGCAGACTGGCATCTCTACATCATACATTTCATTTTACTGTGTGAATGGGTGTGTAAGTGTGTGCGGTTGTAGCCTGTGATTGGTTGACACCCCCTTCAGGATAACCCACCCCCCACCCCCCACCTTAAGTCCCCTGGGACTGCAGGTTTCCTGTAAGAGAAGGATGTTGAAATAAATCACATGTGCAGCACTCATTGACTCTCGCTGAATATGAATGGACATTTTCATATAGGCTACTCTGTCCACTGAATTCAATTATCAGTAAATGAAGGACAGTGTAAGATTTGATCTTTTGATTGTAAAATATTGAATTTCACCAAGAATGATGAGTAATATTTACACATTGGTGAGCACTGTTAGGTAAGGTTGTGCTTTCCATGTAGTCTTTAAGCAGTTGCTTGTGCTAGACAAGCAAATTCATTTACACTAAATAAGAAAAATAAACACAGTGGGCTATTTTATAGTGTTTTGTTCTTGTTTTCGAATAACATTGTTTAGTTATATTTTATTTGTATATTACATGTTTTCTACACACTTTTTAATATTAAAAATAAGAAATCTGCATTGGCTCAGTGGGAATAAAATCATGTTGGTGAGACTTAGATGGTCAGAGACACAAAGGCTGGTTCTGAAGCATGTTGGAGCTGTACTTTTTGTTTCACTGACCAATTGAGTACAGCTATAAATACAGAGGACATATAAAAACAGATATAGACCTGATATCTGGACCTCAATATTTTTTAGAATGATGGGTCAAGCTGGTGAGATAAAGAAAGTGCAGATTTTGTATGTTAATGCACATAAACAGTGGGGGTTTTCAGCAAAAGAACACATTCCTTCATCCTTTAATTTCTGAAACATGCAGGCACATTTTTGAAACAAGTTGCTTTTCTACAAGCTGCTATTCTCCTTATGGGCTTGGACTTATTATATATTATTAATAAAGGAATTGCATGCTAAATTCCATCCCAATCATGCCATTAAATGGCATTCTATTCTATTCTGGCGTTCTATTCATGCAGCAAAAAGTCCACTCACTCTGTTGCCTAATCAGCTAACTCTCCTTTCCTTTCTGTTAGAAAGAGCCTAACGCCAATGATTTTTAAATCCAGCTGCCTGGCAGCTGTCACATTCTACCAGCAGGGTGTTCTGGTAGTAAAGACCTCTGTCAATTGAGCAGAGGCCAAATTAATGTGCATATTGGAAAATATGCCACTTTGGGGTACATAAATGTTTGGAAGATAAGACTCTACAGTAACGTTTTGTCTTTTATCTTTGGTGCTAAAACAGTCTATCATGCTTGCACTCTTGTAGCTACAGAGCTTTAAAGCCACAGCTAATGTAGTGCTAATCAAGAAGATTTAATGGTTTTAATCAAGCATAAATGGAGTCATTAGAAGCCATTTGAGAATGGCAGAGACAATATGACAGTGGTGTAGAGATAAGCACGAGAAGAGGAAGGCTGAATTCTATCATTTGACAAAATAATATTTGGAGTTGTTGCATTTTTATGCTAATTTTGGAACAAAAAAATTATGCCTACTTGCTTAGCTGTGGCTTTAAAGCTTCTGTAGCCATAAATGAGCAGAGCTTGATAGGCTGTTTTTACCATGAAAGATAAAAGACAAAATGTTTTTCTAGCGGCCCGTGGCAGGAGCTGAGATCGATAATGGACTATAAACCACCATCCTCCAAAACACTGAATACATACACTTTTCTGACAGATGAGCTGAACACTTTTTGCACTCATTTCATGGCTGCAGCTTACAGCACTATCAGTGCTAGCAGTGCTAACAAAGCTAGCAGTTCTCACAGCACTAAGAGTGCTAATGGCAGCATGCATGCGGAGAGTGTCAGAGCGGGAAATACTTTCATCATATCAGAGCATGATGTGAGGAAAGCTTTCAGGAGAGTGAACACCAGGAAGGCAGCCGCACCAGATGGCATCTTAAGTCATGTCCTTAGAGCCTGCGCCTGACCAGCTAGCACCAGTATTCAAGGAGATATTCAACCTCTCCCTGGAACAGTCAGTAATCCCAGTCAATCCTAGTAATCAAACAGTCCATTATCGTTCCTGTAACAAATCCCAGACTGCTGGCCTCAAAGTCTATGTCCCTGTAGCCCTGACCTCAGATGTGATGAAATGATTTGAAAGACTGGTCAGAGATTTCATAACCTCTACATTACCTGACACCTGGACCCATTACAATTCTTAAACCATCCCAATCGCACTACTGAGAACGCCATCGCACTCCTCCTACACACAGCCCAGAGCCATCTGGACACCAAGAAGAGAAATTATGTTTAAATGCTGTTTGTTGATTACAGTTCAGCATTTAACATTATAATTCCCTCCAAACTCACTACCAAGTTGGAGCTCATCCCTGTGTCAGTAGACTTCCTGATAAGCAGACCACATGTAGGCGACATGTGGGCAAACGTGGGCAGACATATCTCATCCTTCCTCACCCTCAGAGGCCCCCAGAGTTTTTTCCTGAGTCCCTTGCTGTAGTTATGGTGCACTTATTACTTCCAACTCTACCACTATTGACAGACTGGCTGACGACACTGGTTTCTGATAATGATGAGAAGGCCTGGTACCAGGAGAAAAACCTCCTCCCAAACATCAGAAAGACAAAGGAGTTAATAGCACAGAGCAGTAGAGAAGCTATCATTCTCTTGGGATCAAAGATTTTGAAGTTTCAGATACTCTGGTATTCACATCACTGTATACTCTGGTGTGGAAGCTGTCAGTGTCATTACCACATTAGACACATAAGAGACTTTAAACTACCCTCTTAAGTGCTAAGGAACATTTACATCTGCATCATTTACATCTGCATCCAAACCAGGAAGTCTGGTTTGGGAACAGCACCAAACAGGATAGGTCAGCTCTCTAGAGGGTGGTGTGGTCAGCTGATCTGCAGTGAGCTCCCTGCTCTGTAGTCTATCTACAATAAGTGGTGCTGAACCAAGGCCAGGAAGACCCTCAGCCATCCAAATAATGGACTCCTCTCACTTGCGGTCAGGGAAATGTTTCTGTTCCCTGAAGGCAAACAGAGAGAATGAAGCTTCTTCCCTCAGGTTATTCGCACAACAATATTCCACTACCTCACTGATCTTTGCATTCCTTATACAATATTTTTATACCCTATTTTTATTCTATTTTTAGGTCACAGACAGTTGGAAAAAAAAGCATTTCACTGCAGGTGTTACAGTATATCAAATAAAAATTTGTAATTAGATTTTTACTTCCATAATAAATTGAATCAAAGATTAACCCCAGATCAATGTAGTTTAGTAATTAGTTTAAAGGTTCTACTGGATTCATTTCCTCCCTCAGCAGGTCCAATATTCTATTGTGGTGGTCAGCAACTAAACTGTTCCCCCAGGCATTGGTGAGTTCCACCTTTGACCAATCTGATTTAACTGTGGAGAATGTGTTCAGTGGCCCTAAGCAAGACCATGTGTGTCTCTTTCCTTTTTCATCAATTCTCCAGCTTCCTTGAGTGAGCGAGAATGAAAGATATAGAATGATAAGAATGGTAGAAATGTGTGTGTGTGTCTGTGTGTGCTTGTGTGTGGTCAAGTGTATGCACATAAGCATAAAACCAGTTGTCTGTCTAAAAAAAAGATATTTTTATCATATTTGCCATCTCAGTCTGTTAGGGCACTGACATCTCTCTCTCTCTCTCTCTCTCTCTCCTATCTTCTCTGCTTGTATGCCTGCCCTCCTGTTTTTGCTGTTTAAATTCAGGAATGCTAAAGTCCTAGAGGGTTTAGTACTGCAGAGTGTAGCATTGTACTTCATCTAACACACTTGATTTATCTAATCAGCTCATTACAGAAATCCTCGAAGGCTGAATTTAGTCTGTTAGATAAGTGGAAAACACAACTCTTCAGGGCTGTAGACTTCCAAGATCTGAGTTTAACCTCCTGTTTTAGTGTCATGACAATTGGTAAGTGGGTGGTAAAATAATGTATTAGAAGAGGGATTTTATATTTAATTAGATTGTGCTTGCAAAATCTTGGGACTAAAACACCAGAAGTACATATACAGTGTTTCTTGAGTTTAGTCATAACTTCAACCTTCTTGTTCTCCAGTTGTTAACACTATGCAAAAGAGGATAATTTATTTTAAGACTCTAGTAGTTAAATATGTAGACCCCCCCACTCTTCCCCCCAAACACATACACACAAATACACAGATTTGTTTATATGTCTTGCCTGGTTTGTCGGAAGACCAATTAGCAAATCTTGAATTTTAAAATCTGTTGAAACTAGATAAATGGTTTATTCACTATGAATTAAACTTTATTACTTTATCAACACTGTAGTGCTGGTCATTATTGGTGATCTGTTATGTGAAAATATATTGATAAATGCACTATAAGGTGTAATAATGTGCAGTAAATGCTTTGTTATAGTTATTTTATGTCAATTATTGATCTCTTACTATGACTGGTTAGGTGATACCTGTAAATTCCCGGTTGCATAAAGTGACCTGCAGTTTAATTTAGGGGCTTATTAAAACTAAAGTTTAAAAAAGATCACTGAACAAATTCTCAAAGACAAATTTGCATGCCATATTCTAAATCAAGATTACTTTAAGTCTTTATGGCATTTCATTCTGATCATTATGTCCTTTTCAGTATATCACCTATTTATTTTGTGTGTATATTTTTTAGGAATTAATATTGAAATGCATATGAATATATATATAATATGGGTCTGCAATTTACACCTCACTTGATGCCACAAAGTAATTACCGGTACTGCATTTTTTCAAGTTGTGCACTAACATGATGTGAATGTTGATGATTAATTCACGCTCATTCATTTGCATAACATGGACATTTAATCATTTATCACAATTAAAATGTATTTATTGGTCATAAAACACATCCTCAATTATGAATTATGATGTGTTGATGAAGTCTAATTCATATGAATAAACCATTTAAAAGTATCTAATTTGCCTTTAACGAACACAGAACAAGACCTTAATTACTTTCTAATATATGTTCCTTAAATGTATAAAGTGTTAGTGGTGGAGCAACAGAACAGAAGCTGGAAAATAGGTGCCTTGTCATGTGCATTCCTGACCCTGGACATAAGGCCATTTTTCTTCCTTTAGACTAGCTGACAGAGAGGAGCAGTGTTAAGTTCAGCAACACAAGTTTCATGTAACCACAAAATGTCATGCTGAAATTTATGATTTGGGTATACATACACTCATCAATCAATGCCAATAGCAAATACCTAACATACCTAAAATGACACTATTCATTAATTATTAATACTGTCCCTTTCAAGTCCATGAAAATGTAATTAAAAATGTATTTTCAGCACATTAATCAGCCACACTGTTCAAAGACCATTTTAATAGAAAATATTATGGATAAAACACTTACGTAAAGTGAGTGAATGCTTGGTTAGCTTATCAATTAAAATGTGTGCATGTTTTCTTTAGAGGAGAGTGCAATAAATAAATAAATAAACAAACAAACAAACAAGTAAGTAAGTAAGTAAGTAAGTAAATAAATAAATAAATAAATAAATAAAGTACAAAATAATTGGATGTGTTGGATAAGATTGACATAGAGTGAAGGTGGGAGACATATTGTTAAATCAAACCAAATTTTGTATTCATTTTTTTGAAAATTTATCATGTTAGCAGTTTATTCTAGTAGAATATACAGTATAGCCTTCTATTTAATGTTTATTACATGTATTGCCATCTGCTTGTTAATATATCACCATATTATTTTGCTGTACATTTGACAGCAAAGACCAAAAACTCTTTTTAAAGTCTGCATTTTCTATCCGCCAATTATTCGTTGTTCGTTCTTGTGTTTAAAGGCAGTGATCAAGATGCTTATGAAAACCCCATCATAGGTACCTTTACCCAAGATAAAAACAGCTACTGTGAAGTTCACACTGATTATTTTTCAACTTAAGAAGTATTGTAACCCATCTCTATGTATGACTAAGACTTTCCTTGTAACTGCTTGATCTCACTTTCAAACTTTTAAACAGCCCATAGAGGAAACAACTTTCGGTTCTCAATGATATGAACTTCCATTAGCACCAATTTCAGCACACATCTGGATGAGCAGTGAAAACAAGATGCTGTCTTGGAAACACGCACACGCACACACACTCCTGCACAGTGCGATGGCCCTGTGATTCTTCTTTTCATTTGCTTTAAAATCATTAAAAAGCTGCAGTTTCAGTGAGCCTTTTATCGACACCCCCTTTTCAGTGGTAAGCTTTTGATGCTGCAAAAAAAAAAAAAGAAAAGAAAAGAGAGAAACTCATAAATATGACTCTGGCTGTGTTTTATAATTCAGCTTAGCCTTCACATTTTTCTATAAAGGTACATTTGCAGTTTTGTTGCCTTAATTAGGACATTGACTGTATGCTCCCAGGCATTCATATAAGACATTTCATTGTCTTTAAATGTGGTATGGCTCCAGGAGTCAAATTATGAGCCTCATCCCCTGTACTCATATAAATCTTAGCTAGAGTCTCTGTCCATTAAAGTGCTCTAAGCTTGTCTCTTCTCTTAGACAGGTGAAGTGATTATCTGTCAGGTCTAAAAACACAGAGCAAAATAGTATTACTGGTTATACCCAACTGGGCTGATATGAAGTTCATGTCCATAGCAAACATTCATTAATTGGCATGAGAAATATGAGTGGAGCAGCTTCATATAGTTTCTAAAGCTGTGGATGACTGATTTATTGATTGTGGGTGGTAGATATCCACTCTGCCACATCCATGCACGTTGTAATGTTATTGCTAGTCATTAATCAGAGGTGACAGAAACAAACTGCACCAAAGCACCGTTTACACACGAGTCAAGTCAGCGATAGAGAAATGGAGAAAGACAGAAATAGATGGGAAAGAATGAAGGAGAAAAGCAGAAGACATGGGTCAGAAAGAAAAGGAAGTGCAGTCGTAGGGCAGTGGTCTGGCTATGATAAAGTGCTTCTGTCTGGAAGCTGAAAGGAAAATCAAAGCCTGGAAATGTAACAACTTTTTCTTTGTGCCTCGCTTAGAAGGATGGCTTTGCAGAAGTAGCGTACAAAGAGGGTTTTTACTGCCTTTCACTGTAAGAGACTATGTAGGATGAGATGATGAAACAAGTGCATTGATCTTTGCTCTGTGCTGTGAGAAGAGGTTTCCTTCAGATTCAGGCATTTCTGATAATTCATGCGTAACAGTTTGAAACATAGGAGAACTATCTGACCCTCTTCCCACAGTTGTTTAGTGGAAAAGATCAAACACATGTAAATAAATATGCGCTATTTCTCATTTATATGTCTCTAGTTACAGATTTAAAATGTATGCATTCCAGAAAGTGCTGCAGTTTTAACAGAGAGAGAGAGGAAAACATGCTCTACATATTTGTGTGGCTAAAGGAAAGGGCAGCACTGTGTTTATCACATTTGTCTATCCACCAAACTTTTTATTTTTCAGCATGAAAAGAAAGACGATTTCTCTAACAGCAAATGTTGCTGTAGTTTTGCCAAAATGCAAATATTCATGATATCTCACCTACATCATCCTTTTCTGTATGTCAGCTTTCATCTTTTCTAGCCATTCAGCTGTGGTGTGTGTGAGTGGGAACATGGGGGTGTTTACATAACTACTAGACTTTAATGAAATATACATTATTTATCTGGAGCATTAAGGGTGATAAGTTTCACACACAGATTTACATGTTAATGTTTTGCACTTCATGTCTTAGTGTGAGGAAAAAAAAAAAGAGAAGTGAAATTGGCTGAACCTATGTAACATGTAAAATGATGATGTATGTGATGTGAAGCAATAGTGTGACAGTGTTTGTATCAGAGAGATTTTATGTATAGTTACTGTTAGTGCTGAGGTTATGTAAGTCTCGTACTGCAATCCAAAAGCAGCAGAATAGAGGGGGAGGGAAGAAGAGTAGGAACTCTTGAAGGATGTGTAATTAATTTAATGACATGCTGACTGAGCGTTCCATGTTCTGACCTGAGTTCAAGTTGTTCTTGATCTCCTTGGCTGAAGCATAAATGCACTTGTCAATCAGTGCCCAACACTGTGACCTGAGAGGTGGCCCCATCATGTCATTCAGAGATCCTGTGCACCAGGCGAAGACTAGCACAGCCATTCAACAACCAGTGAGGTAGAAGAGGGTGTGAAAAAATGCACGTCTAGCACAACGGCTCAGAGGCGAGGGAGCAGGTGTGCACTATATAGAACAACAGCCTCTGCTGCTTTGGTGAAAATTAAACCTTTGTAATGTTACATTTCGTTACTCGGGCACTCCATCAAAACAGAAAGCCTAAATGCTGTCCTGGAACACACACAATTACCAACAACTCTCAAACTCGGCAAGCTTTTATAAAAAAATAACTTCTTTTTTTTTTTTTTTAAATTTACCAGACTGATTTTATGAGTTGTGTTGTTGCTTAAAATGTAATCTACTACAAATACTTCTTATTCTTATTCTTGTTATTAATCGAACTCTTTTATGCTGGTCATGGTCCTGATGGATACAGAGCCTATTGTGGGAACTCTGGGCATGAGGTGGGAACGGGACCCTGATCCATCACAGGCCACCATATACACATCATCGATACCATGAGACAATTTAATGTAGCCAGCCCTTTTTTGGGATGTGGGAGGAAACTAGAGAAGCCAAAAGAGAGCTCACATAGACATGGGCATCACAAACATCATCAAAAACATCACGAAAAAAAAAAAACCTCCACAAAGACACAATCTCAAAATTTTTTACCAGAAACCCGGAGGTATGAGGTGACAATGCTACCAGCTGCACCTCAATGTGTTTTCTTCTTCTTCTTCTTCTTCTTCTTCTTCTTCTTGTAGAAGGTCAGGTAGTCCAGAGAAGCAGAGTGAAGGAGAAACACTACAAGAGAATATGGAATATGAAAAACAGGACAGAAAGAGGCGGAAAAGGTGACATTTGTGACATTGTTGTGAATATTATTAGCACCTGAGCCAAGGGCAAGAGGATGAAGTGTGGTGGACTTAAAAGATGATCTTGAGCTAGACAACTTTGTATATATGTAAGTCACTGACACTATGCATTTTTATTTTATTTTATTGTGTACAACAGTTTTGGTCACAATACAGATCTGTGTGTGGAAACATGATTTTGTGTAGAATAATATTTCTAGAATCAGTTCATCAAACCATTTGCTATATGAGTTATCTCTACATGGACTGATATGTCACATCCTCTTCATGAAATTAGTAGTCTAAGCCTTTACAGTAAAGGCTCTGAACAGATGTCACTATGAGGAACAAAAAACACTCTCCTTCTGCTATACAGTACAGCTACTAAGAAAAAAAAGCCTTTGTTCAACCATTACTGATCCTCATTGTGGCAACCAGAA
Organism: Hemibagrus wyckioides; assembly: GCF_019097595.1. Taxonomy (NCBI): domain Eukaryota; kingdom Metazoa; phylum Chordata; class Actinopteri; order Siluriformes; family Bagridae; genus Hemibagrus; species Hemibagrus wyckioides. Next base: position 12,587,201 of record NC_080723.1, on the reverse strand, counting down.
GCAAGCTGTAATCATCAGTGAAAATCTCAAGCTTCACTTTTCCTCCTGACATTGTTATGGCAGCTGTGCCACCTCCAGTTATCCCCCAGCACATTAGTGATCTTACGTTAGTACAAAATATCTGCCAATGGCCATGTTGGACAATAAGAACAGATGGAAGTTAGACAGACTATAACATAATTCAAGCTCAGGTTGTCAGAAAGAACTTGAATAGTATAATATATAGTGTGGTCTTTTATTCAGAGATCATATTTCACTGTGAACAATGAAATTCAAGGCATTTCTGATAAATTGGCTGGTTGCCCAGTGAACAGTTTGAGGCTCCTTAAAGAAATATGCAAAGAGTTTGTACAGTACCTTAGACAAACTGCTGCCTTATGATTAATTAAAAGAAATTATAATTTTTAATTTCTAATATTTTTCACTTAATACACAACCCCACAACGGACAGTCTCCAGATAAAACTGTTTCTACTGCAACACACGGCAACGTGAAAATATTCAACATCATTTTTAATCAGCTAGAGGTGTAGCTCCATGTTTATAGTTTTAAATGCACGGAAAGCAATCTTAACAACAGAAAAAGAAAGAGAAAGTTTGTAGAAAAGATTAGATGAAAAATGTGAGCTCATGAAGCATGTAGCAAGAGGAAAAATCATTATTTTGATAATTGAACGCTACAAACCATGAAATAAACAAAGCACAGTGAAGAACTGCAAAAAGCCTTTGAAAATCTATAATGCCTGACAGGCTTTTTGAAAGTGGTCATGGTTACATGGAAATCTCTCGCTCCATCTTTTGTGAAGGTTATGTAACTGCTGATATTTTTTTTGTGCTACAGGAACTGTGCTTACACTTGTACTGATCAAAAGTGAAAGGATTTCTCTGAAGCTTCCGCGCTGCGTACGCATCAGAGCTGCCGCACGTATGACTAAAGGGCAATGTTTACTCTGATATCCAATAAAGTGGAACTTATCAGACAGCTCTAGCATCTCTGTGTTAACTGATCCATGAACATGTGCACTGCACGTCAAATATTATTAAAAAAAAAGACAGACTGCTGTCTCCATGACAACATATTCCACACAAGCAGTGATGGTTATAGAGACAACATAATGAAATAACCACCTTGTTTTGCAGTAGGCACTTTTCTAAACACAAACGGACAACTGCATTAACACAGTCTAGAAGTGGATGAAGCTGTTGCAAATGGTGGGGGGAAAAAAGTGAAGAAAGCTGTATTAGCTGTGTAAAGGCTTGTTTGAGTTTTTAATTCAATTCTATATTTGTGAGTTTGAATCATCTGCATTCTGTGGCTGAAAAGCAAGTGAGCAAACCTGGACATGCTCTCTAGCTTTTGCATAGAAGGGATGGTGCTGCTCTCTCACTCTCTCTGTCAATCACCAATCACTGTAACACAGCCAATCGAAGGAAACTGTCAGCTCTTGTACATGGAAGAATGCAGATAGTGTTTTCTTCTAAATGTGAAAAGATGTGGTTGGTTGGCTTCACATGTCTCCCAGGGAGCTCAGGTTAGTCTTCACCCCTACTGGTTGATAGTTATCATATGGTAGGGAAAGTTAGATGGGAATTGGTAGGTAACCAAACTGGGGAGAAAATTGGGAAAATCCTCATCAAAACTTCAGGAAACATCAAAAAAATTAAACCATAAGAATTCGGATCCAGAGTGACACAAAATGTGTGATGCTTTTTTCTTACTTTTACGTGGGTGGGAGGTTAACAGGACAAACATTAAAATAAATTAACATTAACATGGGAGCTTACTGTACAGTATGTGGTTCATTGCTCACATAACATTTTCAAATGTCTTTACTAGATTCATTCATTTTTTTTGCTTGATATTTTGGACAATAGATATTACAAAATCATCATGAGCACTTGCAAACATAATTAACTCTGGGAGCATGTGGGATTAGCTAGGATTCATTCAGGAGTGGGCAGTAGTGGGGTTAATAAAAACAGTCCTGCATAGACCTTTAATTTAGATCATAAATCCATCCTCAATTCTTAATGCTGTGGGCTGAGACATTACTGTCTCCTGCAAGTCAAGTTTATTCGTCACATACAAAATCATACACAGTACGACATGTAGTGAAATGCTTATTACGACTGTCCTACATTTGAAAAAGAGTATAAAGTATAAAGTAAAGTGTGTGGATAAGAAAAGTACAGGGATATAGGTAACAAAAATATAAATGGAAAAATTACTATCTTAGTAGAAATAAAGACATGATAAATTATTAAAAACACCAATAGTTATGTAAAGCTGATTGTGTATCGGATATACATATACAAATATGTGTGTAAATATATATATATATATATATATATATATATATATATATATATATATATATATATATATAAATATATATATAAAAATGTGTATATAATACAAACATAATAATATAATAATATAATACAATATATTATTTATTATATATAATACAATAATAAAAATATAATAGTATAATAATATAACATCTGTAACTATAATAAGATAATAATAATATGAGAATGTAATATACTGTAATATTTATAAAAATATATAAATAAATAATATATATATATATATATATATATATATATATATATATATATATATATATATATATATAAATATATATATATATATATATACACACACTATATTGCCAAAAGTATTCGCTCACCCATCCAAATAATCAGAATCAGGTGTTCCAATCACTTCCATGGCCACAGGTGTATAAAATCAAGCACCTAGGCATGCAGACTGTTTTTACAAACATTTGTGAAAGAATGGGTCGCTCTCAGGAGCTCAGTGAATTCCAGCGTGGAACTGTGATAGGATGCCTCCTGTGCAACAAATCCAGTCATGAAATTTCCTCGCTCCCAAATATTCCACAGTCAACTGTCAGCTGTATTATAAGAACGTGGAAGTGTTTGGGAATGACAGCAACTCAGTCACGAAGTGGTAGGCCACGTAAACTGACGGAGCGGGGTCAGCGGATGCTGAGGTGCATAGTGCGAAGAGGTCGCCAACTTTCTGCAGAGTCAATCGCTACAGACCTCCAAACTTCATGTGGCCTTCAGATTAGCTCAAGAACAGTGCGCAGAGAGCTTCATGGAATGGGTTTCCATGGCCGAGCAGCTGCATCCAAGCCATACCTCACCAAGTGCAATGCAAAGCGTCGGATGCAGTGGTGTAAAGCACTCTGCCACTGGACTCTAGAGCATTGGAGACATGTTTTCTGGAGTGACAAATCGCGCTTCTCCATCTGATGGACGAGTCTGGGTTTGGCGGTTGCCAGGAGAACGGTACTTGTCTGACTGCATTGTGCCAAGTGTAAAGTTTGGTGGAGGGGGGATTATGGTGTGGGGTTGTTTTTCAGGAGCTGGGCTTGGCCCCTTAGTTCCAGTGAAAGGAACTCTGAATGCTTCAGCATACCAAGACATTTTGGACAATTCCATGCTCCCAACTTTGTGGGAACAGTTTGGAGCTGGCCCCTTCCTCTTCCAACATGACTGTGCACCAGTGCACAAAGCAAGGTCCATAAAGACATGGATGACAGAGTCTGGTGTGGATGAACTTGACTGGCCTGCACAGAGTCCTGACCTCAACCCGATAGAACACCTTTGGGATGAATTAGAGCGGAGACTGAGAGCCAGGCCTTCTCGTCCAACATCAGTGTGTGACCTCACAAATGCGCTTCTGGAAGAATGGTCAAAAATTCCCATAAACACACTCCTAAACCTTGTGGACAGCCTTCCCAGAAGAGTTGAAGCTGTTATAGCTGCAAAGGGTGGACCGACGTCATATTGAACCCTATGGATTAGGAATGGGATGTCACTTAAGTTCATATGCGAGTCAAGGCAGGTGAGCGAATACTTTTGGCAATATTTGGCATTTATAGTGTATATATACATATATATATAAACATCTATAATATATAGTATATACATGTATGTAGATAGAAAAAGTCAAATATAAATATAAATGTAATGACAATAAATAATACGGTTGTAAATTGTCGGTGCAGTATGCACACAAAGATGTCCAGTGAGTGTGGTTATTGTGTGTGCAGAGTAGTGCAGGGTCTACAAGTAGTGTAGAATGTAATGTTCACGTGTGGGGTAAGTCTAGAAAGTCCAGGTACAAGGTCTTCTGGTTGAGGGCCCGAATGGTCTGCACAAAGAAGCTCCTCCTCATTCGCTCTGTGTTTGCCTTCAAGGAACGGAAACATTTCCCTGACCGCAACAGAGAGAAGAGTCTATTGTTGGGATGGCTGAGGTCCTTCCTTATCTTCCTGGCCTTGGTCCAGCACCGCTTGCTGTATATAATGTCCAGGTCAGGAAGCTCGGTGCGGATGGTACGCTTGGCTGATTGCACCACCCTCTGGAGAGCTTGCCTGTCCTGTTTGGTGCTGTTTCCAAACCAGGCAGTGATACTTCCCGTCAGGATGCTCTCAATGGTGCAGGTGTAGAATGTCTATAGCATCTTTGAAGGCAGTTTAAAGTCCTTTAGGCGTCTAAGATAATAATGCAGAAGGAGACATTTTTTTAGAGTTAATCTCTGCAGGGACCATGGCCACTCCTAAGTTCAAAAATGCATGATGCCCAAATGAGTAATTTGTCTAGAAATGGGGCACTGAGGTTTTGATCCAGTGGAATGGACCATAGGCAAGATTTGGGAACAAGGCAGTCTCCTCCTGTAAACACAATGATCAGAGAACCCTCTGCATTCTTTAAACACGAAAAAAGTGTAAAGGACTCTGCTCAAGTATTCGTGCACTGCTCAGGTAATTACAGCATCTGTTAAGGGGTTTGCCGATTGTTTTTCATCTCCACATGGCCACCACTCCAGAAAACCAATTACCTTGGGGGGAGCACTGCATCGCTCTCTGCGCTTGGCTTCTATTTTATGCCGTTTTCCAAAGAAGCCAGACAAATTCTTTGTTCGAATGCTGTGAATGTTTTTCTTTTTGCATCCACAAAACAAGCTAATCATTATAATGCTTCATGCTAATTGAACATGATCACATATATTGTATTTTCAGTAATTAACTAAGAAAAAATATTTTATGATTTTTTATGATTCATCTCCAAGAGAAAGTTATTAATATGCAACATTCAGTAAGCTAATCAATGACACATCTAACGAGCAGCTAACAAAAATGATGTAAGATAGCAAAAATAAATAAATAAATAACTAAGGTTTAATTGTATAAACCCTCATTACAAAATAATCATCAACACATCATTAATTGTGTTTTTGGGTTACAAACAAATGGCAGGAACAACATAAACACTCCTACTGAGCAGGTATAAGTGGAGTCCCAGTATTATTAATTCATTGTACTGTGGTGCAGTATAAGGGTTGAAAGAGCACACTAGATAAGAGTGCCACTTCTGTCTACACCACTGAACAAGCTACCAGGGTCAAATCTGAACGCGACCATTTATTCTCTCTCCCTGCTTAATAAAATTGAATTGATCAGAGGGGGCTCCCATTACAAGGTGATTAATTGATCTCATTTGTGGTCTGCAAAATGTGCTTTGTCTCTTTGACCTCAATCTTTCTGTCCCTTTTTCCTTTTTTTTCTATCCCAAACATAAGCAGATTTAAGGGGAAAAAAGATCCACACTGAGGAAAGAAAGCAGAGGGCTTTATTTTCCCAGAGTACTGCTTGGTTAGCTTTATAGCTCTATCTCAACTCTCAAGGTTTAGCTTCGCTTTCCCTTTAAAACTACTGTGTCTAATTGTTATGGCATTTTTTTAATTAAGAGTCAAGGATATGTTGCTGTTTGCACCCCCATTTCTCTCTTTGTTGCCATTATCTTGCATCAATCTGGCTAATGAGAAATCCAAAAAAGCCCACTTTCGGACTTGTTGCTATTTGTCTTTTCTTTTAAGTGAGTTTCTAAGCATTAGTAAGCGCATTAATTCACCTCTTATGTTCCAGTATATCACCCATCCGTTAAAAATGATGAAAAAAAAATCATATTTTTGAGGCTAGCTTGCACTATAAAATGAAACTTGCTTTCAACACTTCTTTCACAAAGCAAATGCCAAATGGGTGGAATTTTAAGCAGGATGTTTCATTCTGGAAGTTGATGCTATTCTTCATCATCCGTAGGTCCAGCTGTCATTCAAGCTGTAGCATTTAGACATGCATGGATCAGCACCAAAGCAGAAGAAGAGGCACATAAAAGCATGACGTGTGCTCACGTGTGTTGCCTAAGCTGGCTAGTGGTGGTACCAGCGTGACATTGTCGCAGCCGAGTTCTGATTTGAGGAGGTTTGGCAGGGCGTCAGTAGGACCAGGTGTCCCCTTTTGCGCTGAACAGATTGAGGCAGACACATACTGATGCTAGTCTTGGAAAGAACCTTTCTGCATATGTATGTGGGTGTATGTGTGTATGTGTATGTGTATGTGTATGCGACAGTTAATGATGACTGTTATGTGAGCGGTAAGGAAAGGTAATATGACATAAGAGAGATGGAAAAAATGATTATGACAGCTGACATTCCCTCTAAATATCTTTAAAACTCTAAATGCAGATCCCAGTGGACAGTGCTGTGGGTAGAAAAATCAAACATTTACATGCCATTATTTCTGCGAAAGAATATAATCATTTAGATATCACTATTAAGGAGACAGCTCACACTGTCTGAAAACACACACAACCTTGGGATTCATAGATCTGGACAACCAGCTATGATTCTCTCTTCATAATGCTAACCTGACTCAGCTGTGCCTTTAGAAAAACAGGAAGATTTGACCATTTCTCTTCACAGAGTCTGTTGTCATCTTGAGAATGGACTACTGCATCTCTCTCCTGGCAGGTCTTCCTCTGCGTGCTATCTGACCCCTGCAATCTGATCCAGAATTATTTTCAATCTCCTCATGTTCTCCCACATCACCCCACTGCTGTGTTTCCACTACTGTCTTACCAAAGTCACCCTCATCAGGTTTAAATCACTGGTGCTTGCCACAGAGCTAGACCATTGCCTACCTGAAATCAGTTAGCGCACCTTGCTGTGCACCACACTCCCTTCAAAGCCTCTAGCATGGCTGAATCGACCCTCCATCCCTCAAGGTACAAGAGAGACATGCATCAAGTCTCTCTAGATGGTGTCATGAGCTTGACTCTCTGGACAGCTAAGTGACCAGCTGTGTCATGTTGCTTGTCACACAACAGAGTTTTATCTTGATAACATTATTAGACATCTACCTATTTGTTCTGGCATAAGGGTATGTTTTAGACTCTCAAGCACTACTAAGTTGTTCTGGATAAGAGTATCTGGCAATGCTGTAAATGTAAATGTTATTAAAGACTACCTATATATTATAATGTTGAAAAGTTATGATAATCTGCTAATCACTTTTCCCATTATATGTAATATAATAAATTTCTGTTAATGGTATGGGTTTAATGGGGGTGTTGTAGGGGTAGTGGCACTCCCCCACTTTTCTTTATGAGAATGTCAAACCTAGGTGAGCATGGGTACTATATCTTGATGGAAATATAAGTCATAGCATGGCATAAAGGTGATAATAAAGTTAATGTAATATAAATTTGCTCTTTGCTTTCAATTCGCAACTGCCTTCATTCAAAACTGGATTCATTCAGTTAAGGTAACCATTGTTTACCAATGATGCAACCACTGTTGCTTTGTTTATTGCTGTATATAGGCTGTGTATTCTATTTTGCTAGAATCAAATATCTTTGCCAGAAAACAAAATAAAACAAAAAAAGAATCAGATGATTTTTTACATAGCATTTAAATGCCAAAACTTAATAATTGAAGCTTAAGGTCAATGCTAATTTTAGTTACAATTTAGGTAAGTTTTAACACAGAAACAGATGAAAAATGTATTTTAATCTAATTTTCATGCTTCCATATTTGATCTGTTATGTTAATGTTCTAATGTAGAAATAAATACTTTTGGGATTAAAAAGGCAGGTCATTCATCCCAACTTTAACCCAGGGCTAAGGTATATTTCACCACTATAAATATCAGTTTTTCTTATGTTCACACTTAACAAACAAATAATGTAATCTGCTCTTGCCTTTAATGCAGTGACACAGCTCTTTGTTTGTCATTAATTATAACCTACTTAATCAAATCAAAATGTCCCTGAGCAAACACGTGCAGTGGAAGGCAGAAGATGGCTTCTTCTAGCCATATGACGCAGTACCTTAACATTACAGCCTGCTTCCCTGAGGCCATGTAGCCAAAGCTTTATGAGAGAGCACTGAGAAATGAGGCCAGGTATAGTGCATGCCTACAGGCAATGTCTACTATGAGAACATTATGCTGCTGTGAGTGCAGAGCTATGAGTTGATATATGCTTCTCAACACAAAGCAAAAGAAAGTATTTGAAGAACCCAGTCCTTGTCACTTTTTCAAGAGAGTGCAGCACTGGATGTCTCAAAGAATGAATAGAGTTATTCTAGAGATTTGAGTATTGCAATATCTGAATGGCAGCATTACAAAATCTGTTCTTCTACTCGGTGTGGAAAAAATGATGGGCCTAGATGGCCATGGTGTTAACATTTTATTGAAGTTTCACACTACAAAGTGTGATGAGATTCTCTTGATGTTGCTCCTGTTATGACATGCATCGGGCAATTGATTTGATCTACTTGAAAAAAAAGAAAATTACTTGCAAGGTGATTTACTTTACCATGAGATAGCTAAATGAAGTTGAAACAACTTAATATTCATTTCAAAAGTAAATGAATATAAAAAGACTTATCATATTTAAACTTTAATCTCCACACGACAAGGAAGACACTTTTGCTCCACCACCAAAGGAACTATTACTTCTTTATGTTTCACTTAATTCTAACCATGCAAATTGCTCATTTCTTTCTTTTCAAGCATTATCCACTTTTACTGACTTTTAATTTGTGTAGGTTGGTGTGTCACTTTCTACTTTTGTGTCAGAAAGTAAAAGAGGAATAAAATGCTGGTTTTTCAACAAATGGCAGTACAGTATCTCCTCAACTGGTCTCATGATGTTCAATCACCTGACTTGAGTGGGTGTAAGAGGAGAAATTATCTTCTTTTCAGTGCCTTTTGCCGCATTTGTGAATTCCAAGTACCTAAACTCACCTATTTGAAATATATATCACTGGCACCACAATACGCCAACTGTATTTTATCATCACCTAGCCATCATTCCTTATGCCTCCTATAAACCTATTCACTTGATGGAGAATGTGATCGACTCCTACAATGCTGTTTGAAATTCGCTACATGGACCATATCAAAAACAAATGTGGTCACTAATAGTGCTCTCTGTGCAATTCAAACTAACATTAGCAGAAATAACCTGGCACATAGCTAGTGAAAAAGAAGGGTCTTATACAGTGCAGTCTCTCTGATCTGCTTGATCCACACTGAATATAATAATACAGGTACAGGCTAGAATTTGTTACAAATAGCTTATTGTTCTGACTAGATTTTTATTTTATTTCTTTATTTTTTGAACTATTATTTTTTAATTATCATTTTAATTTTTTTTCCATGGTATTTTCAGTCATTGGTGTTGGGCTAAAAATGATTCATTAATGACTAATATACTTCTGTATATTAAGCTTAATTCAATATTGTAATTTACATGATGTCAGTCAATTAGAAGACATTATATATTATGTTAACAGCTGTTTACTTTAAGGTGAACAGAGGTAAGATTAAAAGCAATCATATCCATTAATATTTAATATATAATAATTAATATAAACATCCTTAATAATAATTAAAGGATGTTATAATAAGTCTAACTGTTTTCCTCTTTGAATTATTTTCTTATGCAAACCTAAAACCGATTTTCTCTCAGTTTGGTCATTTTTGTATCCATTAGCTATTTCCAGCTAGCAGGAGACAGCTTAAGGTGAAGATGAAAACATGCCTCCTCTGAGACATCCTCTGAGCTCTGTCAGTGAATCTAAACTTCTGCTCATGCTACATCACAGAGCAGTTGGACATACTTAATTGAACCCTCTTCATGCTTGTTCTCATAGATCCTTGCAAACGGTTAATATTTCTCTAATATCTCTAATCTTTTCCACCCATGGAGAAAATCCCTCCTCAGCCGATTTGGCCTTGTTTTCATGTGAAGAATAATTTGCCTCTTAATCACTTGTTTGTAGCCAAACAAACAATGGAAGTTCTCTGACTTGTCCAATTGTATTGCAAATTCATATTTATATACCTTCTGTATCCATTCAGAAAACATTACTTCATGCTACTTAGTTCTAAACCGCAGTTATTTGTCAAACAACTCAGTGGCTTGAAAATTACTGAACGTGGTCTCAAGGTAATGATTAATACATAAGACAGATGTTTTCTTATTTCAACACACAACTCATGCCACGAGTTTCCCTTTATTTTGAAACTTTTGTTTCGATTTTGGATCCTGCTCTTGATCCAAAATGAAGGTGCATGCCTTTGGTTGGCATTAAAATTAAAAAATAAATAAATAAATAAATAAATAAATAAATAAAAAAAGTGAATTTAGTTAGCGAGACAGGCAGTTGATCTTGGCCTTTATATTTTTCATATATATATATATATATATATATATATATATATATATATATATATATATATACCTACTTACATATACATAGACTTACATACATAGTCTTATATATACATACTTAAAATATAAATCCATATAATTCATTAAACCCTGATAAGTTAATTTATCATCAAAATATATTATCGAAAAAATGATTGTTATTATGTTATTATTTGAATAACAGTATTAGAAACAAAACTTATATACACTTAAACAATTTCAATTTTTTTTCTAATTCTTGAACTTGTTCAAGTATCACTACCCTCCTGATGTGCTGTCTATTTTCCTTCACATTGTATTGTTTCATTTTCTGCAGTATAAAATAAATGACAGACAAAGGTTAAGGGCTACCTTAGGAATGAAATTACATTGACTGCTTAAAATAAAGATATTAATAGTCTACAGTGTGATGTTCAGTGTGTTTCAGCGAGTAAATGAAAGAAAGAATGGAATCAGGCAGGCACAAAAAACCCTACATACACAAATATTTGTTTTTTAGCCTCAGGAATATCTTTTCAACTTGCCGAGAACAAATTAAAAAGGTTGCATAAATCAAAGCAATCAAAACCTTCAGATGAGGGGATTGAGAGAGAGAGAGAGAGAGAGAGAGAGAGAGAGAGACATGCCGAGAGAGACAAGGGCACGATGAAGCAAATCTAATGATTCACTACTTTCTCTACTCACCATAAATATGGGTTTGCTTGCAGGGAAACTTCATAGGATGAAAAATCACAATTAAACATGCTTTTATTATCTTTTTTTTTCCTGAACCCTTCCTGCTGTAAGATGCAGTTAATGCCATTGAGGTGGAAAAGGAAGGCCCGACAGAGTTGTTTTTTTTGTTTTGTTTATTGGTCAAATAAGAAAACAAATAAAACAAATGAAGCCTAATAAATGTGGAGCATCAATGTTCTTAGAGTTGCATTAAGAGAAGCTTGCTTTGTAAAACTTGCTTTACAGAGAGCCAGGATTTTGCTTTATATTGTATGCTGTGTAAAATCAGCTTGTTTTTACTAATTAAGTTGAAATTTAATTTGAATTGAGAGAATGATTACTGGCAAACTGCAGCATTGTGGGGAGAGGATGGGAGATAAAGTGGAAGAAATAGTACGAATACTGTGTATTTACAAAGAAACATTCATAAATTTAGCTTGCACATTTGGCTGCTCTGATGTCATCCGCTTTTGGGAAAAGGAAGTTCTGAACCCTACCTCCACTGCATGTGGTAAACACAAGCGCTCATTATAGTAGATGATTGTAGAAACAGTAACAGTTTGAATAAAGCAGTTGGCTTTGTCTCAGCAGTGCAGATTATGAGAGGCTGATTATTCACTTTTGGGCCCTACCAATCCGCCATACGCCCGATTTAGTCACACATTTAATTCTATTCTTCTTGCTTTTAATTGCTTACCCTTTTTTCCTACTTAACAGAATTTTCTGGAGTGCTCAGCATACTTAATCTGGGTGCGCCATTAGAGGATATTGTCTTGCAGCAATTAGTCTGATGAGAGGATCTGTCTATTAGTGTGTTCATTACATTATACACACACAGCAAGCTCAACATGAGTAATCATAGAAGAGCTCACAATCATATCGAATTTAATACTTATGAATGCAAGAGCGAAGCCCTCCATATGTTTGTGTGCTTGATTTGAGTCATCAGGTCACTGGATGTGTGTAGAGATGGAACTGACAGTGAGCGTTTCTCTGACGTCATTGATTATTGATTCTGTCTGGTTGACTTCACTCTTATACGCCCAAAGCATTTTACTTAACATCATTTTGCACAGTGACACCACCTTTGTATAGTTATGTGCATTACACTACAGCAAGGGTTTATTCTTGTGAGCAGTACCTCCTAACAAAAGGTCACCATGCTTTAAAATGCTTGTCATGCTGCGTAACAGGTTCTAAAAATTAAGGATGAGCATAAAGTGGGAACGCAGCCTGGATGGAATGCCAATCTATCATATGGCACAGAGATTCACACACTCATTCAAGCCTACAGGCACTCTATCTTGGCCAATCCAGTTACAGGCTTGGTTTTGGAAGGAGGGAGGAAAGCAGATAGACCACAGGAAGGCTACTTAAAATAGTGAGAACCTACTATGTCACAGTGTCATCATCCACTTGGCTCCTATCTCTTCTTAATATATCACAATTAAACAAATAAGAAAATATATTAGCTTATATTATCATATTCACATTTATTTGGTTCTACCAAATAAAGATTTAAAGAAATATGCATGTTGAAATATGCAGAGAGAATGGCGAATTATAGAGCGAAACTTTCTTGCCACAAAACCCACTGAATAAATACATTTACGAAAAAAAAAAAATCTGAATACATTTTCTAGAATTGGGCTCTGCTTCCACTGTAAGGATTTTGTTTGAAGGTCCTGTGTTGTGCAATTGGGTGCAGTCTGGCTTTTTCCTGCTTGTGTGTGACCTCGCAACTCCTTCACACTGCTGACTGCTCCGTTTGCAGAGCGGAGGTCAGCGCGAGGCCTCTCAGCACGATTTGGGCTCTCGGAGAATTCATTACCTCCCCAAGCTACCTTGAATAGGAAATGAGGTTTTACGATAAGGTATGAATTGAAAATAAAGAATGAAAGGAGGGGAAAGAGAGAGATGGAATGAGAGGGAGGATGAAACAAGAAAGAAAGATTGTCCCACTTTCAAAGGCATGCTTGTATAAGGGTCAGTGGAGGTTAACTCGTAACATTTTCTGTTTTGCGAATGAAGTGCCAGTGAAATTTTGATGCCAATCGGCTGGACGTGCCGTAGTCTTTTTTTGATGCCTGTGACGGGAAATTGGAATCTTTATCTCTCTCACAGAGCACTGACTGTCTGAGTTTGATGAGCCAAACATATCTGACTTTATTAATTGCAGAAAGAGAGAGAGGACTTTGTGGAATATAGGCAGCTCATGAACTATATTTCTGCTGACTTTAATAAGGAATGAAAATGCTCTAAACATTTTCGTATTAGCACACAAATGATTATAAACACAATTTGAATGTAGACAAATTCTCCCCGAAATGAATACGATTGACATTAAGCTAAATAGGTCACTTGGAATCCATTCTAAACACATCAAGCAAACTGATGACCTGGACTTATTTAAAATTCTATGATTGTTTATTTTATTTGCAATAATGTATAAGGGATTTTAAATCAATGGTGTCTCAAGAAAAATATTAACATAAAGCCATTTGGGGGAATTTCAATATCCTAAAACTCAACTTTTTAACCTACATAATATTATGTATGTCAATCATAGAACATTGAAAGGGTAGGACAGAAACAGGTGATTGATGAATTTTATGTTGCCTTCCCTCCCTTACATCACTTTCTCTCTCTCCTTCTCTCTTTCCCTCTCTGCGGACAGGAGGATGGGAGACATGGTTGCATTAATAATGCAGTGCTGCCTGGAAACCGAATTCGCTGCAGTGAAGTGCCGTGTGGAATGCTAAAGAGGCATTTGTTTGTGCGTTGCTCATTGCCCTTTCTTCTAAATCCCCCCCACCTCTCTCTCTCTCTCTCTCTCTCACACACTCTCTCGCTCTCAAGACCACTTGTAATTGCTCTCACAAGTGGTCTTAGGGCTACCAGTTGTGAAATAGCTGCCCGATCTCTGTGCAGATGAATAGATATTCTTTGAACATTTTATCTTGTCTGTATGGGATGGACTCCTTAGATGTTAAAGGAAAGTGACATTGAAGGATTTTCCAGTGTTCAAGCCAAGCAGCTCAACAATCAAACAACATTAACCATATCAACAGAATAACACTGGTAAACACATACACACACACACACACATCAGTGTAGCTCTCATCCAGTGATATTCACACTTAAGTGTAGCATATTACTCCTCCATTGCCTGCAGCCATCTATCTACTGTCTCTATCACCTGATTAGTCCAGAGCCACAGGCTAAACACATTTTTACTCTTTCACTCTTTCAACTCTTGCACCTGACTTGAATAAGAGGTAACAGACCACTGAACAAATCTGTTCACATGATTACTGTCATAAATAATATTATTTTAATCAATTAATTGATTTTTTTTTCCATTATTCTTCAGTAACCATTTTATCCTCATCGGGGTCCAGAGACTATCCCGGGATCACTGGGCACAATGTACTTGAGAAATCTTGGGCTTCTCATATAAACCATCTGTAGCATTGAATAGATGCCTGATACTGTATATCTCATCTTATTTATGTGTTTGTTGACATAAAGCTGAGACTATAGCTGGATGAAAGCACTTAGGAAAATCAACTATCCCCTAGGACAGTAACATAATTCACTCCAGCGGTTTTTCCTTTATTTTCAAAATTTACACCATTAGTAATGAATGCCTTGCTACAGTAATGTTTTTCTAAGTGGTTGTACATTATATGAACTATAATAATATATTTGTTTAGCATAAATATGTGGTGTAAAAAAAGAGCAAAAAGAGCATGCAGGAGTCAGTTAATATGAACAGAGTGAATACATAAACAGCATGGACAGGGCCATTATAGGGATAATCTAGATATTCTACAATAGATTTGCCTAATGGTAGAAAATTGATTGTTATCAGTTATTGAAAGATACAATACAGTGTTGCAGTATCATCAGATGTACTTTAAGTTGGCTATTGGCAGTTGTTTTTCTCTCTCACATGCTCTTTCTGAATTAAAATGTAACACTTACTAATATAAAAGAGGTCTGAAAGAGGTTTGATCAGTCTGTTTCTTTGATTAAGTTGGACAGAACATTGGGCCAACAACCAGTAGACACATTAATGAGATTATTTGGGGAAAAATAAGGTTGTAAGAAAATGCATGGATTACCTATCTGTCTGTCTGTCTGTCTGTCTGTCTGTCTGTCTGTCTGTCTGTCTGAAGTATTTTACTGGTGAGTTTTATGTTTGTTTGCCTCTTTACATAGAGGGCTACAGCCAAAGCAAAAGGTTTGAAAAAGGTTTGAGAATGTCCCCATGCACATGGCACACTATCTACACTGAACAAAATTATAAACGCAACACTTTTGTTTTTGCCCCCATTTTTCATGAGCTGAACTCAAAGATCTAAGACTTTTTCTATGTACACAAAAGGCCAGTTTCTCTCAAATATTGTTCACAAATCTGTCTAAGTCTGTGTTAGTGAGCACTTCTCCTTTGCCGAGATAATCCATCCACCTCGCAGGTGTGGCATATCAAGATGCTGATTAGACAGCATGAATATTGCACAGGTGTGCCTTAGGCTGGACACAATAAAAGGCCACTCTAAAATGTGCAGTTTTATCACAGCACAATGCCACAGATGTCGCAAGTTTTGAGGGAGCGTGCAATTGGCATGATGACTGCAGGAATGTCCACCAGAGCTGTTGCCCATGAATTGAATGTTCATTTCTCTACCATAAGCCTTCTCCAAAGGCATTTCAGAGAATTTGGCAGTACATCGAACCGGCCTCACAACCGCAGACCACGTGTAACCACACCAGCCCAGGACCTCCACATCTAGCATCTTCACCTCCAAGATCGTCTGAGACCAGCCACCCAGACAGCTGCTGCCACAATCGGTTTGCATAACCAAAGAATTTCTGCACAAACTGTCAGAAACCGTCTCAGGGAAGCTCATCTGCATGCTCGTCGTCCTCATCGGGGTCTCGACCTGAATGCAGTGTGTCGTCGTAACCGACTTGAGTGGGCAAATGCTCACATTCGATGGCGTCTGGCACTTTGGAGAGGTGTTCTCTTCACGGATGAATCCTGGTTTTCACTGTACAGGGCAGGCCACAGGCCACAGTCAACAACCTGATCAACTCTATGCGAAGGAGATGTGTTGCACTGCGTGAGGCAAATGGGGGTCACACCAGATACTGACTAGTTTTCAGGAATTTATTTAAGGAAATTAAGCAACAAGACAAATTATGCTTGCTACTTTCAATATAATATAATAATTTTCTCCAACAACAGTGGCAACATTATTATTATTATTATTATTATTATTAGTTTTACTCAACATAAATCAAATAAAATAACATAATTACATCCCATATGACACATATGAATAGACTGTTCTATTCATACTTAGCTTGGCCAAACCCGGCTGAACAGCCTGTGCTCTGTGCAGACAGAATATAGCCAATAGACTGTAAGCATATGGCACCTTGAGAACCTGACAGTGGACACTTGCTTTATAATTCTGTGCCAGCTTGTGTGCATATATCTCTCTTGTAGTCTCTTCTGACAGCAGTGCTAGTATTTCTTGAATTCCCTGGTTGACTCCTAACCTTTTCGTAGACTTTAATATGCACCATCTCCTCCTACAGCTTGGCTGTCTGAATGCCACTCTCAATCTCTCCTGACATTTGTAGTGAAGATGCTCTATTAGGTGACAAAATGCAACACACATAATGGTACTTTTTGCTGACAACAATACACTTTTTGATTTTTAATAATTAATAGGTTCAAGAAGGATCTACACTGGAGCATCCTGAAATTTGAGTCAAATCATGTTCTAATGTGAATGGTAAAAAAAATACAATTTTACAAACAAACAATTATAAACATTATTCTGACAAATAAAAGTTGTAGCTTTTTATAATTTCATTCATTCATTGACACCAATATTCCACACTGTATCATGTACACACTGTAAATAATAAGCAGACTGTTGTTTGACTTATCTAGAATAGGTTTCCTTCATCTCTTGGACTCCTGTAGTGTTAGCTAAGGAATGTTAAATTGTACATCGTAGTAGAAGTGATTGTCTTTTGGGGAATTATATTTCATAGCTACAATTGTCTGATATTTTCTAATAGCATATTTAAAATATAGTTCCCTGCAAACACAACCTACTTATTCTTTTAGTCGTAGTACTCAACAATAATCATATCTCTTATCATGCATTATGTACAGAATTCCTTAAATACTGCTGCTAGTTTATTTCTTACCAAGAGTAAGAAATTTATAATATTTATTATATTACTATTATCACTATCATCATATTATGACTGTAACTAACTTTCTATTGAAACCTCAGTAACTGCTGCAGTCTAACACGATCACCTTCTATCTATTTCATACATTTTCCTAGAAGCAGTCATCCAATTTAAACAGAATTTAAAATAACATGCTAATGTGCACATTAAAGACTTCTCCTAATGCTTAAACCTAGAAATAAAAAAAAAAAAAAAAATTCAATACCATTTGAGGTCAATATTTAATAGCTACTTATGACCATTAATAAATTCCATGAAGATTTCTCGTAACAAAAGATACTAAAAGAGGAAACAGCATCTTAATTTGAGACTTTCCACATCTTGAGAAGCAAATTATTTATGGATAGAATTATGAACAACACTTACTTAAAGTGAGTCATTAACACAGCAGATGCTCACTCAGCTTATGCTTTAAACAGAGGGCACATTTTCTTTATAAGCCCGTGCATCAAATTAAACAAAACCTTTATTTTATTAATTCAATAAATCAAAATACCAGCTTAAAAGCATGATAAATTAACCTACATTTTTGGCACAAATTATGATTTCATGACTTCAGTTTTGTATTTTGTGTAGTCATTAAGATGTGCGACAAGTATCTGCCAGAGCACAACATAAAACAAACATGTACTAGATCTTTAAACCGTACTTTAAACCGCGATATATTGAGGGTGGAGGCCATACTGTTAAAATTAACAGACTACTGGTGATTAATTACACCTAGAAATTTATGCAGGAAAATATTGGCTGTACACTAGACTCTAGAATACACTAGAATATGAGATTTTATTTAAACGCTTGGCATAATTTCCTTCATATATATTATCATATTAGTCTTTTTTATTTTAAAATGGTTGCTTTCATGTTACACCATATTACATTTGATGAGAAAAAAATTTTATTTCTTCAATCTACATTTTCTGTTTTTTGGGGCTGAAAGAAAAGTGCTTATGTAGACGCTGTTTGTAATCTTGAAATAGTGGTATCTTGAAATATAATCAAGAGAAGTAATCTATCTTTGAATACACATAACCATAATATTATTATTATTATCATCATAATATTATTGACAGTAAAGCAAAAAAGCTTAATTTTCTTCTTTCCATTTTCTTTAAGAAATTTAGCATGAGGCAAATTCCTGTTTATCATGTGACGTGCAACAAAAACGAATGTTTTCAATAATCTAAAATGAAAAAAAAAAATAAATAAATATATATATATATATATATATATATATATATATATATATATAAATATATATATATATATATATATATATATAAATATAAAATATTTTTTTCAATAGGTTATTTATCTGAAACCTGCATATAGGTGATTTTAAAGCTTTACATATGTTTACATTCTTTAATGTTTACCTTATTCTTGCAATGAACCACAAATGGGTTCGCAGTTGTAGGCTCACCCATGCATTGACTCAGAAGTCAGAGATAGCAGTCATAAAGGGAGATGTTTACACAGAAAGTGAATTCTGAGCTTCCCAGTGGATGACACTATGCATGATCTCTCTCCAGCTGCCCGAGGGTTCATTCTGCTCAGCCTGGCCCATCTGTGTAATTCTCTGCCAGATAACTAGAGTTTGGCATGGGCACGCTCCATAGCTGCATGGGGCATGACAAGGGATTTTACTAACATTTCACTCTAGTCACACGATGGAAGTGGCATAAAAAACCCTTCTGTCATTTGGCACAACTGCTAAACAAGTTAAATGTATGGCTGACACAGGTAGCCTGTTCTCATTTGACATTTAAATGTCATGCTGTTGGTGAACAAAAAGCTGCCATGGCAAAACTGCCATGGCAAAAATGCATGTACATACCTGTATTAATGGTGAAACTAGCAATCATGTGGTTTTGTTGTTAAAATAATGGAAATGCAAATCTGAAATTGGTAATTAGTCAGTAAATTCTACAGTACACATTACACACACACACATAACTTATATTGATACTTATTGCACTACCTTAACCCCTGTGTTTATTTCATCTGCTGCTATATTTATATTTATGTTTATTTCTATTTTGCACTACCTCAGCTGTTGCTATTGTATTTTTGCACAATACATGTTGTCAGGTCCCCAAGTTTCATTTCATTACATTTCATTGCACATGTTCTTTTTCTTTTTTCGGCGCTATGTGTCCTGTGTTTTTGTGTTGTCTTTTTTGTACTTATTGTTTTTGCACTGTCTTGTCGTTGCTTTGTTTGCACCTAGCTGCACACTTTATATGGCTTGGACAAACCTTCGGTCCTAGCTCTGTGTTGTTCTTGTGTTTGAACTATATGTTGTATATTTATGTAGCACCAGGCCCTGGAGAAAGGTTGTTTCATTTCACTATGTACTGCGTCAGTTATATGTGGTTGAAATGACAATAAAGCTTCTTATTTTATTTGAATTATTTATATTATAATATTTTTAATAGTGGTCAATATTGTGTATAATCTATCACTGGTCCGTTTAAAAGACTGCATCACTAAAATACTATATCTATTCTTTATTTTCCCCACTGGTAAAAATATTTTATAAGAGCCAGAGATGTGCAAGTGTAACTGATTCCAGTAGTGGAGAATGAGATCCATTCTCTTCCATTGGGAATGGATTAAAATATAGCATGGATTTATTGCCAACAGAGAGAGCAGGAGTGGCTCTGTCTTCATCAGAGCATATCAATTCACGTAGATTCCATAAACCTGAAATCTCAAAATCTAAAATCTTGAAGGGTAACTAGTGCAAATATTGAAGTGTTGATCTTTTGCCCATGTTTGCAGAGACGGAAGCTGGCTGATTAAGCGGTGGCTGTGGAATTATTTCAGTCATTATAAAAGCATAATGATGGCAGGGGATACAGAGGGCACTTATCTCTACAGGTGAACAAGCACAGAGTCTGTGAAAGCTGTGGCATGATATTACTCAATGCCCTGAGCTTACAGTTCCTTGCCTGCAGGAAAAATTACAGAATCTTAATTTGCAATGTTGCATATCTGTTGTCCATTTAAGGGAAAGCCTTACAGTTTCTACATAGAATCCTACAAGAGAGTTGTTTGCTGTCAGTAGAACCCATTTTTTGAAAGCAAAGAATCTGTAATAATACCATGACCTCTTAAAGAGTCCCTATAGAACACCTTTCCATGTGAAAATAAGTTTCATAATGCCACTGACCTCACATGTATAATAAAATCTAAAGTCAATATGGGAATTATAAATATGTGTGAGTAAAGTTTTTAACATGTTAGCCAATAAATACACTTATTCTATCTGAGCACAGTTTAAGGTTATGAGTTTCATCTCTCCTGAGACAAGCTCAAAGACGGTTATGGTTAATTAATATTACAGTTAATATTTTCCATGAATTTTGCACTTATTTATCATTAAATTATCTATTTTAAGAGTTTGTGACACAATGTATTACTTAACTTACAGCTATCTATTGTAGGTGCAGAAAAAAACACAAATTCAATGCATGTACAATAGACCTTTTTAATGTGTTACAGCTGAAGCTATTACAATAGACTAATTTAAAGTCTACAGTATATACAGGGTTTGCCCATTTTGGAGCCTGCACTCTCATGGGATATTAAGGATGGTAAGCTGCAGTGTGTTATGGCTAATTATCTAAATGGGAGCTGTGGGGGAAAAAAAGATCTTGTTTCACAGTTAACGTTTCTTTAATGTTGTATTGTAATGACCTACAACTAGTGCAAGATGCCCTAACTTAATGAAACATGTTTGATGTCATGTAAGGGTTCTCAGGTCTGGACTTTAATAAGGCAGTTAAGTGGTAATGAGAGTGAATATTGTGCTAAAATCCCAATGAGGTTTTAAATGAGTGCTGTGAGAAGTTGGTTCCCCAGAGAGAAAATGGAACTAACTGGATCCCTTTCATACATCACTAGAAGAAGATAAAATGTCTGTTAATAAAAATACCATTACTTGTCCGGGATAGTACTACCACATAAAGACATGTTTTCCAGTAGTAGTCAATCAAATTTATAGAGTCACCTTAAAATGGTAGATTGACCCTTTAAACATCCCATATTGGAGAAAATTGGATTTTTTTACTTGCAGTTTTGACTGTGAAGCATTTGGATGTGCTATGTAAATCTTATCAAATGTATCCCTTGCTAAATCTACACAGTCCATATAGAGCAGCAAAGTGCAGAAAGCACATGCACTCCTTAGCCATTCTGTTTGTGTGCAATTCAAAAAAGCAAATGTAAGCAGGGGATTATAAATCTTTAAATATATTCATAGTAGATCACCTTTTAAAAATGGCTACCACAACCAGAGCAAATATATTTACTACACTGTTTGTAATTTGTGCTTTTGTGTTTCTTACTAAATCTTCCCCTCAAGGCTTATATAATCCATACAATCCAAAGATCTCATACTTCTGAGGTCATAAAAATAAGCAAACCCACATATTACCACCTATTTTATCAACTGCAAGGGCAAATAAGGTTGTATATTGTTCAGACCCAACAAAGTATCTCAGCAGATCGAAATGTATTAAACATATTGTTCAGAGTCAACTGTTTTTTAAGCTTGAACCAATGACAGTTGTCTTCACAACAAAAACAGAATGTGTAAAGATGACTAGATGAAGAACTATTTATTTAATTCTTCATTTCAAATTCAAAACAGATGTTTCGTCTCTTTAGAGTCTGTAGTGCTATTCCAAAGTGGCATCACGAAGTATCACTGCAAAATTAATCATAAAGGCTTTAAAATGTATAATTTGTAGCTATAAACAAGAAAGCATGAGAATGTAACTGTTCTCCCAGTTCAGGTCATGTTTATCCACTTATATGGATCTATGATGGACATTTTATGGAACTGGACCTTCACAAATTTGAGTTGTATACTGCTGTTATAGTTCATAGCGGTAGTGGTGAGTGGAAGCTTGATAGTGCTCAGTGAATTGACTATTTCTTTAAAGCTGTCTATTGATTATTTCAATGTTGAATGAGTGGGTATAACCATTGTGGCATGGATATGGTTTTATAGTGAGCTGGAACCATCTGTATCATCACTCTGGCACCCTCAGTGACTTGGAGACAAACTCAAAATGTGAGTTTTCTGTTTGTACATGTGGCAAGAAGGACACCATAGTGCCTAGGTCTGATGCCTGGGTATGAGTAATACAGTATAGTACTTCAAAATAGAATACATTTGATGATTTGAGTATAATTACTCATTATCATTTGTGTATTTTTTCTGTATCAACAACACATCTATATACATTATGTGACATGTAGCATGAATATCACCACTTTACATTTCTGGCATTTGGCAGACGGCCTTATCCAGAGCAACTTTCAGTTTATCTCGTTTGCACAACTGAGCAATTGAGGGTCAATGGTCTTGCTCAGGGGCCCAGCAGTGGCAGCTTGGTGGAGGCCAACACCTTAACCAGTAAGCAACCACATCCCCCACTATGTCACATATATTATGTCCATAACATAAAGGCCCCTCAAGTCATATTTGAATGTTTCATAGCACCTTTCACAAAATCCAAATATTAAAAAGAGTGGCTAAACCTTATTACAGAAAAATTCTATCCACATTTTAGACTGTTTAACAGATTTCAGTGCTGATTGCTTTCTCAACCAGGCAAAACAAATCCATGATTTGAAAACTTTGCCTTACTGTTAAATCGAAAGCATTACAGTACTGTTAATTCTGCAAGGTAGCACATTATATTTTTTTTCATTTCATTGTCTGTACCGCTTATCTGATCTATCCTTGGGTCACAGGGAGCCTGTGCCTATCTCAGGTGTCATGGGGCATCAAGACAGGATACACCCTGGACAGAGTGCCAACCCATCGCAGGGCACACACACACTCTCTCATTCACACAATTTAGAGACTTCAGTCAGCCTAGAAGCATGTCTTTGGACTGTGGGAGGAAACCCACGCAGGCACTGGGAGAAAAAACTCCACCCGGGATTCAAACCCAGGACCTTCTTGCTGTGAGGTAACAGTGCTAACCACTAAGCCACCATGCGGCCCTATGCTATATGTATGGGTAAAATATTTTCAAAAAACAGAAAAGTGAAAATGTGGCATGTACATAGAACAAGAAAATAAACAGAAAACAGGAAACAGAAAAACATGTTTAACCATTCCCTAAAACAATTAGAACAACACAACATAGCAAAAATGTGAATTTTATATAAATCTTCATTTATCTGATTTTCATGCTAGCAGGTTGATTAAATGGTTATACACTATGCACTAAATACCTAATGGGATGCACTACAGATATCTATACAACAAATACACTGTAATATATAATGTAATGTAATACTGAATTGTATATTAATTAAATATTATTTTCTTATATAAATTTACAAATACACTACCAGTCAAAAGTTTGGACACATCTTCTAATTCCATGGTCTTTCCTGATGTTTATTTCTTTCTACAATATAAAAGGCGGCTGAAATACACAATAATCTCGTTTGAACAGTTGATATTGAGATACACTATATTGCCAAAAGTATTCGCTCACCTGCCTTGACTCGCATATGAACTTAAGTGACATCCCATTCCTAATCCATAGGGTTCAATATGACGTCAGTCCACCCTTTGCAGCTATAACAGCTTCAACTCTTCTGGGAAGGCTGTCCACAAGGTTTAGGAGTGTGTTCCCACAAAGTTGGGAGCACGGAATTGTCCAAAATGTCTTGGTATGCTGAAGCATTCAGAGTTCCTTTCACTGGAACTAAGGGGCCAAGCCCAGCTCCTGAAAAACAACCCCACACCATAATCCCCCCTCCACCAAACTTTACACTTGGCACAATGCAGTCAGACAAGTACCGTTCTCCTGGCAACCGCCAAACCCAGACTCGTCCATCAGATTGCCAGATGGAGAAGCGCGATTCGTCACTCCAGAGAACGCGTCTCCACTGCTCTAGAGTCCAGTGGCGGCGTGCTTTACACCACTGCATCTGACGCTTTGCATTGCACTTGGTGAGGTATGGCTTGGATGCAGCTGCTCGGCCATGGAAACCCATTCCATGAAGCTCTCTGCGCACTGTTCTTGAGCTAATCTGAAGGCCACATGAAGTTTGGAGGTCTGTAGCGATTGACTCTGCAGAAAGTTGGTGACCTCTTCGCACTATGCACCTCAGCATCCGACGACCCCGCTCCATCAGTTTATGTGGCCTGTTGCTGTCGTTCCCAAACACTTCCACGTTCTTATAATACGGCTGACAGTTGACTGTGGAATATTTAGGAGCGAGGAAATTTCACGACTGGATTTGTTGCACAGGTGGCATCCTATCACAGTTCCACACTGGAATTCACTGAGCTCCTGAGAGAGACCCATTCTTTCACAAATGTTTGTAAAAACAGTCTGCATGCCTAGGTGCTTGATTTTATACACCTGTGGCCATGGAAGTGATTGGAACACCTGATTCTGATTATTTGGATGGGTGACCGAATACTTTTGGCAATATAGTGTATGTCTGCTACTGATGCTCTGTAAAGCCTTCATAACGGCTCTAATCTGAGGTGCTGTTAATTGGTGATTTCTGAGGCTGGTAACTCTAAATGAACTTCTCCTCTGCAGCAGAGGTAAGTTTTGGTCTTGCTTTACTGGGATGGTCTTCATGTGAGCCAGTTTCATCATGGTGCTTGATGGGTTTTGCAAATGCACTTGATAATACTGTTCTTGCAAGAACTATTCCAGAACACCTGACCTTCGTGTCTTAAAATAACAACTGACTGTTTTTTGTTGTCATTACATATGGATTACTTAAGTCCATGTGTGTTATTTCATAGTTTTGAAATCTCCAGTATTGTTCTAGAATGTAGAAAATAAATCCCTAAACAAGAAACATTGAATTAAAAGGTGTGTCCAAACTTTTGACTGGTAGTGTATATAGTTTAGGAATGACATTGTTTACTATTAATGCTGAAATAATAAACATACTAAGATGAGCAAGAGACTATAACTTGATTAAATTGGCAGGCATTATAGTGTTATACATGGGGCTATTTAATTCAAATGGCTAAAATGTAATTTGCTAAATAATTAAGGCATTAATAAATCATTTAACTATTCTAAAATATTGCATGTAGTATTGCCAAGTAAAATGTCACAAAATGACTGCCTACCATAACAGCGAGTTAAGGATGGAGGATGCAGAAGTAAATATTTGCTCATCTAGAGTAAAAGGATTTCTCCAGGTATCTCCATTATAAATACACAGATGTGGGTAGAGAGAAAGCTAGAGCATGAGTTAATTCAACTTCTTACACTGGCAAACTTTTCTTGACTGTTTACATAATGATGCATTCAGTGCCTGGGGAAAGTGATGAAGCAGACAGCAAATGCATCCATAACAAAAGCTACTGGGCAGCCATGATGGATCTTGTTAGCTTATATTTTCTGAAGCTAGTGCTCCATGCGGTGCCTCATGTTCCACCTTTGGAGCGTGCCCTCATATTATGGCTCAACCTGAGTGTAATTAGCACATTCCTCTCCAGCTGAACAGGCTGATACTGGCTTCCAGCAGTGGTGAAGGTAATTAGAAGAGAACAATCAGACGGGGCCCACAGTGCTACACCTCCCGTTACTCATACAGTCTGGGCCTTAGTGTCTTGGACAAACTAATGCTGACACTTCATTTGGCTGCAAAACCTGTTGCTTCATTGTCATATTCCTCTATTTGTTACTTAAACCATTCCCTTAACTTCCTCCAAGACACCCTTTCTAATTACATTAATAAGTTTTTTAATGTCATTTCTCTATGTAGCTTTTAGACAAATAACAGGATCATGGTGCAACACATAATACACTGCAATACAGTAGTACAGTATACAAGACTACATAAAGTGCAAATACACAGCTGTGTGTGTGTGAATGAGTAGAAGACAATAAATAAACAGAACAATAAATACACAGAGCAATCACCAAACAAAACTAAAGAGCAGTGTTGCTGTGCTATTTGGGAAAAATTAGGCTGGTGAGGGATATTTTTTTAATAGCATAATAACTGGGGCTAACTTATTAAGCAGATGTTCCACAACAGTAAATGGAACTATAAATGAACAAAATGTATGTTTTATAAATTCAATATTGTAATCATTGACGGAATGCTGTAGTACAACAGGAATAAATCATTTCAGGATATGCTGCTGTTTGGTGTGGTAACAGTATCTCCAATTCATGCCACATCACACCACTAGGCTGCTGATTATTTAGCTTTATAACAACAGGTCTTGCTGTGTTTTGTCTTTATGTATTATTAAGAGTTTATAATTAAGGATATTTACTTTGTATCAAGTTTACTAGTTGAGACACCACTTTGATCAGATAAGATGAGCATACTTGCAATAAACCATATGTTGGTCATTCTGTGAAAACAATGACCACTGCTTTAACAAATAGGATAAAACTGCCAACATAAATATATTGGCTCGATGTAATCTCAACAAGACAGGGACCTTCGTTACTTAATGTAGCACAAGAATGTCAATTATTAATTTATTATTTTATTTTATTTCTTTCACATATGCCCATTGCTCTCATGAACTCATTTAGAGCTGTGATTGGACGCTGCATGGCATTGTTGGTACTGAACTGCCAAACAAGAATTCCATGTGCAGGATCAAGGTATTGCCTGAATTCTTCGGATGTCTTAGAGAGTTATAATGCTTTCCGACCTCCTCACTGGCTTGAGGACAGTGTGGAAAGATTCTGCTTGGTCAGATGATATTATGCACTCATTTATTTCCTCTTAGTATCAAGGCCAATGTATAGCAGATGATTAGATAGCTCAGAGGTGACACAGACAGAAAAATGCCTTTACTCTGTTTCCAAAATGCAACATATCCGTCCATGTTGTAGTTGCATCTAGGACTTTCTAAAGCCAGGAATCTGTTTGTGTGGCTTTGAGAATGTAGTGTCAAGATACTGTGTAGTTACTCACAAAATCTTCAGCCAGCTTAAGTAGCCTAGTATCATTCAGCCTTTCTGTGTCCACTGGATGCCTGGCTACGTTCCCAGAGTCTGTTCTTTTAACAACTGAGAAGCTGAAATCCTTTGGCAGTCAGCATCTGTATTCTTGAAGGAGTAGAGGATGAGGTCAAGTATTAGTAACCATTGTGAATCTTTCAGAATGAAGACAAGCCTAAATCAGTGTCTTTCTCTGTTTTTGAGTAATGCTACTCCAAAGGTGACAGCTGCAGTATGTTGGCATAAGCGCATGTAGCTTACCTTAGGGGCCAGCATGTGACAGCATGTGCTCTGAAAAAAAACCCAAAAAAACAAAAACAGCAGCAGTAAATATCCAAAGGTTTAAGTGTTTGGTGTTAACTGCCATAAACGTGGATTATGTGCACAATGAAATTGAATGTAGCAGGAGTACCCTGCTGTGAGGCTTAGTTTGTGGGAAAGAAATCACAGGTGTTCATTCCAGTGCTATGTAAATCTCTTGTATTTGAAGGAGAAAATCATCAGGCTGTGACTGAACACTGGCATGCCAGGATCAACATGTCTGCTGTGGCACCAATGAGGGTCTGCTATGATGTCATTGACAATAATGTTACCCTGTGTAAAAGGTTCTTATTGCCTTATATTAATATAGAGTACAATTTTTTTATTTATTTTTATTTATTTATGTAAAAGGGACAATATACATTAATCATCATCAACATTAATGCTGTAATTTTGTCCAGGTGTTTAAGAAAATCACAAAGCAACATTAAACACCAAACACACTAAAGACACATAATAATATAGCCCATGGTGCATTTCAGTAACTAATATTCATTGGGAACTGTGGATATATTCATTGATCTTCATTGAACTCTGGATAAAGCCATTGATCTTCACTGAACTGCCGACACATTCACTGATCTTCCTGTTTTTGCTGTCAAGTTTACATGTTTCCTTTCAGTAGTTATTTTAAATTTATGCATGGAAGTAAGTGCCATTAATCGTATTCTCTTTAATTGTATTATATAACCACGTTGTTTGTGGCATGTATCATTCCAGGGACACTGTATAATTGCCGCAGTAATTACTCTAGAATTTGTCTCACTAATGATGAATGATACATTACATAATTATCATAATAATACCTAGTACGCATGACCATAGATACACCTTAATTATTTATCTGTCCCTCACTGTAAAGTGTAAAACATACATTCCTGTGATTTGCAGAAGCTTACTCAATGGTTATGAACTGCTATATCAAAATCATTATTGTTTGCACAGCCTACAGCTAATTTTTTTCTCAGCTTATGCCCAGTCTGACCTCTTGTCTTCTAGTGTCTCAGACTTGGGAGTCTGTTCATTCATCTGTCACACTGATAACTAATAATAATACCTACATTATTATTTCTTCCCCTCTGCTATTGATTGATAGCAGAGCCTCCAGCTAGAAAAACAAATAACACAAGTCCCCAGCACATAACCAGTAGGTAAGGTCTGACTCATAGAGTAAATTGCTGTATTCTGGATGCTTTAAATAATAGTAAGCCCAGTGAGAGCTTACACTGAAAAAAATTACTACGAAAAATTGAGGGAGCAATTTGAAGTCCCTTTTTGTGTAAATTCACCCCATGTTTTACTGAAAAAAAGTTGAACCTGTTTTAGTAAGTAATATCTCCAAGACACATGTAGCAAAGCCAGTTTGTCAATACATTTCACCCCTTTACGTACTGCCAAGATATTTCTAAGATTTAATATAAATGCCAAATTGTCAGAATTATACCAAATTATTATTAGTTTTGGTTTTTTTTGAATATTTTATAGACTGTGAAATGAATGTTGAGAATCATATCAATATTTTATTGATCAAATTCTCAAACTGCTTCACAGCAAACCACACACCTCCCAGTCAATCCATTCAAAATGATGTTTGGAGATTTACATTAAACAAGGTCTCTTGTTGGGGCCAGTGGAGGATATAAACACTCTTAGGGTCATCTCTCTATAAATAATTTGTTATAATATTATAACAGTGGTGTAGAAATTCTACTATTTAAAAAAAAAATATTCAGGGTGTCTCCTACAGGTCTCTGTACTCCTGTTAAATCAGAACTGAAAACCTACTGAACCTCAGCACTGATGAGTTCTGAAAACACACCATTTTATGCTTATTAAGCTCATAAAGATTTAATAATAATTTCACTTGAAATTATGCAAAATTGATCTGAATTCAAAACGGCAGGCAGCTGAGCTGGATTAACTTACTCAGTACACACAAAACCTTTACATTTATTGTAGGAACAAATATTTGCAAGCAGTAAAAACTTATCAATAATAGCTCTAGCAGTTTCTTTTACTTTCTTTTCTTTTACATCATGTGGAAGGCTGAGTGTGTGTGTGCCTCACTGGGGAACCTTGTGGAAGGATGCGCTATGGGAAAAAGGCAAGACGGCGGAGGCAGTGTCATGCTCTGGACAATGTTCTTCTGGAAAACCTTGAGTCCTGGCATACATATAGATGTTACTTTGACATGTACTGCCAACCTAAACATTGTTGAAGAGCATATACACACATTTATTCCCTAATAGCAGTGGCATCTTTCAGCAGGATAACGTATTCTGCCACACTACATAATTTGTTCAGAATGGTTTGAAGAACATGGCAAAGAGTTCAAGTTGGCTTTCGAATTCATCAGATCTCTGGGATACGCTGGACAAATAAGTCTGAACCATGTAGGGCAGTTTGGGTGGCACAAGGGAATATACACATAATTATGCAGGTAGTTTTAGGGCTGATGACTTTAAATAGTACATAGACACCCACCAAATGATTTAAGGTATGTTGTTTTTATTCCCATAAATACCTTGAAGATGGGGGTGCACTTACTTTACTGGGCAGATTTGGCTTTTTGCAAGTGCGGCTTTATACAAGAATGGGTGTCACATAAACACCATAATATACCGACCTCCCTCATAACCACTGAAAGGCTATTCCTAGAGCTTTTAATTTATTTCCTCACATAGGACTGTATTTCCTACAAGGAAACCAGAGAAAAGAACCTATGAAAGACATTTTTACTCTAAGCCTCTGCATTTTATATGCATTCAATTCTATCACACATACATAACCACAAACTTCTCCACACAGCAAGAAGAGATAATCTATTTTTAATAAACTAGGATACTTACAGGTTCACTTAACATAGAGTAAATCTGACAAGGAATAGCGGCAGACAAGAAGAACATCTTTAATGTTAGATTAGAGGTTAAAAAGACATTTACCTATATAGCGGAATACATAAATACTGAGATTGCACATCTCTTTGGCATGAAATGAAAAATTAAATGATTGGGGCTGGTTGAGAAGATTGAAAAGTGTTTTCTTGGTTCCATATTTACTTGAAATTGCATAAAAATATTAAATGCACATAACTGTTCTTGGTTTTGTAGATTTGCAGTAAGTTATCATTTTGTGTATGAACAACAGAAATGGACTTCCAGGTAGATCAAAGCCTATTTATGGATGAAAACTGACAACCACATGCACACTGTAATTACTAACATGTATGATGGATTTCTATGGAGCCATGTACATACATGTAAAAATGCACTGTTTATATGCATGCATGTGCATCTCATAGAGCTCGTGTGAAAACAAGCTTAATTTTTTAATAATAATTAATTATTAATAACTTAATAATCAAAAGTAACTTCTATAAAATATAAACACATAATTGTCAGCTGTATTTATTCAGCTATTGGATGAAACATATTTATTTTGAACCGTGACATAAAAAGTAAACATCCAGAAAAGTGATGATATTGAAAGCTGAAATTAAAGTCTGAAAAATACCGGTTTATCTTTGTCCTTACACTAAGAAGAGGTCAGCTAACATGAAAACACATGAAATTTTACACTAAAATAGGCTTAAAAATCTCATTGCACTGACAGCTTCTGAATGTTTCACCTCCTGTTGCACCCCTTCACCACATTCTTTTCAGACCTTGAAAATAGCAACAGAGCACCAACTACAACCAAACTATGTGCATGTCAGTAGATTTATTAAGAGTCAGGGTCAAAATGTAGAATGTTCATTTTTGCCACAGAGCAATATCTTTCAATACTCCTTAGAAGAAGATACTGTACTTTAGAGGTGAAATAGAGATAACCTCTTTGAATCACAGCAGAGAGTAATGGATTTAGTGCTCAATGACACTTCCCGTGGTGACTGTGAGATAATGACTATTTAGGCGCACCCCTCCTGTGTACATTCATTAACCTGCTGTATGTATGAGTATAAAAGCTCCTGGATTAGAGACAGGCTAAACACACAGGACAAAATGTGGGCATTTGTCCTTTTGCTAGTTGATGGTTCGCTGATCTGACACCATAATTAGTCACGTCAACTAAAGTGCATTTTAAAAGCTATTTCAGTTCATTTTGATTTGCCTCAGAAGAATTATGGGCTCAGTATCATCTTACCTCATAAACTTTGCACATAAAACAAAACAAGAAAACTTTTGGAAAGGCTCAAGACGAAGCTTGGTGAGGGAGCAACTAAAGAAAGGGTGTCGCTTATGCAGATGTCTATTTTACAATTGATTCAACATATTGCTGAAGATGTTTTAACAGTATCGTTCCCTTTAATAATTTTTTTTTATATATATTTATATTTACTGCACTAGTTGCATAAGCAAACCACAATCTTAAATGATATTAAAATTGAATTAGTACCATTTCAATTTTAAATTAGCAACAACAACATTTGTTTTATTTTAACGTTAAATTTTTTGGTCTACTATATCAAGCAACATTTATTCTGTCCATGGCTAGAAAGTCAACATTAATATGTTAAAATCCACCATAAATATTAATCAGATGAACTCACAACACTCCTGATTAAGTTACCATTCAAACAAAGACAAATTAAAACAGACAGCTCTGTGGTTAAGGCTCAGGGGCTAGGGATCAGAAGGTTAGGGGTTTAAGCTCCAACACTGTGCCAATGTCATTCCCTTCGGGTGTAGTACAGAAAGTATGTCTGCTCTTGGGGTGCCATATCACAGCCAACCCTGAACTCTGACCCTAACTTTTAAGAAGCTGGTATATGTGAAGGAAAGAATATTATATATATATATATATATATATATATATATATATATATATATATATATATATATATGAAAAAAGCAAAGGATTTGTAAATCAGTACAATAACACAGTTAATACGCAGAGGTTAATAACAGTCTATCATTAATATTTTTATCAAGTTGTTTCAGTTTCAACAGGAAAAAGAAAACAAAAAAAGTATGGAACTACACTGGTCAAATATAAAGTCCATGCCATGCAGCTTATACAGCTAAATCTGTTATCATTTTGGGATATCGAGAGAGAGAGAGAGAGAGAGAGACTTTGAACCCCCCCAAATAGAGAGTACATATACAGGGTTATTTGGGAAAATTGCTTGCATCCAGCTTAACCTGAAAATACAAAGGCTGAACTAGGCTCACTCAGCTACAATCTGGGAAAATGGACTCCTTGAATAAACTGTGTGTAATGGTAGCAACAGTTAGCCAGGTAAAATCAGTGGTCATGATGTAATTGCTATCTCAAAACAGCAAACTATATGGTCAGTCTTATAGATTTAACCAACTAATGCATCAATATTAATTGACCTAAAGTACATGTAGCTATAAATTAAACTGTTGCAGTATTTACAGGAACATGTCAGATGATCACATGATATCACTATGCAGTGGGGAAAAAGGAGGGAAGGAAGGTGTCATACATGAATGATGCAGAAACCTTGAATGATTTACGTTGCATGAGTAAGACACAAAAGCTTTACATTTACTGCAGCACCTCAGAATCTATTACAGGCAATTTCATCCTGGTAAAGCACTTTTTTCAGTTTGAATAATTACTCAATGCTGCTACTTCAGTGAACTTTGCATGAACAAATTACTTTAGCATGCTTGTTAGATTTTGCATTCTTTCTCTCTCTCTCTCTCTCTCTCTCTCTGTCACTGTTGACATAATTATATACTAGATCATATTTACATAGCCTGAGAAGGTGATGAAATGTTTAACTGATAAGCTAAGATTATCACTAAGAATTATGCGTGTGTTCTTTAAGAGTTACAGCATTAATCACTGTGATGCTTCAGATGATTTATGCAGGGGCAGAGGAGAGCTCTGACTCTCATTGCATTATCACCTCTGTTGCTTTCCAAAAACCAAATTTTTTGCATAGCCCAGAGGAGGCACACTACAAACCATGTGTAGACTGTCATGAATCAAAAAGATACTGTATACTATACTACACACACACGCACGCATGCACACACACACACACAGAGGGAGAGAAACAGAGAGACAGAAAGAAATCAAAGTCGCTTCAGTATTTGATTTTGTGATTGCAGAAATTAACTCTGTGATATTCAGAGGAAGCTGCAATTTTTCAAAATTACACCAGCTTTTCTGCAGATTTGAGCCAAGACCAAGACGTGTTGTGTGACATCATCACAACACACATTTAGCCAAAGCAGTCTTTGATTCAAATGGGTCGAACATGAGTACAGCTCTCAAAGCCAATCATTATATATGTGACTTCATTGGTTTATAGGAAAAATGGATAGGAATAGTGATGACTTAATAATCTATAGTCGAATCTTATAAACATCAAAGACGAAACGGGAGACAGGTCGACTTTGACAGAGCTTTGGGGCTCATTTTATAGTGCAATTTCTTCAACTCAAAGAAAGATCAAGCTAAAACAGTGTCTGAAAATTCTGAGGTGAGTGTTACTGTATGTGCGACCTTCTTTTTCAGCTCTTTCTCTGCTTTTTGGTGTGTTCTTTTCTGTAAGAGCAAACAAAGCTCATATAAATATTTCAGTAATCACACCTAGGTGAGAATGATCACGCATTACCTGCTGGTTCAACCTGCCCCCTCCACAATCAATGACTGTAAATCGGATTATTCAAATAAATTGGAAAAAGGCTCAATAGTCTATAGCAGGGGCACTCAATTATAAAGTGTTTACCCAATTTCCCCAAAACTGAAGGCCCATAAAGGACAAATAAGAAAAAGATATTCCATATGTTACATAAAGTACAAGTAAGATAAAGCTGATGTACAATCACATTTTCCTTATCTTTTTTGCCATTTCATCTTTCTCTGCCTCTACTCTTCACAGCTGGTGCTTTACATTGCCTCTGCTGCTATGCTGTCTCTCCACAAAATTTAGTGTAATACCTATGGTCTAAAGATTATTATCAAGTCTCCTGATAGTTACATGCAGATCTTAAGCCCTGTGTTACCAGGGAAGCCTCTGGAACTCCACCATGCGCCTAACTAGGATACTGAAGATGAGATGAATGAATGAGCTTGAGCCCAGTTTAGTCTTAACCTACTACATTGATCAAATATAATTTACACTGATAAGCCATAACATTATGAGCAGTGACAGGTGAAGTAAATAACACTGGTTATCTCCTCATCATGGCACCTGTTAGTGGGTGGGATATATTAGGCAGCAAGTGAACATTTTGTTCTCAAAGTTAATGTTTTAGAAGCAGGAAAATTTGGGCAAGCATAAGGATTTAAGTGAGTTTGACAAGGGCCAAATTGTGATGGCTAGACGACTGGATCAGAGCATCTCCAAAACCGCAGGTCTTGTGGGGTGTTCCCGGTCTGCAGAGGTCATCTATCAAAAGTGGAAGCCGGCGGAGGCAGTGTCATGCTTTGGGCAATGTTTTGCTGGAAACTTTGGGTCCTGCCATCCATGTGGATGTTACTTTGACACGTACCACCTACCTAAGCATTGTTGCAGACCATGTACACCCTTTCATGGAAATGGTATTCCCTGATGGCTGTGGCCTCTTTCAGCAGGATAATGCTCCGTGCCGCAAAGCAAAAATGGTTCAGGAATGGTTTGATAAGCACAACAATGAGGTGTTGATTGGCCTCCAAATTTCCCAGAGCTTAATCCAATCGAGCATCTGTGGGATGTGTTGAACAAACAAGTCAGATCCATGGAAGCCCCACCTCGCAACTTACAGGACTTAAAGGATCTGCTGCTAACATCTTGGTGCCAGATACCAAAGCATACCTTCAGTGATCTAGTGGAGTGCATGCCTCGGCAAATCAGGGATTTTAATGTCATGTGCTAATATTCACATGATTGAAAATTGATAGAAAATTGCATCATGACTAAATAGTGCTTGTTACAAAACTGAAACTGGACAATGGGCTACCAGTTCTGGGGTGGCACTGATATTTTCATATCTGCATAAATATCTGTGGAAAAACACAAACAGATATTGAAGCCAAAACTAAACCTTAAAACAAATGAAGCATTTTAATTGGAAAGTTAAACTGTAGCCACGTGATTATTTAAATAAATTCTGAATTGCACTGCTGAAATTAAAGCAGTGTGACTTATTGGGAACCTGATTCAGACTGGCACATGGGACAGGTGATGCAGAGCCATGATTGAGATGTGAGGACTCATCATGACCCATTTGCAATGACACACAGCTCATGTCTCATAGTCTTACAGACTGGTTACACTGGTGTGCTGGATGAGTCGCTCAGACTGAAGCATAACTGAGGCAGCTGAGTTGAACTGATTTGAACAAATGATTGGATTTTTTTATAAATTCATATGGATATGGCTCCTGAAACAGAAAAGCATTTGCTGTATTGTCTGGAGACAGAGTGTTCAAATCGCATCAATGCCATAGCCATCCATGCCTGAGAGTCTTTGCGAACATAATTGGTCTTGGTCGCTGCGTGGAAGAAATGTTATATCCCTCTTCCCTGTCAATCAGAGTGACACTAGCCTATTCCAGGCCGGAGTGAGCTCACGTATGCATACATAGGTGTGATAGTGAGTTCCCCTTTGACATAGCCTGAGCAGCAGTTTGAAAAGATATGGTGGAAGGGCTGCATGTTTAAGAGAATGCACATGTTATAGGTCACCCTCCCTGGTTCTGAGCTTTTGTGAGATAGGAATTGTCAATGACTAAAATGAATATAAAGGTAAAAAGGTTAAGGTTATAAAGCTTCAAAGGTTAAGGTTAAGGTCAACACTACTGTTTTCCACAATGTCCTTCATACAAAATCAAATTGCAGGTAAGAACTGCATTAAATAATTAAATCAGCCAAGAATTCTCTCTCTCTCTTTAACACACACACTCACTCACTCACACACACACACACACACACACTCACTCACTCACTCACTCACTCACTCACTCACTCACTCACTCACTCACTCACTCACACACAAACACACACACACACACAAAAGCCCAGCTTTGCTGTATCTCTTGCACTGTATACACCCTGATGCTTTTTCACAGTACTTTCTCTTTGCAGGCTCATGCGTAACAAGAAAGCTATTAAATTGCAGTACATTTATACACTCAAAAATCATATAGTTTGAATGTGTGTCCATCCAGTAGGGGTCAGTATGGTTACAGTGCTCCAAAAGGACCTATGGATTGCCTCTTTACTCTCTCTAAATATACATTTGACCATGGGCTTTCATTTCATTGGGCTCTTACCAGATGTCCTGTGTGAAATTATTCACATTGAAATATCTCATTCTCACTGTGAATAATATATTTCTTGTCTCTGCTGAACCTGGCAGTATATCACTGAAGATGTATTGAGCTGTAAGGTGTGATTTTCTTTAAATTTGTGATAGAATATATATACATATATATACATATATATATATATATATATATATATATATATATATATATATATATATATATATATATATGATTGGATTGAAAAAAAATCATGACACTACATTACTACATTTTTTAATTAGAATTTTTTCAGCTGCAAATGTGATTGGTGATATGCTGTATCAACCAAATTACTGAAGCTAGACAGTTCTTGGTGAAAAGGCAAGCCTGTTTTGTCAGATGATTTTGACTTCCTGAACACCTTTACTTCACTATAGCAGAAAAATACGGTGAAAATTATACAACACTCTTATTGTATTTTTCTCCTCTATGGATTTTTTTTCGTAATAAAGTCCTGAGTTTTGAAGTAATTGTGCAGGTTGAAAATGTTTACAAAGCACAAGGTCATGAACACATTGCTCTACCAACTACTTGGGTGAGCTACCCAGATGTATGGCTGGCCTGTTCTGCAGATTAGATCCTGGTGAACAGGAGCAGAGGGGAAAAGGAAGCCCAAATCAAACCAGAGAAAATCAATGCAGTTTCTTCTCACCAGGAGTCCTAAGCATGGCCATGATTAGCTTAATTGGCTAACGATCCAAAGGCTCAGACATAAGTCTAATCCCCAGTGAGGGTACTGGCCTCCTAATAAATCTGGCCTTCAGAAGATTCACAGTCCTTACAAATAGAAGAGGAGTTTATTTTCCATTTAAAATGCATTGACCTGCATATAACCATATAACCAAAGTATTTCTGTGTGATTTTTACAGTTCAAGATATCATCTTAATACAGTTACCCCAACTTCAGAATATATAAGAATATTAAAAAAACAGTTAAATACATCCCCATATTTTAAATACCAGCGGGAGCCAAAATCCCAAAGCTATCCTGAGCAAAATCTAAAATTATAAAAGAAACACTGAAGAGTGTTTCTCAGACTGGCGCCTTAGAGATAGGGTTGTTTGCCCCGCCGTGCTTAGCTGCCGTGGATTTTGGATGTCTTGTCAGAAAGTCTTGAGCAAACGTATTCTCTATTCATATTTCATCTGAATAGAGTGTAGATTTCATGTGCAGAAAGGAGGGAGTTAGGAGGTGGGGAGAAGTAAACAGTGGAGCTTGGCTTGAGCCAAATTTCTTTTTATGCAGCCAAATCAGTGAAAGCTGACTGTGAGTGCACAGTGGCTTTGTAGACACTGCTCTCATTTTCACTTTCTTTTGCTTTTACAGTGTCATATTTTCTCTCAAATGAACACTATGTAACACCTACCAAACCCACAATTATTATTATACTCCATGAATTTGCTGTTTAGTTTAGTTGGTAGGAGATGCTTCAAGGTGTTGGACTACACATATTATTAATGAACAAGAATTTGGTCCAGTGAGCTGGCAAATAGAGAAGAGTAGAAATACTGTTAAATTACGTTATCACTGTAAGTGAGCAGGTACAACAATTGTGTTTAATGTTAATGCAAACAAGCACCTGATTTTAGTTATTCTAATGGAATCATCCAGATAAAAATACTGTAGGTCTTTTTTATGCAAAAGACGCCCTACAAAGTGATGGATCTCTCTCTCTCTCTCTCTGTGTGTGTCTGCTGACTATCTGACAGGTTTGACCTTGTGACCACATTTTTAAAATACAAACATCACAGCTTTTATTAAAAGAAAAACTGAAATAGTTTTTTTCAGAAAGATTTCCAAGTTTCCTTTTGGTTAATAAAGTTATGGTAATGGATAAGATTAGGTATAGCAGAACATTAAATTAGAATATGTTCTTAAAAGATGCTTAGAAGCATGATAAGACAAAAAAATAAAATAAAATCTTGGTCACAATTATTCATTTAATCTTTTTCAAAACAGCCGTCTAGGTGACAAATGCTTGAACATAACAGATTATACCAGCAATCAATGAGTGTATGACATGTCCAGTGACTGCAGCATATAAAATTCTGAAAAAGTCTGAAAAAGTGTACTTTAATTAAAAAATATCTCATGAGCAAGAGTGCAGCTGTATATGTGCTAATATATTGCCATGCCGATATTCAGTATAATATGATGACTGTGAGTGTGATATTGTTTCATACAATTCTTTGATCAAGAAATGAACATTCAATTTGTGACATTCCACACAGTATGGCCAAATATTATTCTGTGTGCTAGCAGAAATACAAGCCACTGAAGGTTGGTTACATGGCTAGCTAGCTCGCTTTGATTGAAATTGGCTTCCCTTCTTCCTTTTCATCTTCAACTGACTAAACTTCAAGTGAAAAGTTATGTCCATGAAATACCATGTCAATGAAAAATGCAATGAAAATCATTTGCCATGGCTGCTGATGATGTCACTAACTGTAATGTAGTAACCCTTTCGAAATGGAAACTGGAATTTTAGTGAAATGTCCCAGTGTGGTTGTAGGAAATATAAGCGCTCTCGGAACACCACATGACCAAATCAGATTAGTGGTCTGGAACTAATTGTTGCATATGTAGTAATAGTTGCATATTTAGTAAATTCCACCAGATTGTGTATATGATATTTATAAGAGGAGATATATTGGAGATATCTATATTGGAGATAAACAGGTGTCACATTGTATATTATCTCAAATCTTTTTAACTTTCCTTTCCTTTGTGATTTTTTTGGTAGAAGTTTAGCAGTAAAGAGCACATTTTACCACAACGTTGTTAATTGGTTCCAAGAGACCCGGCGTAAGTCTATTTTTGCCGTAAATCGGAAATGCCCCTATAAAGTGCTGTATATGTTCCATATGTTCCTGTACTGTGAGGGGGTAATGAAAGCTCTGTGCTCAAGTGCTTTATCTAGATAATCGACTTCACATCATCTTCACAACAGCAAAATAGAAAAAAAAAGAATTTCACAGTTATACAGTTTTACCTTTAAGCTTCTAAAGAAGATAATGTAAGGAAGAATGTGAAAATTTAGCCAAAATACTGGAGAGTTGATGTGAAACTGACTGATCATGCTAATGATGTTCTAACATCACTAATATTATGCAAATAATATTTAACACACATTATTACAGCAATGTTATTTCGGACTTGGATTGAGAGATTTCAGTGCATTCAAGAATGAGTGAAAACTAATGGGTGCACTTTTTTTATGGTATGTCTCCCAGCTTGTGCGGATTTAAACATTAAATAAGCTTGTGCATGACTAAATGACACTAAATGACAAAAGTGAGAATTCGTCTTTAGTCACAATTCATTTGTTTGTTCTTAATTGTTCGAGATAAAATAATTAAGTCTCATGTGTTTCATTGGTAATTGGGTGAAGAGGCTTATTTATGTTGATGGGCTGACATAAATAACAGGGGTGTAAACCTTGTGCTTCCACATTTGAGGATTTCGATATTCAATATTGATATTCAATACCACTGAATTTCAATCAATATATGATCAACTTTGTCCAGATTCCGAGGTTAACCTACCTATAATTGGGATGGTGATGATGCTTTAGAGAACTAATTCAACTTATTCATCCATAAAACTTATTCATCCGTTTTAAAATATTCATAATTTGTTTATACAACAGGTGTTTTTATAATAAGCAACTGATAATCAGTAATAATCAATTTACGATTGTTCACTTTTACATAAATTCCTCATTCCAAAGTGTCTGATCTTTGAAAACACCAGAAAACAGTTTGTAGGAAAGGGGACAAGACTTACTGACTTATTCCTGTCTCTGTGCTAAGATGTCTTGGGAGGCCAAAGTAAGTTCATATCCTTTTGCACTGCTTCAGCCACATCAGCAGACCAAACGGACACAAAATTTGGCTTGTGTCAGTCAGAATAGCAACATGTTGACTAACTACCTAATTTTGCTTGCATCAACATCTATTTGAAAAAAAAAAAAATATTTCTTGTACCTGAGGTGGGGCCATTAAGGGTCCATTAAAGACCATAAAGGTATATCTTGTACCTATAGTATGCATATTTTACCTTAAGGACTACCTTAAGGTTTTACCTTCAAAGCTTTACTCTAAAAGCTAAAAAGGGCCATCATATGCACCTTCTCAGCTATACAATAAATACTACAAGTACAAGTACAAAAGATGCATATCTGTTGACTTTTGTACCTTGACATTGATAAAAAATAATAATAATAAAAAAGTTACGGTTTGTTACCAATTTTTTTAAAATTAGATATTAAAAGTACACTAAGGCATGCATTGGTTTGGTTTTACTGAAAACATTGGAAATATCATTTTCTTGGGAAAGGAGTATTAAGCGTGCTAGGCCTGGTATAGGAGAGTTCCATTCTTGATGATAGTATGATCATCAGGCTATAGAGGTGATGAGGCTTTATATCTATAGTAGATTAACATAAATGATTTCTATGATACTAATGTGCTGAACTTAAATGACTGAAGCACATCTGCAATCACTTACGAGCCAGATCTTCATTGTCTGAGTAGAAAGGTTTTTTATAGATTGTCGTGAACATGGAAAAAGTGGCTCAGTTGTTCCAAAGATATACTTTTATCTAAAGTACAGAATGCTTTGCAACAGAAAGGCATTTGACCTCATAGACATCCCACTGCTCCAGGAGTCAGCCTGTTGGGGTGAGAAGCAGATGCCAGGCTATTTATTAACGAAGTGTAATTTTATGCATGTGCTAGCCATCTAATATTAAATTATTAATGATAAGTATGCATCAATAGGTTAGTTTTTTCTTTAACCACCTGAGATGCTGCTTCTCCTCTGGCTCAAGCTGAAATAGCAGGTCTTCATTTACAGCCCATACTGCTGACTGTCACAGAATGATAGCATATTGCATTTATGAGCTTATTTGGTGAACAATATTGTACTTAGCGTCGCCTCGTTAAAAGACAAATTTGGTAAACACATTGTTTGTGCATGCAATCAGTGTCACTGGGGACAGTGAGACAATCAGGCAGATTTTCTGTATAAAAGAGAAGGCAGAAAATGTGGGCTATACCAAAACATTTAAAGTGTCCAAGAGTACAAAAAATGGACAATATAAAGGATGTGCCTGCCAACTAAGAAAAGTGACGACAGACACCTCAGATAATCATTGTCTTTCATGAGTAAATGTATTGTCAACCTGATCAACATTTTTAATATGAACAAAAGATATGTTATAGCCAATGTCTTGCTCCCAAACCAGAGCAATCATCTTTTACCTATCCATATTCAGCTTTTTTTAAATTATGTTTTTTTATTTAATTAATGTGATATGAATGTGCTGAACACAGATGACTGAAGCTCATCTGCAGATCCTCCATATCTGAGTAGAAAGGTTTTTATAGGAGATTGGCATGACCTTGGAACTTAATGAGTAAATGAAACATTTTGTGTAGTTGACCTGAACAACATTTCTAATATAAACCGATGAAACCAAT
This sequence comes from Hemibagrus wyckioides, assembly GCF_019097595.1. Lineage (NCBI taxonomy): Eukaryota > Metazoa > Chordata > Actinopteri > Siluriformes > Bagridae > Hemibagrus > Hemibagrus wyckioides. Next base: position 12,544,559 of record NC_080723.1, on the reverse strand, counting down.
CATCTTTCACCTTATAAAGAACATCCATCTCTGTATTCCTTTTTTTTTATTATCAGTCCTCTCAGATCATCTCAAAACCAAAGCCAGTTAAACTGCAGATTTCATTTTAGAAATGTGCTCCTTGCATAATTGTGTGCCTGCTCATTCATACTATATTATTTGCCTTTTTTTGAATGTAAAGTGATGTGAAAAGTGAATGGAAGCTTATCTGGAACGAGGGCGAAAATGAGACTCATTAAATACTTTAAATAAAAAAAATAAATACATAAAAAATACTTAAGTGCTAGACACTTCTATACATTGAAATAATACATCCTTGATATAACTTTGGCAAAAATATTCTCCAATTTGTGGGCCTAGACATATCACATACAGAAAATAGGAGACTGTAAACATGTAAATTGTGATTCTTGGGTGGATCACAAGAAAAACAAAATGCATGCACAAAGCATTCTTTCTAGTTAAAAAAATTCAGTGTTCATTTTAGATGTTCCATGTCTCATATAAATTAGTGTAATGAATGAATAATGTGAAAAAGCAGTAACTAATTAACTAACTAATAACTAACTAACTAATAATAACTCACAATCCACAAATATGAGTGATTCAATATCCCCCCTTTTAGTTAACTATATACAGTATATTAATAAATAACAAATACATATCAAATATATTATACTACAAACATATGTTGGTATGTCCCATAAGCAGTATGCCAAGGTGCACCAGATTATTTATTTTATTCCCCACTCAACCACACACTCTAATAATGCCCTTAACCCCTACACCACCTCTAATAAACATCACTAAATTATGAACCTGATTGTACTTAAAGGGCAAAGTCATTTCACTAGTACTCTAGAGAAATAAGTGCATGTCACTCAATCAGTATTCTTTTCTACCTAAGTTACATTGCTCCTCATGAGCAATAGACCCACAGTCAGCTTGCATTAGAACAAGTCCTTTTCATTTTCTGCTTAAGAAAACATTCACATCTACAGAAGAAAAAGCACATAGAATGAATTACTCTTGAGAAACATGCGGTGTAGCCTAAAGAAATCCCCCTTTTGATAAATGAGGCAAATAAATATCAGCATGTCAGGGAAAAAGAAAACCTTGACAATTCTAACAATAAAATAAAATAAGATTTTTGATTGATTGATTGATTGATTGATTAATTAATTTCTGTAGACATGCCTTTATTTATTGTCTCCAGGTGGACAGGCAAGCTAGTAGACATTCTATGTTTGCAAATATCATTTATTTTTCTATATAATATGACAAGGTGGCATTTATAGATTATTGAAAGTTTAAGGATGAGAAGTTAAGGATGAGAAATGTGTAATCACTTCTCTAGTCCAGTCTTATTACCTGAAGTAATTTAAACACTTGTTTAAGCAGGAGACTTATCTTTGTTTCTCTTACTCAACAGATCTCCATTTGCTTTTAATGGCAATTCAATCAGACATTTGTCCACTGGCATCTGTATAGAGTGTAAAAGTGCTCTTCTGTGTTTTGAGGATGAGACGCAGGAACATCACCAATATTTTGACAGACTGTATCTGATTAAAACTAAAACAATTAGTTTTAGCTACTTGACACCTTGATGTAAATGAACAAAGCACAGATGGGTTCCCATTTGAGTCTGGTTCCTCTCTTCTTCAAGGAGTTTTTCCTTGCTACCATTAGTTCTGATTTTAACTTTTAATTATTTTTCATTTTTATGTTCCTGTAAAGCTGCTTGTTGTGACAGTGTCCACTGTGAAAAGAGTTACACAAATAACATTGAATTGAAGTGAATGGAAAGTACCATTTAGGCAGATATTGACATCTAACACATGTTCCAAGGCCACCAAGCAATTTACTTTGTTTCCACAAATGAGAAAATTAGACAAGTGAAAAAGTACTTGAAAAGAATAAAAATATGAAGTTTTTCCTCTAAGTAAGAATTTGAAACCTTTGAATAAGGTCTTCTTTTCTTTTTTAAAAGTCAAGTACAAGTACCTAAGCCCTTACTAAGAAGTCTCTGAGTCTTATAAAAGACTAGAGGGTCTTTAATGTAGTTTAGGAACCTCTCCTGTAATGTGGTTCAATTTACATACCCAGAATGTATGATTGATGAATATTATGAAAGTATAAACATTACATGAACATGTAACAGTAGCAGTCTACAAATGAATATGCAGACAGAAATGTCATGTCGCATGCTCCTACTAACCTTGTGATTTGGTATATAGTATATAGTTATAGAGTACCTGGCTTTTATTTCCTGTGTGCCTTGTTCAATAAGATTTTAAGAAGGTGACTGCTATCCCCAGGGAAGTGAAGAAAAAGATGCTCCTGTGAACTCACCTACAGCACAACATTCAGTGGTGAAGGAGAGGATGGGGCGGGTTGACTTGAAAGCTGATGCTTGAGAAGCCATTTACTTTGTACTGCTTTTTTTTTTTTTTTTGCTCGCAGTGTCTTTGTGTAAATTTCTTACTGAAAAAGAAAGTCATATCTGAATATATAAAATACAGAGGTGTATCATCAGTGCTCCCTTTTAGTTAGAGAGACATGCATTAAAATATTTCAAATATATGAAAGACTTTTCCTATAATAGATAATATTCTACTTTAAGAATGAGTTGACCCCAAAGTATGAACTTGTTCAGAAGTGGAAAAAAGATACGATCTTCGGTAAATTTACACAATAGACATTATGTGAGCAGTTATAACTTTGCAATATCCACTTATGTAGTATATGATAGTAGTTGACTACTAAATTAGCAGTTCAGACAACTTTAATTAAGTAGACATTTCTGAGAAAACTGACTGCCACAATATTTCAGTTAAGCTTAACACACAAGCTTAAACAACAAGCTTATTTAAATCTCTAAATGTAAGAAAATTACTTAGAATTTCATAAGTACTTGCATGCACAAAACACCAGTTTTTTTCTTTTTTTTCTTTAAAGAAAGGCCACTGAGCTAGAACAACTATGTAAAACACACCAGGGTAAAATCACACTTGTGAAAAAAAAGTGAAATAATTAGATCTTCATTAGTGATATGGAGATCCACATTAAACAGCAAAACACTTTATTGCATTCATCTTATTTTGCTTGATCTCATAGATGAATAAATACCATAAATGTGTAGCTTAGGCAGCAACATATTGTATTCCTGAGGTGAGTTTGCTATAGCTTTCAGTAAGTTCATCCTGCACATGCTCAGTCTTAATATTTCATGCCTGGTTTTGTCTCGTTTGTACTTTTTTTTAGCAAATGTCACCAACAAGGTGATGAGTTTAATTACTTTTCTCACCCAATATGTGGCATAACTCAATGCAATCAAATGATTCTTTGAACTGTCACAGTTCTATAGTAAACAATGGTCTTTCTCAAAGAACCATTTTTGGAACATTGTACGCACTAAACACGCCACATAAGGAGATTTTTCACAGTCATATGCCATTGAAAATATCTTATAGACGTTTGACTTAAATTTTTCTCATAAAAAGCTCATACTTAATAACACACACACACACACACACACAAAACATCCAAGCTGCTTTGCTTGGCAGTTTGATGGACTCATGCCTTTAAAATAATTTAAAAAAATCTTTATTTTTTTACATTTATTATTATTATTAACAACAACAGCAATAATAATAATAATAATAATAATAATAATAATAATAATAATAATAATAATAATAATAATAGTTATTTCATAATAGTTATTACTTATTATTATTATTTTTTTTTTTTTTGGCATGTATGCCTTCATTTTGCATGTTTCTCTTTAAAAGCAGGGTGTTGGCTAGAAAAATACTGTTTAACCAATTCATGATTCACCATTGGTGGGCAAAGTATCTCCTGTAGCATCTCCTGTACTTGAGTGAAAGTAGAGAACTCCAGTTAAAATGTTACTCCAGTAAAAATAGAAGTCCTCAATTTGAATTTCTACTCGAGTTAAAGTACAAAAGTACTTGTATCCAAACGTACTTAAGTAAAAATCTACTACATTTATCCTAGCTCTAATGTTGTCATTTTTTGTAATTAACTATTCATTTTTTCTGAGAAGAATCTGTTACTCTACTCACACATGCCTGTTAATACCAGGACTTAGAAATGAAGATGATACAGATGCCAGTTAACATTATTCTAAATCAAGGAGTACAAGAGGAACAAGGGGGTTCTAAAATAGCAGGACTTGAGAACAATTAGGTTTTCCTGCTAAGATTTAGATTATTTTTAATACACTATATTGCCAAAAGTATTTGCTCACCTGCCTTGACTCGCATATGAACTTAAGTGACATCCCATTCCTAATCCATAGGGTTCAATATGACGTCGGTCCACCCTTTGCAGCTATAACAGCTTCAACTCTTCTGGGAAGGCTGTCCACAAGGTTTAGGAGTGTGTTTATGGGAATTTTTGACCATTCTTCCAGAAGCGCATTTGTGAGGTCACACACTGATGTTGGACGAGAAGGCCTGGCTCTCAGTCTCCGCTCTAATTCATCCCAAAGGTGTTCTATCGGGTTGAGGTCAGGACTCTGTGCAGGCCAGTCAAGTTCATCCACACCAGACTCTGTCATCCATGTCTTTATGGACCTTGCTTTGTGCGCTGGTGCACAGTCATGTTGGAAGAGGAAGGGGCCAGCTCCAAACTGTTCCCACAAAGTTGGGAGCATGGAATTGTCCAAAATGTCTTGGCATGCTGAAGCATTCAGAGTTCCTTTCACTGGAACTAAGGGGCCAAGCCCAGCTCCTGAAAAACAACCCCACACCTTAATCCCCCCTCCACCAAACTTTACACTTGGCACAATGCAGTCAGACAAGTACCGTTCTCCTGGCAACCGCCAAACCCAGACTCGTCCATCAGATTGCCAGATGGAGAAGCGCGATTCGTCACTCCAGAGAACGCGTCTCCACTGCTCTAGAGTCCAGTGGCGGCGTGCTTTACACCACTGCATCCGACGCTTTGCATTGCACTTGGTGATGTATGGCTTGGATGCAGCTGCTCGGCCGTGGAAACCCATTCCATGAAGCTCTCTGCGCACTGTTCTTGAGCTAATCTGAAGGCCACATGAAGTTTGGAGGTCTGTAGCGATTGACTCTGAAGAAAGTTGGTGACCTCTTCGCACTATGCGCCTCAGCATCCGCTGACCCCGCTCCGTCAGTTTACGTGGCCTACCACTTCGTGGCTGAGTTGCTGTCGTTCCCAAACACTTCCACGTTCTTATAATACAGCTGACAGTTGACTGTGGAATATTTAGGAGCGAGGAAATTTCACGACTGGATTTGTTGCACAGGTGGCATCCTATCACAGTTCCACGCTGGAATTCACTGAGCTCCTGAGAGCGACCCATTCTTTCACAAATGTTTGTAAAAACAGTCTGCATGCCTAGGTGCTTGATTTTATACACCTGTGGCCATGGAAGTGATTGGAACACCTGATTCTGATTATTTGGATGGGTGAGCGAATACTTTTGGCAATATAGTGTATAGTGTGTGTGTGTGTGTCAGTGTTTACAGGGCACAGGTATTTGTGTATGAACACTACACAAGAAAAAGGACCCTTACGTAAAAACAGGGTCTGTAGCTTGTTAATTGTTTCCTACATAAAGTGTTTAAAAATGAAAATATATACATAAAGGCAGAAGAAAATTTTAAGTATTACAGTGTCTGACTTAGCAACTTAGGATAACTAATGTGTGCTGGACATGCCTGTGTCCTGGGAATCAGTTTTAAACAAATGACAAGTGAGGATCTAAGCAGATTGACTTTAACTGAAACTTGTTGCGCTACAGATTCAGAGGAAAAAAAGTTCAAATTTAGCACAGTCATTACTTCAGTATTTAGTAACTAATGTGTGGGATGGGCAATTACAGTATTTGTGCAGTAATCTCAGCTTTACATAAAAAAACTATGAAATTTTACTTGGTGACTGGTCAAATATTAGCAATAAAAAAGGAAATGTTGGTTTATTGTGTTGTTGTATAACATCAGTGATTTTAATTATAGACTGCTGCTCAGGAGTTACTGATTACGTTAGCTTACTTAGCTAATTAAAGCGTAGCTAGCCATACACAGCAAGTAACAAGAGATGTGGGATAATGTAGTGGAGTAGAAAGTACGATATGTTACTTCAGAATATAGTGGAATGAAAGTAAAAAAGTCTCCAAAATTTGTTAGACTTTTGTAAAGTACAGATACTTAAGTACATAAATGAACTACTTTTACTTTGTTACTGCCTAACACTGAGATTCACTTGGACCAGTGGTTACTAAAGATGAATAAATGAACATTTCAAGTTCAGTTTGGTAAGACATTTGCAAGTGTACAATATCTCGAATAATTTAGTATCTTATGTTTGAAAGTACAAATGCTAATTGAAAATACCTCAAATTTATGAGAAGAATTCTTAATTGTACGACTTCCAGTGGATTTCTGTGATATTCACACAATACGTTTACACAAAATGCTTATTTGTGTTGTTTTTCACACCCTCTTAACATGTGATGTCATTTTGGCAATTATTATTTGATCACTTACAACATTCCCACTAACTACACCTACAATTTCACATGCAAATTAGTAAACATGACTTGGGATATTAAATCAGGGCCACAGCTGGAGATCGAGCAACCTTTCACTTAGTAAGAAGCTTGTTTTCTGCCACACTTTTTAGTCATTTTGAATAAAACATATGCAAAATTAACCACTGTAAATGGTCCACAAAGATGCATGGTTTCTCAAACCAACACAGTGCAAACATCTTTTTTTTTTATGTAAGGACACATGCCTACAGTTCTGCTGGTTCAGCCATGTTATAAACTGTTGTGTGTATTTCTAAATAGATTTTGTTTGGAATATGGCTCATGCATCTCAAAATGTTTTACATTTTAAATCTATATTAATCTATTAAGTAAAATAAGTTATCACTTTGGTCATAATTATCATTATACTTATCATAATCATCATCTTCATCATCATCATCATCATCATCATTATTCTCTACATTGTCTTCTCTCAAGCAAGAAGTAAATGTCAGTCACAGAATTTGAAGAACAGGAGCTCCATTGTTGCTTTACTGATTGCTGTCCACTTTTACATCTAAAATAATTGCTGACTAATTTGTTTTGTTCAGCTAAATTTAGCATAATATTCAATGTGTGAGAAAGCACACTTAACTAGCAGGCTAGCAATTAAAATAATTACATTAAAATAGAAGCATTTGTTAAATTGCCTTCTTTATTTATGTGAAATCATTCTTCATTTTGCTCACATATATTTATGCTTTATGAAAACAGAAAGGCCATCGGATATTACAGACTTACATGTTTGGCTTTCAAGTGGATCTTCTCCCTATTCTCCTTAAAACTCTTCATAATTTCAAATTAAATCCCACACATATAATTTCATTTGCAGTATTTGAGCACATGGTTGCCATATTGCCATAAAAACCTTAATTGTCATTGCACAAGGAAAAGGAGACACATTGAGCAGATCTCGGTCAAGCTAGGTTGTATATTAAGTGATTATAAAATGTATATATATGTATATATATATATATATATATATATATATATATATACATATAGGGTAATGTAGTACAAATGATATAGTGTAATATTAGCAGATTGACATGGTACCATAGTCAGTGCAGTACAGTGGATCGAGCAGCAAAGTAATGGAGTGTGTGTGTGGGTGGTGCATGGGAACAATTTTCAGTCCAGAAATGTAAGAGGGGTTTTTGAACTGATAAATATTAAAAGTACACATCTGAGTTATAAAGTACAGGGGTATAGTACAGTCTATAAGTAACTGCTCAATATTATTATTATTTTTTACATTATACACTACCAGTCAAAAGTTTGGACACACCTTCTAATTCCATGGTCTTTCCTGATGTTTATTTCTTTCTACATTGTAAAACAATGCTGAAGGCGGCCGAAATACACAATAATGTCCTTTGAACAGTTGATATTGAGATATGTCTGCTACTGATGCTCTGTAAAGCCTTCATAATAGCTCTAATCTGAGGTGCTGTTAATTGGTGATTTCTGAGGCTGGTAACTCTAAATGAACTTCCCCTCTGCAGCAGAGGTAAGTTTTGGTCTTGCTTTACTGGGATGGTCTTCATGTGAGCCAGTTTCATCATGGTGCTTGATGGGTTTTGCAAATGGTCTTGACAATACTGTTCTTGCAAGAACTATTCCAGAACACCTGACCTTCATGTCTTAAAATAAGAATTGACTGTTGTTTTTTGTTGTCGTTACATATGGATTACTTAAGTCCATGTGTGTTATTTCATAGTTTTGAAATCTCCCTAAACAAAAAACTGAAAAATTGAATTTGGTGTGTTTGGTGTGTCCAAACTTTTGACTGGTAGTGTATATCTATCTATCTATCTATCTATCTATCTATCTATCTATCTATCTATCTATCTATCTATCTATCTATCTATCTATCTATCTATATATATATATTTATATAAATGTATGACAGCTTCATGTTGAGAACTGAGCCCTTTTTATTCATAGCATTCTCATCTTAATCTCAACTTAATTTTAGTTGATTTTCAATTTAGATTTCCTGCAGCCATGCACGTTTATAATAATGTTATAATAATGCTATACAAACATTACAAAGTGATGTTTATACAGTATATTGCCAAAGAAAGTAACATTAAGCAATAGATAATTTTTCATATAAAAATTACAGAGGGTGTTACCTGCAGAAAGAGAAGCAAGTCTGACATAAAACAAACGTGCATTTACTAGGTATATTTATTTGATTGTAATTAAAATTCATTTTTATATGTACAAACATTAAATTGTTGCTCCTAATAAAATGAGAAGTAAAATAATCTTATAATCTTATAAGTTGAACATGCTTCAGCTTATAGTGTGGCACCAAGTAGTATTTATGTTATCTTTTTTGGTATTATGTGTTTCACTGGCAAATATTACATGATTCATGAAAAAAGGGATAGTTAATGAAAAAAATGTTTATGATAATTCATACAAAAAAGTATAAGATATCAGACATATAGGATATTTAAGTACTTTGGGGCATAAAAAAACACAAATAACTATTTTAAACACCGACAAAGTTATCATGGAAGCTTGTGTGTGAATAAGGATATTTTTTTAAGAATAATCTCAGGATTATATTGTGTATCTTTTTTTTTTTTTACATGGATTTAAATACTAGATATTATAAACATAAAATTACTTTTAATAGCAGAAAATTATACTTAAGCAATATGGCATGAGCAAGAGTGCTGTTAAACAAGGCTGTGATCACAACCATATCTATATTCCAATGAACCGCACTATTGTGAGTGTAATAATGTTTTTATACAGCATTTTATCTATAGGCATTCTTCTAAGAGTGAGAGATCAATCAAATTAGTGGACCAGACAAATCTGTTTAACTGTATCAATAAAAAGATTTACAGCAATGGACTGTAAGCACCTTCATAACTATTGAAGAGATGTAGAAAGATAGAGATAGATAGATACTTTATTATTTCCCAATGGGATTTATTTTATTTATTTTTTAATTGTAGTGATTCCATTGGTCACAACTATGATCTCCAAATGCTGGATAATTTTTAAAATAAATTTGAAGATTAGCAGAGACAAATTCTGTATAAATATGCAAATCAATCCAAATCCTGATAACTGCTCATACTATGAGCACGTTGGCATGGCTGCTGTACATCACTCAACATGACATGCCTTTCCTTGTAGTTCTAAAACACTGGATTTCTTCACTTCAGCTTCAACTGCTGTCTGTTTTTGTCCCTCACTCGGTCTGTTAATCACTCTCACATATGCTATTCCACGATTCCATGTTTACTGATATACAAAGTTAGCACAACTGTAATTCTTGATAACTCAATTGCCATCTGCTCTGCTTGAAACATCTGTTTTTCCACTACTGGAATTTATATTCTTCACCATTTCAAACACCAGAGATTATTATTATTATTTTTTTAAAATAAACCACTGCTTGAATAATGAAGTTAATGAGATAAACCTTCAGGACCTACTATCTATATAATACCTGGTAAAAACATATTGTTTAGTGTGAAATTCTCCCCATAAACCAACATCACATTTTTTTTCTTAACAGAAAAATACTACTGACCTTTTGGATTATGTTTTCCTAAACCTGACTGCTTGTGAACAAGGAATTACAGATTTAAACAGGCAACATAGACACACGCATGCTTCCCTTTTGCAGGACTGTCCAACTGTGTGAAAAGAAAATCAATCTCTTCCCAAATGTCAGCCATTAATGTTTCACAGCCTATGTGGGAGAATATGAGCTTCAAAAACAAAACAAAACAACAAATGCAAAGACAATCACACACACACACAAAAAGCACAGTTCAAAAGCTCAAGTGTAATAGTAGTTTTAAATATTCATAATTGAAAACAGTATAAGTAAAAGTAAGGTATAAGTATAAATATATCTTAATAATTTAATTAATTTTATTCTAGCAGCTGATGATGCATAAGATGCATGAGTTATCATTTTTACAAAGAAAAATTATTATTATTATTATTATTATTATTATTATTATTATTATTATTATTATTACTATAAATCAACAAATGACAGTGAGGCAATTAAAAACAGCACACTAATGTGTAATCATTTTATGAGTTTAAATGTACAATAAAACATGTCTATTTTCTTTTCTTTTCTTTTCTTTTCCAACAAAACAAGCAATTCCGCTCAGAGGAGTAAGTTTTGCTCAGTGGGATAGTTCAAATCCATTTGCAAAGGTTTATTAAATACAAACCCAAAGCCATAAACAATAAACAGCCCAAGGTCATACATGAAAAGACACTTACCTTCCAAATCTGAAGTATGATCAATAAACAGGGTCAATAGAACAGGTAGGAGTCAGAGTACAGATCAAATAGAGGATTAGCAAAACCAGAGGATTAAACAATTACCCAGGAAAAACAAGACAGAAAACAAGGGCTATACATGAATTATCTAATCATTTGGGAGACCCTCTTGTGGTGTGGTGCTGAATTACCCCTGTTAGATATAACAGAACCCAACACCCCTATGACACCACATGTATGAGTGGCAAAAAACATCTTGTAAAGCAATAAACCATCTCTGTGATGGCCAGGCTTGTGGTCTGAGAGCAAGGCAGTCTGAGTGTCCTAATAATCTAATGTTGATCGATAATGATCAAATATGATTTTTGGGAGGTTATTCTATTTGTGGATGTTAATTCTAGTGTGTGTGCTACTGTTTACTCAATAAAACAGGGACTTATTTTTTATGGTGGTAGCATTAAAATGAGAATCTTGTTTGGAGAACCAGATATGACCAGGTTGCAGTAGTGGGTGTAGAAGATGACATCTGACTGCTTGGACATTATGTCTGAGGGAGGCATGCTGAAGGTGGACATGTGCTGTCCCCCATGTTTGGTCATTTCTCCTTATCCACTTGAACTGCTTGGATATTCAAAGCTTCTCCAGGTCAGGGGAAGACAGCAGGTTAGTATACAGCATGGAATGAAAAGGTGTGGGAAAGGCGGTTAGGGAGTTTTGTGCATAATCCACTCATGGAAGGCACTGTCTTCTGGTTGCTCAAACAGTAAGTTTTGGATTTCCTGGTTAAGCCATTCAACCTGCAGGTGGTAGCCTGAACACAGACTGACATTGTCGATAAGCTGGGCACAACATATGCACCAGTCTTGTGAGGTAAACTGGACGTTCAAAGCAAATGTCTTTTGGGACACTGTGGTGTCAAAGCACCTCTGTAAAGACGACAACCAAGATGATACTGGCTGTGGAGAGTTTAGGAAGAAGTATTAATTGAAAGAAAAAAACTGTAGAACTAAAGACTTGTGTTGCACCCGGGCCTGTGTTTTCTGTGTTGAATCTATGGTTTGTGTTAATCAATACATTTAAAGGGGCACCAGCTTACATTTAATGGCTTAAGGGAATTGTTCCTGCATTGATCCTGCATTTCCACTAATAACACTCCAAGATGCTGTATGGTTAATAACAAAGCTGCTTTCTCTTTTATCCGAGTAATGGCAATTTTTGGTCTGTGTTTGTATAAACATGTTTGCATTTGTTTTTCCTGGATGAACTTCCTGCTGTGACCTCTCAATTTCCCTTCCTGTACCCAGCCTGGTGATTAGTGGAACATTAGGAAATTAAAAGCAAATTGCATTATGGGAGAAGGAGACTGAACATGCATTCTGCCTAAGGAATTACAGGGCATGCTGAGACAGTAGGTATTTTACTTTTTTATGCTACATATTGGCTCATTATAATACTACGCAGGACTTTGTGCATGTGTGTGTATCATGAATATTATTTAACCAACTGAACTAAATGTGCTGTATTTGCAGGGAAACCTATAAGGGCATAGACTTTCCTGAATTTAAACATGTTAAATATTTAAACGTATCAAATATGTTATAGGACAAACACAACATTGTGTCCAAAATTCGATTTTTTATCCTTTTTTTATTGTCTGTTTAAATCAGACAGGTTTTCCTTGTCTTCCACATAAATACACCACACTGTTATTTTAGAGAGGCTTAATATAAAGTTCTTATTATAACAACACTTATTACAGATTACAGATTTCCACGTTCCTTATACCACCTTCTCTATTTGTGACCAGTCAGATGCACTTCTTGACCCCAAATTCTTATGTTGGTTCTATGTTTCTATCCCAAGTCATGCATGTATTTTATTACAAAAATTTATTTCCTTTTTGTATTAATGCTCTAATTAACTCTGGTTTTAACCAATTCTAATATGAATTTCCCTGCATTAACTCTGCCTGTCTGTTGTTTGACTCTGGCAATGGACTGTCACACTAATTCTGTTGCAACCTGTAGTAAAAGTAGAGATCAAGTCCTTATTGCTCCTTCTCATATGTCTTTTTCTTTGTAGAGTACTCTAAAAATATAAACGCTACACTTCATCTTCAATAAATACATATAGTCTCTTATTTTTAATAGTTTAGATCAAATAGTCCACTGTACACTCTAAAGCAATAGTGCTTGGCAAAAACTAAGGTTCCCCAAGGCTGTAACTATGATTGAGAGAGGGCACTTTCCTTTTTTTTCATGAAACATTATTTATATTTTTAATGATTCCTTCACTTTGTCCCCACTACTCTCAAGGCTGCTGTGAAAAATTCATATTTTAAATGCTCTCTCAATAAAGATAGGTGCCATAGCTCACCCACTGACATGTTTAGTGGGGGTGGAGAGGAGAGGGGTCTGCCAACAGAGTGGTGTGGAGTGCCAGGCCAGTATACTACCTCAACACGGTCAGAGGACTTTTATTAAATACCTTTAAATATTAATGCAGTCCTCCAGCCATGTTTGCTCACTGTACCACAATCTTCTACTCTCCAGCCATTTTTCCCTTGCTCTGTCTCCAAGGCATTGAAGTACTTAAAGCCAGTCTCAGAAATATGAGATTTATTTTTTCCAAGCATCAGATAATTTCTTACAAAACAATGCTGTAAGATAATATAGCTCATACAATATAAAACCAATGGAATCTAGGAATCATAATATTAATAGCAAAAAAACCCCACAATAATTTATGCTGTTTCATGACAATCTAAAATTATGCCAACCGACACTTTTGCTTCCATCACCTACACTCAGCCCAACACACATATCAGTGTAATAAGGATTATAACGTTAATTACTTTAGGAAGGTGACACAGAGAGGACTTGATGGAGCCTGGTTTAATTAAGGAGATATTTGAGATTGAGAAGAAGCCAAACAAAAGGGTAAGCCACCAGAGTTCAACACAGTAATGTGATCCAAACTGCCTATCTGTCCTCCACTTTTCCCTTCTCCTATCTGTCTTTTACTTTCACTCTCTTTCACTTCCACTCTTTTCACACAGATAAAGAGAAACAGCCCAAGAGAAATATCCATGAGTTCTTCTAAGTGTATTGCACACATACCTGATTATCATATCAACCATATTCTTAGCTGGCTCGCTTACTGACATGGCCCAGGCCTTGTGGTTGCTCTTCATTAGTAGACAAAGTGAGAGATCTGCTTCAATCTCTGTAAATTGCAATGCGGAGATAAATAATATCTTGGGAATAATTCCATGCTGGGTGGCCCTTCTTTCTGCTTAAGCATTTTATGAGTTTCTAAACCATTCTTTTTGTGCTGTCTTCAAAAGAAGACTTCCTTTCTTTCATATAAAAGTTGTAAGACAGTTTAAAGTCAAGTGAGTTGAGGGGTACACTGAGGCAAGATAGAAAAAAGAATACTGGATGACTGTAATTGACTTGATTTACTGTGTCGAATCAAGAAAATTGTTTTTTTTTTTTTTTATCCCTCCATTGTATCCTAACTGACAGTGACTACATTATTACAACAGTGTTCAGTCATGTGTTTATGTGTAAAAAGGACCAGCGTGTCCTTCTGTGCATTTTAAAAGTGAATTTGAAGGTACTAATTTGTTTGCCACTGTCATTTTCTTAATAGTGTAGCACAGTGGTGCAGTGGGTAGTGCAGCTGCCTCACAGCAGGGTCACAGGTTCAGAATTGAGTTTGGGGTTCTGTTTATGCAGAGTTATGAATGTTCTCCTCCTGTCTGCATGAGTTTCCTCCTGGCTCTAGACTTTCTTCCCAGTAGGCGGACTGGCTACTCTAACTAACCACAGACAAGATTAAGAGTCTGAATATACAATGGATAAAAGTCCCACACAACTCTGTTAAAATGGCAGGTTGGTATGATGTAAAAATGAAACCAAGATAAATCATGTTACAATGTAAAATTACACCATAAGTGAAAATAAGTAAAACATGAAGAATACAAAAAGTTACCATCATACAACTGCCATTACCACTGAGGAAATTATTCAGATTTACCCAAATTAAATATGAGCTTTCTGTACAATTTTCTTCATGTAATCTTGGGATCTGTCTGCTGAGGCCTTGGTCCACAGACAGCTTACAAAGCATGTATGCTGTCTCACTTGTTGAAAGATATTGATCAGAAGAGGCATATAAAAGAATCTCCAAGATATTAAATGTACCATGGAACACTGTAAAGGCCATCATCAACAAATGGAGAAAATGGAGCACCACAGGGACATCACCAAGAACAGGATGTCCTTCCAAAATGTAATAAAGGACAAGACAAAAACTTACCAGGGAGGTTGCCAAGAGACCTTCGGCAACATTAAAGGAACTGCAGGAATATATGACAAATACAGATTACTCTCTGCATGTGAAAACAATGATCTGAAAACTATTTCATTCCCACTGAAAGAGGAAAGTAGGTTTTTTGTAAACTATCTTTTTGCATAGTAAAGGGAACCCAATTTTTTTTTAGGAAAAAATATGTGAAAAAATATTCATGAGAGCAACTACAAAACAAACAAACAACAAAAACACAAAAAAAAAACCCTGCTTTAGTAGCTCTAAGTGCTTCAGTCGTTTTACAGGCTTTCCAAAGATATGATGTGCAGTGCCTCTTACAGGACTTCCCAGAAGTGAATGGAGTCTCTTGAACTTGTCGCTCCAACTCCTCCCATAGCAGCTTGATTGGGTTAAGGTTGGGTGACTGGTCAGGTCATTCCATTAAAGTCAGCACTGCCTGCTCCCTTTCCTGCTGCAGACATGAAATATCTCCTGCCCAGCTTTGAGGTGTGTTCAGAGTCAGTGAAAATCAAATATTGCTCAGGCAAAAAGGTTATGCCCAAATTTTTGTCTATGTGCTGTGCATGTGTCTTTATTTTGTACATTCTTCATTTTCTATTTATTTATTGCAGTACAGAAAAATGGTTGATATTATTTTCAATTACGTTCAATTACGAATAGCTGAGTGTGGCTCTTGACACCATAGTAGGTGTACATGATGTCAATAACCAAAACTATTCAAAACCCTTAGTGTTTTTGAAATACATGATTTGTAGCAAACCATTATAGATGCAAATATTGTACAGGAACATATAGTATGTTGAACTTTTTAGCTTTTTTATTCATATATAATTGCCCTTTATATTACTATTATATATTACTACCATTAGATAAGAATGGTGCTACTGTAACATGGATATCGGTTGATTTTGTTTTGTCAGTGTTCTGGCTAGTTTTGACAACCAACTATTAGAGATATACTAAATAGTGGTAGCAGTATCATTGTCCTGGGTCCTCTTACTCCACAGGCACAAAATGTAATTAAAAAATATTGATTACAGCATTCCTCTCAGTTGGGCTTTTGATGGCCTGTGCAGTTGTAAGTCCCCAGATGGAAGAACAGACAATGTGTATTTCAATTTGTGAAAACAAGGCAATCTACCCAGCTGGGAGAAAGCTCAACAGCTGCCAGGTGGCCCTTAAAATGAATCCCTTATATTCCATATTTCTTAGTACTTTACCACTTCTTGCCACAGATCACAGACATTTGCACTATGTATAAATATAATTACTGACTGCTTCACATTTGTTGCTCTGCATGAACCGGCTACCCCTCACATCAGTAGAACCTTTATAGAACCACCCCAGATCACATACTCTTTAAAAGGCGGATGGTTTTCAGTACTGCAGTGACACTGGCATGGCAGTGGTACGTGCTGGTACAAGTATATCAGGCAAGAAGAACTAATACATATTGTAAACAAACCTTTCTGAGCTCAATAGAATGGTGTTTCCTAGGGAAAATCTAGCATGTTTTTAAGATTTATTTAAAGAAACTGTTTTATTTTTAGTAACATTACATTGAAAGTCATTCAATTAAAAACAGCCTCAGCAATATTGAGATCATTTACACGTGTTGGCTAGATTTCTGTGTTGTTTGACTGTTTATTCTTAGCAGAGTGATTTTGTATTTAGCATCCAAATATGGTGTATTTTGACATATACTCACTTTTACACAGAAATTACTGTAATTGAATGGCTTTCAATGTGTTTTTTTCCCTTTCAGTGGCATCTCACTCACATACTCACTTATGTTGCTGAAGATTTTCCACAATGGGGAGCTATTGGCACTCTAAGTATAGACAGCTGCACAGGAGTGGGGACAGCAGTAATACTATTGATTTTTTCAGATATCCACTGGAATGTGGGATTTCTTGCCAGTTCCGCTGTAAATTTCAGTGCTAAGAGTGGAAATGAGGAGGAACTTTATGGTGAGGGTAAGAAAAGGAATGCTAACACTAATCAGGGGATGTCACAGTCAGTAAGGAAGTAAAGATATACTTGTTGCACAATGACACCACTCCTAGCAGACTAGTGAATCAGTGTGATAATTTACACTAACCATGCAGTTTCGTAGGCAAGGAAATGGGGTATGAAATGACTGGTCTCTTTGTAGAACTCATAAGAGTAAGAGTAAGAACAAGAGCACACTTATTGCATGATAGCTGCTTTCATGATTAAGAGTAAGTTCATGGTGAATGTTGTGACACATACTCTATGACAAATGTCAAAATCAGTCAGACATCAGACAGCTATATATGACAGCTATATATGACACCTCTGTTTAAAGCTTTTGATTCCTGTTTTTACCTACATTAATTGATGCATATATGGAGGGGGTAATATGCTTGAAATTGTCTTGGGGTTGTGAATATACACTACATTGCCAAAAGTATTCGCTCACCTGCCTTGACTCGCATATGAACTTAAGTGACATCCCATTCCTAATCCATAGGGTTCAATATGACGTCAGTCCACCCTTTGCAGCTATAACAGCTTCAACTCTTCTGGGAAGGCTGTCCACAAGGTTTAGGAGTGTGTTTATGGGAATTTTTGACCATTCTTCCAGAAGCGCATTTGTGAGGTCACACACTGATGTTGGACGAGAAGGCCTGGCTCTCAGTCTCCGCTATAATTCATCCCAAAGGTGTTCTATCGGGTTGAGGTCAGGACTCTGTGCAGGCCAGTCAAGTTCCTCCACACCAGACTCTGTCATCCATGTCTTTATGGACCTTGCTTTGTGCGCTGGTGCACAGTCATGTTGGAAGAGGAAGGGGCCAGCTCCAAACTGTTCCCACAAAGTTGGGAGCATGGAATTGTCCAAAATGTCTTGGCATGCTGAAGCATTCAGAGTTCCTTTCACTGGAACTAAGGGGCCAAGCCCAGCTCCTGAAAAACAACCCCACACCTTAATCCCCCCTCCACCAAACTTTACACTTGGCACAATGCAGTCAGACAAGTACCGTTCTCCTGGCAACCGCCAAACCCAGACTCGTCCATCAGATTGCCAGATGGAGAAGCGCGATTCGTCACTCCAGAGAACGCGTCTCCCCTGCTCTAGAGTCCAGTGGCGGCGTGCTTTACACCACTGCATCCGACGCTTTGCATTGCACTTGGTGATATATGGCTTGGATGCAGCTGCTCGGCCGTGGAAACCCATTCCATGAAGCTCTCTGCGCACTGTTCTTGAGCTAATCTGAAGGCCACATGAAGTTTGGAGGTCTGTAGCGATTGACTCTGCAGAAAGTTGGCGACCTCTTCGCACTATGCGCCTCAGCATCCGCTGACCCCGCTCCGTCAGTTTACGTGGCCTACCACTTCGTGGCTGAGTTGCTGTCGTTCCCAAACACTTCCACGTTCTTATAATACAGCTGACAGTTGACTGTGGAATATTTAGGAGCGAGGAAATTTCACGACTGGATTTGTTGCACAGGTGGCATCCTATCACAGTTCCACGCTGGAATTCACTGAGCTCCTGAGAGTGACCCATTCTTTCACAAATGTTTGTAAAAACAGTCTGCATGCCTAGGTGCTTGATTTTATACACCTGTGGCCATGGAAGTGATTGGAACACCTGATTCTGATTATTTGGATGGGTGAGCGAATACTTTTGGCAATATAGTGTATATTCTTGCAGTTAGTTGATTGCTTCAAATACTTTAGAACAGCTTGTAATGTCTTTGAAAAAGCTTTAAGATTTATAGGTTAGACAGAGCACTTCATCAGAAGTCTCGTTCACACATATTTCTGTCAATCTGTCAGTCCAGTTCTTTGTGTTATCTGCCTTAATAAGTTATATATAAGATAGATTTATGTATTATTTGAGGTGATATATTGCTTATTTTAAGGTTTTCCATTTTCTTTCAGCAAGGATGAATTCAGTTCCCTTTTTCTATCATAGCTTGGAGACCATGTAGGTCTCTATTGTGTGAATGAAACACAGTGTGAAATGTGACTGCTGTCCACGTGTGTGAGAGAGCTGACAGGATTTGGAAGCATGGAAATGAAAATAAGAAGCACCATTAGACATGCCCCAGCTGCCATCCTGGAAGAGTGATTGGTGTCTCTTGCTTGCCTGCTGATTACTGTGCCAGGCCAATTTCAAAATTGCCACATCTATTTACTTTCAGCGTTTATTTACACACAGCTGGTTTACTGCACTTTGTGCTGCATTTGCCAAAATAGATGTGTTTAAATAGCTAAATCCATACAGTATATTAAAGCTTTTATTAAAACGCTATTCTCATGAGTTATTGTTCAGGTTGTAACTGCATAATGAATCATTGCTTTTGGCATCTGATTGACTAGACATTTTGGCCAATACTGAGAAAACTGATTAAAAATACAAACACAATATTGTTCAAATAAAAAGAAAAAAAATAGTACAACTATTCATCCTGATGACAACAATGCTTCGGTTTCCTCCTTTCTTGCTTTTCTGCTTTATCTCTGTACCACTGGTTGACCCCCTGGTCAGATTCCTCTAGAGATTCAGAGATGTTTCAGGGATGTCCCACTGGACAAAAACCCTGGGGCAGGTGCAGGACCTGCTAGAGAGATTTTATCACACAGTTTGCTTGGGAACATCTGGAGATCTCCCACAAGGACTTGTGGCTGAGGATAAAGAAGTCTGGATTAATCTACTTAGCCTCCTTCCATGATGACTCCCACTAGGATTAAATGAATGAAAATAAATGAAACAAAAATTAATAATAATATACACTAATCATCCATGAACAACACTGGGATCTGTCAAGGGGTGGGGTATATTTTGCAACAAGTGAACAGTTTCTGTTTTGGAAGCAAGACTTTGGCTAAATGACTGGGTAGCACCCTCCAAAATAGCAGGTTTTTTGGGGTGTTCCTGATATGCGGTGCGGTTAGTACCAAGAAAGGACTAGTCCACACTGTCTTACTCAAACTGGACAGTTGAAGGCTCAAAAAAAGACCAGGTGATTTTTTACTGTCCAGTTTTGATGAGCATGTGCCCTTATGTATTTCCTCTTTTTGGCTGATGGGAATGGAACCCAATGTGGTCTTCTTTTGTTGTAGACCATCCACCTTAAGGTTCAATGATTTTCTACTCACCACAGGTGTTATGAGTGATTACATGTGTTACTATATCCTGCCTGGCAGCCTCAACCAATCTGGCCAATTTTTCTCTGACCTTCTTATGAATAAAGCAACCCCACCCAAAGAACTGTTGCTCATTCAATGGTTTTTGTTTTTCACACCAGTCTGTGTAAACTCTAGAAGGCGGTTGTCTGTGAAACTCCCTTTAGGTTAATAGTAAACGGAATGCTAAAATCAGTCCATTTGAAGGTCTTGACTTGTATCTGCCTGATTTTATTCACTGTGCTATTGCCATACGATTGGCTGATTATCTAACTGCATAAATGAGCAGGTGTACAGATGTTCCAGATAACATGGTTGGTGAATCTATGATCAGAAACTGAAAGTGTACATGTACCTCTTCACGTCTTGTAGAATAGTTTTCAGCGTTGCTTCTTTTTGTAACATTGTAAGAAACCTGGAGTGTGACATGTGACTGGCTACAGGAGAATCCCACTGCAGATTCCACTACTGTTAGCCAAGAATCTGAGGCTACAGGAGGTACAGACTCACCAGAACTGGACAGTTGAAGCCTGGAAGAAGACCAAGTTTCCAGTTGTGCACAATGTCGTCTCAGATTTTAGATTTTTTTACACATAACAATATTTTTCCAGATTCAAAGTAAAAGAGATTGCACCATTAAATTTGAGAACGTATTTGAACAAAAACATTTTTCTGATTTTTCTTGTGTTTAATGTTGATTTTAGAAATTAAATCTCAATCACAGTTAAATGACCTAGAAATTAGGAGAGGAGCTGTTCTGTGGCTCAGCTTGGTACTTCCACACTGATTTGCTGAGCAGATGTTTATTCCCCACAGGGACTTTACTGCTAAATGGGGTGGTGTCAAACCAGGTCAGGTTCCTGAGGCCTTTATTGGGTTTGAGATTGAATGAAAAAACCTTGGGGACATTCGGCTGTCTGTTATACTACCTCGAATGTATTGGGTATTGATCTGATTGTGAATGACCTGGGCCCTCAAAGGGGATGTTGATTCAAAAGAAGCTAAATGACATAAATAATGCAAAATTCAATGACATATCTGTAGTTGTTATTCAGCATCTTTTAACTTGGAGTGATATTTTCATTAATGCTGTTTGCAATTAACTTTGAATACTAATCAGTGTAGTAACCTTAACATGTTTGTTTTTTTCCCCCAAATTATACTCAGGCCATCCATTGAAAACAAAGGTCTTTAGATATAAAATGGTATGCATCATTAGCAATTAATTTTCTGCCATCTGTGCCTGAGTCTACAGGGATGACCAGTAATAGATACGATCGGCTGGCTCTTAAATCTGAAACCAAGCTGAAACATGCACTATGCTTTTTCAACAGATACACAAAACTTAACAGTTATGTTATGGACTAATGTCCAGAGCAATTAGATGCCCAAAGCAAGAAAAAAAAAATGAATGAAACTGTAGACTGCAGAATTAATGCACATAATAAGCACAAGTTTTTCGTATTGTATTTAAAACGTATTTCTATATTTGCTTCTAACATTTAATACAATTACGTGCTTCATCTTCATTAATGGAAATAGGGCAGTTTAGTCTAGGGACACCTTATGCAAATAATTCATTTAACAAAGAAACTGATGTAAATGCTGTATTTGTCCTGAACTACTGTATACTAGGGGCATCTGAATAACACATCTTTTATCAGAATGAATAAAGAGGTTGTCTTCTTCTGTTGGAGCTCTCTAATGTTATGAAACTCAGCCTAGAAAAAAATACATTCTATCCACCTCAGTGAAGTGATTTACCACAGGGTCTTTCCCTTAATACTCTGACACAGTCACAATTTTTTTTTTAATTTCACAGAAGAAGAGTGAGAGACACACTAAATGCATAGTGTTTACTTCATTAGTTTACTTCATTACTGCTGTAGCAGTTTCTAACAGCTGTTAAAAGTCCTCAGTTTAGTATATAATGACATCCATCCACCCAATGTATATAACCACTTTATTCCTAATTAGGGTCACGGGAATCTGCTGGAGCCTATCCCAGCACACATTGGACAAAAGGCAGGGGTAGTATATAATGACATATGAATATGAATTAAAATTTTAATTTAATAGTATAAGTGTACACATTATATAGTATACACAGTGTTCGGCAGGGGATTCCGAATAGATATTTCCGGATAGATAGTAAATGTATCAGGTTATGTATTACTTGCAGGTTGGTTAAAAATGCATGGAGTAACTTTAGGTTACAAGCTGCAAGAAATTTGGGTATTTAGACAAAGCTGGTCTAAAGAGTTATTGGATTCCCTTCTACAATGAATATAACTGAATGAGCACCAGTGCCACTTATTTAGTCCTAGGATAAATTTTCATCTGTAAGCTTTGCTTTTTTCTTTTTTTTGTAATTTTGTCATGTGAGATGAAAATGAAAAGACATGTTGTTTGACCCTGTGTGTCAGGCACAAAAATAAGCCTATGACTCAAAATTTTCATTTTCATGGCAGATTCGCAATAAACGTAACACAATCATAACCATTGTACTAACTTCTAACTTTTACTTTTTCTGTACAATGCATTCAGGATTAATCTGAGCATACACAGCACAGCAGCAGGAGTATAATTAATAACGAAACTGTGTGGTATATTGATATTTTTGCATTCATCATTTAGGCTACATGTCTCTTTGAATCAGTATTCACTGGGTATTAGTGGCCAGCTGGAGTCTGAAGTAATGGTACAGATCCAACTCCTGTGAAGACCCTGAGATCCAATAGCATTACTGAAGCAACAGCATGAGAACTGTGGCTATTATCCAAAGAACTTGCAGCATGGGACAGAATAGCTGGTTATTTTCTTTGAATTTGTTATATGCCATAATGTACTGGCTTATACGTAAGACGTATATTCCTGGTTTAATTGATAACAAAACTACTCTTAAGACCCTTAATGTGTACCAATGTGTACAGGAAACACAAAAAATGATTAAAAAGTAATATCAAATACAACAAATAATTCAAGTTAGACACATTTTAGCACAGAAATTTAAAAAAAGTTAATATTTATCATTGTGCAATGTTTATCAGAGATCAGTATTACTATTTTACTATTTTCATCATTTTAACCCTCGTATAATGACATTCGTACTTAAATTTAGATTAAATGTACGAGTTAAATCGGTATACTTTTTTTTTTCAGCTATGAACCACATACCTGTGTGTGCACAAAATCTATTTACTAGAAAAAAGAAATAGCTAAGAATTAGTACTATAAATCACTGTTCTGCCACTTTATATTTATCTTTCTAACACCTTCATGCATTACGCTGTAGCTATTGGCTGGCCCTCCTCTTTTCAGTTGTGCCAAATACATTTGGAAAATTAATGTCGATACATTCTTACCTTCTTTCTTAAATACACAAAGCAATTAATTTCCCTTTACAAAGAAAGGTGCATGACAGCGAGCTGGCTGTTCAGAGTGAACAAAGGACAAGCTCACACAGAGTATTAGTGATTAACATCTCTGATAACATGAGATTTCCTGCAAACAAACCTGAGCTCTATGAGGAGACTAAGCAAGACAATTTATTGCTAAAGTCCTTTTGCTTTGTGTCAGGAAAAGGACGTAAGATTTTGTTTCTCCAGAAGCAGCACTGAATAAAAAATTTAATTTAAAGTCTATTAAAGTTTTAATTTAACAGTCTAGAAAAACAAAAATGATGGTACATATTAGTTAATATATTTAACTTGTTATATACTCATTTCATAAAAACTCATATAAATACTCATTTCATAAAAACTTCACTTTTTCATGCACATCAAATCGAACTCAAGAAGTTGAATTTGGCAACAACAACAACAACAGCCTGGAACCAGCATGTCTTTACGTTCTGTCTTAGCTTACTCTTTAACCTTATGTCATCTTTTATTTGAGAGAATTTATTTTAAAAACATCTGACATCACATCAGACACAGGTTAATTCAGTATCACTTTCATATGGCAGGGAAATGCATTAAACTGAGGTTAGCATCAGGAGAATACTTATCTAGAGAACAGCTGGTTAAAACACCTTATGACATTAATTTTATTTATTTATTTATTTATATATATGTCTATTTATTTATTTAATGCGTGTGTGTGTGTGTGTGTGTGCGTGTGACATAAATCTCTCAAAATGTCTTTTCTATGTCTGGTATTTCACTGCAAATTTCGTCTTAACCAACATTTGAATTGGCATTGAATTAAGTCTTAAAAAATGTCTGCAGACTGCCTTCTGGAACTGAGCCTCTGCTTTAAAATTTATGAGATGAGCTAGTGAGTGTTCAACGTTATCACAGCATCTTTACACCAAGCTTACTGATATCTCTTAATAGGGAAGTGACAGTTATACTGCAGCTTTATCTGTATTGTGTGCTGTATAGATACCACCAGAAATATTATGTTGTGTTAGTGATAGTGCTACCAATGATTTCTAAATATCAGACAAAACATCATACATTTTCTTCTGGAGGTGCGTGGTAGAACTGGCTATAGAAATCTTCATCACTACTCACATCCAGATGTTTTTTAATATACAGAGCATTGGAGTACTGTTTTTGGCCAAAGCGGTTATAATAGATAACTCCAGATCAGAGGTGGTTACAGTTTGCAATATCTGGCTCTTGATCATCATAAATCACGTATAATTTTAAATAGAGTGAGAGAAAGAAATCTTCCAGAACATTCATTCTTGACACAATCTCAGAGGAAATACTTAGTTATTTATCCTTGGAACAGCCAATCAACAAGCACTTGGGTACACCCCTTGGTACAAGCAGCCAGACAATGTGGCACCCAATTAATCCATCATAGTGTTTTTTTTCTTTCCTGCCTAATTCCAAATTGGGCAGGTTTAAAAAAAAAAAAGAAAGTAAAAAGCTGCCTCTACTGAAATTTAGTTTACTCTATTGAGTTTCAGAGATCAGTGGGAAAAAAAAAGCCACTGGCCCTTGAACCTTACTGGCATATGGAAGACATTTATTACATTTTTTAACATTATTTTACATTTATGATAATGACATTTAATTATTTTGAGTTATATTAGCTTCAAAGGACACACACACATTCATACCATCTGTCTAGAACTCGTATAAAAACTCTAGAAAGTGTATATTTTACTTACTTTATTACTAATTGGAATAAGTTTAATTTTGTTTTGCATTACTCTCAAAAACTAGAAAAAGGAAGCAATGTTTACCTGAACCAGTCGTAAACTTTTTTTTTTTTTGTTTACATTGAATTATTTTCATTAATAAATAATAATTAATAAATAATCATTTAATAATGGGTATGAATATTTTGTGAAAATCTTTGTATTGGTTTTAAGGTCTAAGGATATTGTGTTATAAAATCTTTTAAAAGATCAATTGTTTCTTTGTGCTTTATGTTTCTCTGTGTGTTTGTGTGTGTGTGTGTGTGTGTGTGTGTTAGTGTATGTGTGTGTGTGTGTGTGTGTGTGTGTGTGTGTGTGTGCACAAAAATCAGTTAATAGTTATCTTGGGTTCTACCAAGTCACTCTTTATGAAGGCAGTTGTAAGTTATTTTCCCATTGGAGTGGACTAACAAACAGAAGCAGCAGTCCAACGGGAAAATGCACTAAATTTAAATTTTAATTTAAAAGAATTACGGATACAATATTCCTATCCTTTTTGGCCAACATCAATAACAGCAATAAATAAATGGCATCTTTGTCTTTGTAAACGATGTCCTAGACTATTATATGTATTATATACAGTATGTTTTTGTGGTTCCAATATTATTAAAGATTACCTTTCCTGATTTCAGGGATAAATGTAGAGGCTATTCAGCAACTGAGTTACAAAATTAGAAAACTTTCAAAAATGAACCGAGACTCTTGCAGATACACTCTTTCATCTTTTTAACTTCTTCCATGATGCTATTATATTGAAATCTTTATATATTTTTTTAAGTCAATGCATCTTGCAAAATGAGAAAATTAATATGAAAGTTTTGTATATTAGACTGTATATGCTGTATATTTATATACTGTACATTGCTGCTATACATAGTGTAGCGTAATAGCAAGACAAGTATTTCACGCTGGACTATGCACATGTCGTGACTACATAAGTGGAAGTGAACATAAATAGACATCTGACTTAATTACGAGCAGCCTAGTCCTGCTCGATAAAAAGGGATCTGAAATGATGGCACTCCTGAGGGGTGCGTCAAGTGAATAATTGGATGTTTTAGGCTGAAAAAATAAATGATCTAGAAAATCCTCTCTCGCTTGGTCAATAAAATTAATTAAAATGAGTTGATAGCATCAAGTCACATGTGAAGCTGTACCACATCAAGATTCATACAGTGGCTAATACCTGAGGCAATCCTGGTATGGTGAGTTTATAGTAAAAGGTTGCATATTTATATCCATTTGTCGCAAATGAATACTCTGAAAATTCAGCACCAAACGCATTGATCTAAAGCATGCCTAAAACTGATCCTAAAGAGTATTTGATTATAACCCTGAGATTCAATTTATTTGATTGCAACCTGACTGCACTTCAACACAAAGCAGCGTAACATTTTCAGGTGACAATAGATCATCTTTTTATTGCTTTATCAGTCATTCAGACTAGCTGTCTATTCGCATTATATTCACTTGAATTTTATTATTCAAAATGGCAAATTATTTTGTATAAACTATGTTATGGGTAGATATTTCCTTCTTTCAATTTGCAGGTCCATGTGTGATTCTAATTTTCTAGAAAAAAAAAATTCCATGTGTGATTGATTTTTTTTTTCTCTCAGGTTCTATCTATTACTGAAAAATTGGATATTGAACTCATGGTGATGTAGATTCTGCTTCATGACAAAAAATTCTATCTCAGTAGTAATGTGTTTTACAAGCCTGCATTGTTGTGTATGTCCTTTTTGAGAGAATGGAGATTGAGTGAGGTTGCATGGGGTTTCAGCAAACTGACCCCACAGCCTTTCCAAATGAACTGCTGGTTTGAGCAATGTACTATTCTTGTACCTGTTTTGTAAATATATTATTTCAATCTGCATTTAACAATTCTTTATCTCAGTTCTTCGCATAACCCAAAGCAATGTCTCTATTTGAAATACACATATGAAGTCTATTTTCTAAGTATTTTTTTTCTCTATATCACAGAATGTAAGCTATTTATTTGCTCATATATCTAGATGTCTAGATGTTGAAAAATAATGAGGTTCACTGCCCCATTTAGCTCCATAGATAATAGAGGCCCATAGGGCCAAGAAACTCACTTATTTATGCTTGTTTAATGAACATTGCAAAAGGAGCAGTGGGCAGTATTTTTAATGACAGGATTGCTAGATTGGGCTAGTTTGTAAATACTCTATGGCTACCAAGATCTTGATTAAAGCAAATACTCAAAAGCCAGTCGAATAAATGTCTGCAAACACAGGCAAAGTATAGGTGCATGCTGAGTGTCTGTGATGTACAGAACCATGTCTATTGACAGATACTGTATATACTGGGAGAGGGAATGGAGATTATGTAGTGGACAATGTCCACACATCAGGAAGGTGTGTACCCTACAGTGACCTTGTTTCCCACACAGACTGAGGAAATGAAGAAAAATGTACCTTTCTTATCTTATAGTGCCTGAATTTCAGGTTGTTTTGTGATTTCTTACAGTAGATGTAGTTGGGGTAATTTTTTGCTGACAAATACACCTACTGCATCATACACAGTTGAACAAATGTAAATCTAAAAACTCAGCTTAATTGTGTAGTGTTGTCCTGCTCTATGCTGAAATGTAAGGTCAAGCCACTGCTGCCTTAGATAAGATTGTAAAATTGTATTAAATGTTTTGAAGTATTTCTGTACAATCTTTGTTTATATATAATGCTGTCTATGGTTTGTGATGATTACTTATGTGATTTATTTCCATACTAGTACTACTACTACTATAAATAGATAGATAGATAGATAGATAGATAGATAGATAGATAGATAGATAGATAGATAGATAGATAGATAGATAGATAGATAGATAGATAGATAGATAGATATGCATAGTTTAGTATATTCTCCCTGTTTCCATGTTGGCTTCCTCACATCCTTGAAACCATGCTGGTAGGTGGACTGGGTTTTTTTTTTTACCACAAAGTAGAATGTGCGTGCAAAGTTTACTACAATGCTCTACACTCATCCAAGATATATTTTCACCATACATCTAGAAGCAATCTGCTGCATTGTCTGACCATGATAAGTTACATTTATTATTATTATTATTATTATTATTATTATTATTATTATTATTATTATTATTATTATTATTATTATGAGGCCTTCATGTGTTCATATTATATATTGTGATATTGCAGATGGGGAGTGATAATTGTACAACGCAGCCCCATATGGCAGCTAAATCAGGAGCAGCCAAAAAAGTTGGAAAAGAAGACAAAGAATTCTCTTCTCTAATCTTCCAAGCCACTAATGAGACTTTCCATTTCCAGCACACACACACCCTCAAGGAAGCCAGTCCTGCCTGCAACCTGCAGTTAATGGAACCTGCATCCGACTGCTTTCACTCAAGCACATCTTGAAAGCAGTAGCTCACCAGAGAATGCAATCACTGCTCACATTTACTTGCTATAAAATGCAAAATGCAATATAAAAATAATTCTATCATTACAAGAGCATTCTTTGTAGTCTGCACATGTATTTCCTCACTGTGATAAATAAAATACATGATTCATGAGCTTCTAAACAACCACTCTACAAATCAAACTATATTACTTTATTTCTTAATTATTTGGGGGAAAATCCCACAAATATTCAATGGATATAAAGATTCTACATACCTATGTTAAAATATTTTTGTGTTGTTAAACTAAAAAATAATAAACTAGTATAAATCACATTAGAACTTTTTCCACCTTCAAAGTAAAATTACACAGTGAAAAAATTAAGTGAAAACCAATCAGAAACATTTTAGAAAGAAATAGTAAAAAAAATGCTACAAATAACCTGGTTGCATTAGCTTGCACACCCTTTTATAATTGAGGATGTGGCTATGTTCAAAATGAACCAATCATATTCAATCTCATGTAAAAAACTAATCATACAGCTGCCATTGATGGAATGATTCTGATTAACCCCAAATAAAGATGAGTTTTCTTCACATCTTTATTTCATTTGACTGCTGAAGAGATGGTCTGCAAACAGCTTACAAAGCATGTATGGTATCCCACTTGTTTAAAGATATCGATCTTGAGAAACATACTCATACTCAAGGATTTCCAAAACATTAGATGTGCCTTGGAACACTGTAAAGGCCATCATCAAATAAAGAATACGACATCTGTCCATAATGTATTAAAGGACAAGTCAAAAACTTATCTGTGAGGTTGCTAGGAGTTCTAGATTGGCAACATTAACTGAGCTGTAAGCTCCACCATACCATGTCTGCATGGTATGGTGGAAAGACTGAAACCCTTTCTAATTCTCTGGTTTCCTGTGTTAAATTGACCCTAGGAAAAAATATTCCTTTATACAACTGGTCAGCATCTCTGAACACAAACTTTGAAGAGGATTGAGGAGAACAACAGAAGATCACATTGGGTCAATTATCCTCTGACCTCTCTAATCATCAACACATTTCTGCCTTGGCTAATCTGAAGGTTAATCAATCAATCAATCAATCAATCAATCAATCAATCTATCTATCTATCTATCTATCTATCTATCTATCTATCTATCTATCTATCTATCTATCTATCTATCTATCTATCTATCTATCTATCTATCTATCTATCTGCTACACAATGTATGGATAATAAAGAGGAACCTAATTATAAATGCAATCTCTAGATTTTTTTCCAGATTAATTTCATATGTGGTCAAACAAAAATCTTTGACGACAACAACAAACAGTAAAAGGTTGAGAGCTGCTAGAGCAAGGACGTCACTGAGAGAGACCAGTAAAGATGAAGTGGTTTATCTGATGCTGCCCAGCTATGGAGTGAACAGAGAGTGACATTTAATCCCAGAAGCTCTATACTCATCCAAGCCTGACTGCTTTAGGTCACCCTCTCTGAGCTATAATGTCTGGACAGCAGTTGCCCTTTTAGAACACAGAATCTTTTAAATACACATTCCATGTGGACCACTAGCAGAATTCCCAGCCTGGCCCTGCTTCTATATTATATTCTGTACACAATATATCCACTATATGAATTTTGCTTTGTAAGTAACCCTTTTAAGGTCCATTAATATTCCAATAACTACACCAACAAATCATAAAACAAATGTATCAACTAATCAACATAAATCTCACACCTCCCACGTTATCCAGTGCAACAAGTATTTCTGTCGTGTTGTTTAAGTTCACATAAAGTGCTGTTATTTACATTACCTTGAGCTTTCGTATCTGATTTAGTCCTGTCCACTCCCCATCCTGTCATCAGTGTACCTGATTATTTCCATCTGTTTTGTGTTAAGCATTTAATTAGATTCTCTGTTTACGTTGATGCCTCTGTTCCTTGTTGCAAAGTTTAATTGGGAAAACATGTGGTTAAGTCTAAGCCTTGTCTCCCTAGAGTCCTAGACTGTGTTTCCTGCTTCTTTAGGAAACCATATTGTAGAGTGTATTTTTAATGAGCAGTTCTTAATCATACTTTTGCTGTTTGCCTTTTTGTTGGACTTTTCATCTCTCCTAAGATTCATTAATGTTTGACATAACACTATATTTGAAATGTACCAACACTGGGCATTCCTAACCATTTATAAGAACTGCATACATCTTTTGTAAAATAGTTCTCAAGGATTTAGGTAATACTTTTGCCAAAACCTGTGATGTGACACCAGTGTTTTTAATCTGAGATGAGAGAATTATCCTAATTAGCAGTTTTGCCCATCATACGACTTGCATATGGCTATTCTTGCATAAGAATACTCTGGTAATATTCTAGTAAGCTCATTTACTGCCGCTATTTCCTAGATACCCTCCCATGAAAGCCACACGTGTTCAGTCTCTCTGCCATTCTGATTGTGCTGTCGAAAATTGAATGTAGGTCACATGATGTAGCTGCTAAAACCATCTTGGGGTTTTCTTTATATCTCTGAGTATTAAATGATCTGACTTTGGATTGAATTTGCTGGGATGGTCACTCTTGGGAAAATTGGCACCTGTCTTGAAGCTCTCCATTTGTAAACAATTCTTCTCACTGTAGTATGGTGAATTTCAAATTGTTTAAAGATGGCTTTATAACACTTCACAGACTGCTAAACAGCAGTAATTGCTTTTCTGAGGCCATGGCTAAAGTCCTTTGTTCTTGGCATGATGTATGGATGTCAATTTCATTAGTAACATCTGGCTGCTAATTATTCTTGTAATGATTGTGGAAATAGTTAGGGAGTAATTATTTTTTCCCACCTGATTTCTGAATGTTGGTTTAATGTTGGGGAAAGAAATGAATGCATATTGAAACCTGTTGCATGTTTTGATGTTACCTGAAGTATTTGTTTGTTTATTAAAAGTAAGTGAAGACCACACTGTAGTTATTTAGGTGACAAAACTTTCTTTTTCCCTTGACTGTATACAACGCTCTAAAGCTCTTAAGTCTTTTTCAAAAGTGAGTTACCTTTTTGAAATGGGTATAATATTTTGGAAATGAAGAACCCATAACAACCTAAACATAAATTGAAGACTCTACTGTACATAGATTATCCTTCATAATTACCTAAAACATTATTATCAAAGATTTGCTAATTAGCCATTATACTGTCTATATTTTGAAGCCCTCTAAAAAGCATCAAACAAACAAACAGGGTTGTACATAAAAAAATAAAATAAAATAAAAAACCCTGAATGAGGTTTGTATAATTGCAGAGCTGGAAAAAAAAGGGCTCGTGAGGTGAACTCACACATATCTGAGAGCTTAACAAATATAGGATAACATTGTTCATTGATAATTTGGGTCACTCGCAAAACAGGCATTAAGTTTCTGGACTGTTTACTTTTTATTCAAAGTTTCTAAGTGTATCACAAAAAAAACACTTGAGTATCGCAAAGGGTATAATGACTTGAGATGACACAGCAGTAAACGACTAATTAAGAGAGTAGTGCTAAAAACTGTATGGAGAGGTTTGTCCTCTACTGGCAAATGTCAATAGCAAATGAAATGTCATTCAGTTTATTTTTACTTAAAACCATCTGTTTGGGAAGACATGGAAGATCAGTGGCATACTTAGCAAGTACATGAAGTACTATACTACATTCATTTCATGTCTACATTGATAAAGCAGAAAGGCCATGCATTCACTGCTTTATCCTATCTTATATTTGTAAGTGATTTGCTTGATTCCCAAGCGATGGTACTTAAAGGCATAGTGTATGAACTAGAATGCTAGTGCTTTTATACTTTATTATTATCTAATGTGTTATAGCTTGCGAATACACATTCACACACTCACTCACGACTTGCAATTTAGCTGCAGCCAATCTATCTATCCACGATTTTGGGCAGAGGGAGGAAAACAGAGAACCCAGTAGAAACTCATGTGCACACAGAGAGAACATGAGAAACTCCACACAGGCATTAAAGCCAAGCTCAGGGTCAAGCAGAGGACTCTGGATCTGTGTGGCAACAACTAACCACAGCACCACGAGGCTGCCCACATGTGTAATCATAAGATCTTTTATTGCTCGAAAATGAAAACTATAATTTCTTAATTACTTTTCTCTCTATTACTTCATTACTCTATCGTCATTTCTGTTATCTCATTTGGGCTTATCCTAAACTGATTTAATATTATCTTGAGAAAACCATCTAATCAAGCAAATTATATTAGTGACATGTTATCGAAGATTATAAATCATTGATGTAAAATAAGTAATCACTTTGATCACAAACATAATCCACATTATCTCTCTTTCAACAGATACTGTCTGGTGTCACCCAAATGAGGATGGGTTCCCTTCTGACCCTGTTTCCTCTCAAGGTTTCTTCCTCATGTTATCTCAGGGAGTTTTGTCTTGCCACCGTCACCTCAGGAGATAGGAATCAATAGTAACTTAACTTTAAACTTTATTTTTAAAAAAATTATGTTTCTATTCTTTCTAAGCTTCTTTGAGCCAGTGTCCATTGTTAAAAGTGCTATACAAATAAACTGAATTGAACTGACTTGATCTCCAGATGTAAATGTGAGTTACAGCATTTAACAAATAGGAGCCACTCACTGAACTTTGATCTATTGGCTAAATTTCACATTTAATTAACATAATAACATTTCAACTTTGTCTACAGCCATCTATACAGAGTCAACGCTGGACGCTTGTATTAGCACTGCATTTGGGTCCTTTCCAAATGAAGAATTTGGTTCAGTTATGGACAAGGGTTTTGTAAGAAACCTTTTATATTATAAAAATCAAGCATATATTTGACAATGGAACACTTGGAATGTTGTGTACACATTTCTTACAAATGCAATTATGTAATTGGAGCACTTTTATCATTTATTTATATTAATAAACACTGTATAAAAATGACCATGAATGTTCCTCCAAATGATATGTTTCCTTACCATACATGCATTATTACAGAGGTCATAAACTTATATTTATATTCGATACCTGCACTTAGATGCTTTATCTTGAATATTAATACACTTATTGCAATTATCGATGATGATCCATAATGACTGGTGACAACAAATGATGAAAGAAGATGCGGTTTAAAAAAAAAAAAAAAAAAAAGATCAATACTTAATAAACCAGGTCTGAAGTCTCATAAACAATCATTTGATAAAACAATAAATTAAACTTGCTTTTAGAAAAGTGTTTTATATGATTTATATAAAGTGCAATGCATGTTAAAATGCTTTCTAATTTACACATATAGATATCTTTGGCAAGCCACTTAAAGATGACATCTTTTTCAGCTTTTCTCTTCTATGATAGCTAAATCAATAGCATACAATTTCTTGGCATGAAGTAGATTGACCATTTTAATGGCAATATATACATCATAGGTGGGATCAGAAGGTTAAGGAAGATTTTTTGTGGCTCTTGTCATCCACCCCTAGCCTACACAATTCAGATATGGAAGCTACGCTGCAAAAACAAGCCTTTAATTAATCCTAGTTGCAAATTACAGTACATAACACAGTCCACCTTCTTATTTACACTGAAGTATTAAGGAAATCTAACTGGGAGCTATGCCCTGTCCAATTCTGTCTCTTTCTTTATTTTTCCTTTTGAGATCCACTTTTATGTCTATAATCAAAAAGGATTCTGATACTTTTGCCAAGTAGGCTGGAGGCTGCTACACTGTTAGAAACAAAAAACTTCAAGTAAGCAACGTAATGTAATTGGACTGGTAATTGGACCATTAGTGACTTCTAAATAAGTTTTAATTAGATTAGACATATTCTGTTGGATATAATTTTGCATTCCTTAAACCTGCAATGTCTCTACAAAATCTGAAAACCATGGTCTACCTTTAAAACTCATGAAAAAAAAATACATAATGCATTAGATGTCATAAAAAAAGGAAATAGGAACTATGAAGTAGATTTATGGCTCAGTGTGCTGGTGGCTCAGTGATTAAGGCTTTGAGCAATTGGTCAAATGTAAATGTTAATTTATTTGATCTCTGCAGATAGAGCGTAGTGAGCTTAAAAAGTAAATGAAAACTTCTCTACAGTGTTTTGATGAAATATACAGTATTTACATTATGTTTTCTTTCAGTAGAGCTATCAAATTGTATAAATTAATATTTCTGCCTATTTGCCAGAGTATGCAATATATGTATTTAATACAATATACTGCACTGAACCCTGGACACTGATATAGTTCTAGAGTTTGTTGTGGACTGTAAGGAAGCAACTCAGCCATGTAAAGTCCCACAGGATGATGTATGAGTGTGTGGTAATTTGTTTTGTGCAGAGTGTTGGTTTTCTTCTTATGGCAGGTTGATGAGAGCTCTCCAAGCTGCTCTGTTCATTTGAATGCTCTCTGTCAATTTATGTTGCACCTGAAAAGTAAGTAACCACAGTGACTCTTTGAAAGATGCGTGTTAAAATCCAATTTGTCTCCCACCACCACCCCATGTGTTGTGCCTTTTGCCACACTAGAATAAGAATTAACCTTCTCTCTCCTTCCCAGAAGAGTAGTTAATTTAATTGTGTGCTCTGTGGCTTTCTTCCGCAGACAATTTTAGCAGCACTCCACATCCCACATCCTGGTCATTTGATTCTCTCATGATTCTCAGACAAAACAAAACAAAAACCTTTTGAAATCAAAAGACAGGTGGTGTTATCTGCTGGTCAGTTTGGGGGTCAATCTTGAAAAGAAAGTCAGACTAACAGGGTGTTGTGGTGAGGAAGGTTATATTCACACAACTTTTAAAATGGTTGTTTTGATAATTGTGAGAGGAAAAAAACTATGACAGTTTCAATAATAATTACATTTTATCCATGAGTATATATAAGTGAAAGTATGGTTACAGTCATGAAGTCTATCCATTCCCTCATCTTTCACAAATACAGAGAAATGAAGCACGTACATTAAATATACGATACACTACATTGCCAAAATTTTGTGATGTCTGTCTTTACATGCACATGAATGTAATATGGAGTTGACCCGCCCTTTTCAGCTATAACAGCTTCAACTCTTCTGGGAAGGCTTTCCACAAGGTTTAGGAGTGTGTTCTTTGACCATTCCTCTAGAAGTGCATTTCAGGTCCTGATGTTGGACGAGAAGGCCTGGCTCGCAGTCTTCACTCTAATTCATCCCAAAGGTGTTCTATCAGGTTGAGGTGCAGGCCAGTCAAGTTCCTCCACACCAAACTGTTGGAACACAAAGTTGGGAGCATAAAATTGTCCAAAATGTCTTGGTATGCTGAAGCATTAAGAGTTCATTTCACTGGAACTAAGAGGCCAAGCCTAACCCCTGAATTCAATGATTTGGAGGGGTGTCCCAAAATTTTTGGCAATATAGGATATGAATAGCCATTAATTATGATAACACTTAAGTATTATCTGTCGCTAACTAATCCTGACTTGCAGGATTAATAAAGATTATGTATATTATAAAAAAAAGTTTGTTTGGAATTAAACTAAATTAAAGTAAACTCAAATTATAGGCTGTAATATAGGTTTTATTTGTTCATTTGTTCCCCATCACCCTAATTCTATACCAAACCCTAACAGAGGATATATTATTAATATAACAGAAATATACATTATGTTAAAATGTTCACTTGGCATGAAAAAATACATTTTTGAATACACAGTTCTAAAATCATGTCTATGTAGAACTCTAAGGCCTTAAAACTTGCTTACTGTGTGTTTGATTGGGCCAAAATCTTAAAAGATCATCACCAAAAACTTTTTTTTAAATAAACCACAGACATTAACAAGTTGTTTTGTTATCAAACAATCAACCAGATTTATTAGTGTAAAATTAAAAAATCCGGTTGAGTTTTCCGGTTTATATTTGCTGTTTGATGTCCAGTAAGCATCACTGGTAGGCCATATACTTATGTACAATGCTGTCTAAGTGTTGCTTTTCTATTTTACAGGTATTTTACACTTTATAAGACCATGTATTGAGTAAGAGATGCAATAGAATGCAGATGGAAGTGCCATGTCTAGAACAGTTTCTATATTTCTGATAGTTCTTTTGCACACAAACTAACTGTGCAACAGCACACAGCTGGCTAAGATACAACTAATCAGTTATATTTAGCCTTGAATTAAGCGTGATTTTCTGCAGTTTATTGTTCTGAAGTGCAGAGCCAAAACAACAAAACTGTTAGTGTACAGGCTGTGCTATATGTACCAACCAGCTGCTCCATTATTATTCCAGGAAATAGCTGATACAGAACGAGGGAAGACAAGATTGAATGAGCCCGCTGTTTGTAAAACTCGATAGACCAGCTCAAAGTGATGTCAAATTTACAACAAATCATAAGTTCAAAATTGCCTAGTATAATGTGTTCACTAACGGAAAATGGATTTACATTTGCAGTGACAGTAACAGCCTTAAGTGCTGCTTTTTACAAAGAGAAAACAAGGCTTTTTGGATGCCTGTCTTTCACTCTGTTGCACTCCGTCTTTCTCTATCAATCTGGCTTTGTAATTTAATTTCTGAGCTGGTGAATGTGATGTGTAACTTACATGAATGGACTCCTGAAAAGTGCTTCTGACATAGAGCAACAGATTGTTCTCTTAAAGCTCCTGTCTCTCTTTTTTTTTTTTTCCTGTCTTCACACCCTTTTAACTAGAATTCAATCTCAAAATCCTCTGCTTCATAGGGATGCACACTGATGTGCAGACTTTGCTGACTGTGACCTTAATCACAGCGGCACTGAAGAATCCATTTTAATTGAAGATTCAGCAAGCACCTCTGACATTTATTGATCAGTGTTGCTTTATTGAAATGTAGAGCAGATTCTACTTACAGCTAATAAGAGGTGCTTTATAAAGTATAGTGCCACATCAGTGTTTCAGTGTTTCATCAGGCTTTAATGCCTTTCAAGACAACTTAATCCCATAAACCCATATGTGACACTCTAGCAATCCTCACACTGCATTTGTAAATATGTGAAATGCTCAGGAAATTTGGAGGCACTGTTACTGCTTTTAAAAAATGTTGTCTACAGGGTATTATAACTAATTGTCCAATAATTTCACCTCCGTTCATGTAAAGATGAAATAGTCTATAATAGTTGTACATACTTGTACGGAAAACAGGGTTGAGTAATCAAAAACATTCTCCAAATTCTTTTATATTTCAAATCTTTTACATTTCACCATTGCCACTGATGTATTTGTAGCTGTCTTGTGAGCTTCACATAATCCCATGTCATCCTCTTATTGCTAGATTTTGGACATGCGGCATCAACGGTCACAAAAATAAACAAAAATTCTGACACTACGACAGCAAAATCATGTGCAAAATCACAGCTCATGAGCAGCCCCGCCCTGAACCGGCAGCACTCTCACCGTTTCTCTGCAGTTTCCTACAAGTGGCTTTGGCATGGCTCACACACAGCAGGATGCTGAGTAAGTGACTAGAGGCAGATGGCTGAAAGAGAGGGTTATGATAAAGGGACAAAAAGCTAATTGATTTCATTCCCTGACAGAATGTAGATGAGGCAGAAAAATACAAGGATGCACATTGCTCTCCTCTAAATAGAAAAAAGGGAGCATAGCACAGGTGTTTGATGTTAAAAGAAAAGATTTATGCTAATAATTTGCTATCCTTTCAGCTTTTGTCTGAATCTGCCTTAGAACAAAGTGCCCGACTCATCAGTTTAAACAGGGAAACGGTCAGAGAAAGACGTCCATTGATAACTCTCCTTACATCACTCACCTATTATAAAAAAAGATAAAGGCATTTCCTAAGTGGCACAAAGGAGTAAAACTCTAAATGAGGCTTGGTGAGGAATGGTGGCAGAGTTAAAGGTGAGGGCAGGGATACAAATTAGCATCTGTTGAGACGAATCTACCCAGATAAGGTGATTAAGGTCTGTGCAGTTATAATTCTTTCAACATTACACCGCTCAGTTGGATGAACACTGTAACTGTTATGATGATGTATTTTTCCGAACATCTGTATAATTAATAATAACATAAAATAAAATTAAAAATAATCTAGGAAGTGAAACATGACATTTGACTAAACTCATGTTCTCATCATGTTCTTACATTACATATCTGTCATTTTCTTTATCTTGTACTGTTTATTGTACCTGAACGGTTAGAAATGATTGAATATTGGAAACCTATCAAGAGTTTTTTACTTGCCAGTTTATAACAGCCAAAACACTTTTACTTTTGTTCACACGATGGACATCTTGATATGATCCAGTGATAAAACACCCACACACCCTTTTTTTCTTTTTTGTCTGCTTTCTTTCAGCACTGAAATCTGAAGCTATATGTCTTTTAGAAAAATACAAATAAAAATAAATTCAGTTCTGTCTGCATACTGTATGTGCACTGAGCTAGTTTCCTAGTTTAGTCCTTTTCCTCCGCATCCACTCTTGCTGTCATCAGTCACAAGTGAGGTCATGTAATTCTATGTAATGTTAGTAAAAGTTCAGTTTACTGTGCATAATATTTGTTATTAGACAAAATAAGACAAAATTACATGTCAACTGTACAGTATGTCAGCCTGGCATTAAGAAATTACAGGGTCTATAAGTTTAATTTAAAGCATTTTCTATCATGAGAAGTGGGTGCCTAAAATGGACTTAATGCAATACTACTGATATTTAGAACAATAATCGTAAAGATTTTCACACTGTGCAGGGAAAAAAAGAATAGATACTGCCTTTCCGCTGTTCTCTTAGCATTTTTTCTGGCTGTCACACAAGTGATGGATAAAGCCAAGGTCATGTTAACATACTGTGCTCTGTCTTTCTTTCTCTCTTTATCTCTGCCACTTTTGCACAACCAGATGCTAGGAGGGCACAGTGGTACAGAGCCGTTGCCAGATCTCATCACTACCATATGAGGAAAATTGGATTGCATTTTAAAACTGTCGTCTAAAATGAATTATATACCGAGTAGGCTGCACATAATAAGCTGACATGGATATATTTTGAACCAATCAGAGTCTTCAGTCAGTGCTCCAAGTGCACACTGCTATCCACATTGGAAAAAATGAAAGGAAGACATTTATAATAATAATAATAATAATAATAATAATAATAATAATAATAATAATAATAATAATAATAATAATAATAATAATAATAATTGTGGGTGGGAAGTGGCCTAGTGGCTAGAGGATCGATTCCTGCCTCCACCTGTGTGTGTGTGTGGAGATTAAGTGCAGTAGCACAAAAAAATAGCAAACGATATTGCTTAAAAGTAGCTTTCATTCAATACACCAGTCTGCAGTGTAATTTGGTGCCTGAGGAGACAAATGAACTACAATTTGTCATTAAATGTCATTTACTCTAATTAATATCTGGCAGGAAAAAAAACAGTAGAAAGTTACAGCATGTGTCTGACGATTACTGTATCATGCTGAGCTCTTGGCCTGAAGCTAGTAGCTCCAGATTTCACCTTTGCATTTATGCTCAAAATATCACCTTTGGCCATAAAACAACAGGTGGAGAGAAGATTGTTAGTATAATGCATGTCCTTTTGCAGTGAACTGTATATACATAGGACCATGAAAATAGCCAGTAACCTAAGGTTAAAAAAGTAAACATAAAGAAATTGTAAAGGTCATTTTTAAGGTTTAGAATAAGAACACCTACTAAATCTTGTGACTTTGGAGTTTTCTATGTTTTATTAAAGTTTAGACACTTTTCTTACCACACAAAATGATTCAGAATATCAATTAAATTAAATTAAACGAAACCTTTGTGGAAGTGGTTGTTCTGACCCTAATGCAGATGTGTCTAATCTTATCTGCACAGGGCTGGTGTGAGTGCATGCTTTCATTACAATTAAGTAGGATCCACACCTGCTTCCAGCTGTTTAATTAGTTGCTCTTGCCTCTCAATAGACTATGAGGTGTGACTTTGGCTTCGTTGGAATTAAAACCTACACCCACACTGGCCCTTTCTCAATAAGATTGGACACCCTTGCCCTAATGGGACTCTAAATGAGCCCTTGATTAAAGGCAGGCACACTTTGAAGATAAACCACTAATCATGGTCATTCTTATAATGTGTATGTCTTACTTGTTTCATAGTAAATTAAATGCAAATTAAATCATTGAATATCAATTGAGTGTCTTTCAGTGTGCTCAGAATCTTTAAATGTAAATTGCTGGAAATGTTACTTCTGGTTGAGAATAGTATAGTAGATTATAGTATAGTAGAATATGTCAAAAGTTCACCTTATGGACAGTCATGTATGTGAAATCATTTTATTGTACAGCAAATTGCATTTTATTTCCTTATTATTCTATTTTATTGTATCTTTTATTTTAGTTTTAAATTCTATAATGTATATATATATTTTATTTTAATCTTGTTTTTTTTGCAATCTTGAGAGAATTTTACTACTGTGTATGATTGATAGACAGTATATCGACATCCACTAATGTATTGCATTTTACTCTTTGACATGAGATGCTATAATCATTTTCTTTATAACTGTTTAAATCCTAAGGTGTATCATATTTATTCTGTGATCATCATGCTCAGCATTTCCAGAAAATTGATTTAACTATGTCCTCAGGCCCTTATTCTGCTTTAATGGAAGCTCTGGCTGGATCTTTGATTAATGCACACAGGTAATATGTGCATTCTTGGGGCACTCTTGGCAACTAATCACAGATAAACATTTATTTATTTATTTATTTATTTATTTATTTATTTATTTATTTATTTATTTATATATATACATGTTTTAAAAGATCCAAATGCAACATCTTTGCTCCATATAACCTAATTATCTTTTCTTTTATAAACAGAGTAGTGTAAGTTGTATTTGCCCATTATTCTTTCGACGACCTCCATTTCACATGGAGGACAGGAATTTAGCAGACATAGCAATTACTGAAAAATCAATACATTTAATCATTCTGCTTATATTTAATCATCCTGCTCTTGGTAGTTCTAAGATGTTATTTGTGCAGGCAAGCTTAGCATGTTAGTGGTTGATGAAAAAAATTAGGCTGTCCTTGCCACTAATCTGAAACTGGCAAAGATATTACACAATTGAAAGAGATTGATTTAATCACGTGGAACCACTCAGGCTTAAAGTCCTGACTTTTTTTATGTGAAGATTGTGAAGAATTCCATCAGTTATACTCCTTGTACTGTGTTCACCCATCAGACCAAAGTACATCATACTCTATACTACAGCACATACAGTGCAGGCTCTAAGTACCTTGTTTCTTTTCATTTTAACAAAATGTCTGTAATAAAAAACATGGCATCTACCAGACATTAATGTTGCCACTGCTCAGCTTTTCTCATTCAATATTTAATGTTTATGAAGCATTTAATTTCCTTTATGAAAAATATACAGTACTGCTGTTGTTTCACTCCCACACTTGGGAAATTATGTTGATCTCAAGCTTGTTATGCAATGTTAACAAAAATTAATACTGTACACATACAGTGTTATCTCAAAATCCAATGCCCTAGTAAGTGTCCTTGTTTCCTTATCATTGCAGTGGTAGCCCAGATTGAAAATAACTAAGCAATTTATCTTGCATTATATTACGTATTCCACATTTCTGTGTTTCCCCTTGCCCTTACACATCTCTCATTGATTTACAAGGTCTATTCTATGCTAATATGTGGAAGAGGTTTTCCACAATTAGGTTAAGCAACATCTCTATAGACTCTTATAATATTTGTTTAAGGATTCCATTTTCTGAAGCACCATTTATAAATTCATAATTTTTCCTTCGCTTTAAGGAATTCTGCT
Source organism: Hemibagrus wyckioides (assembly GCF_019097595.1). NCBI lineage: Eukaryota > Metazoa > Chordata > Actinopteri > Siluriformes > Bagridae > Hemibagrus > Hemibagrus wyckioides. The sequence goes on along the minus strand of NC_080723.1, from coordinate 12,501,834 downwards.
TAATCCACTCAAGGCTTGTGTCCTATACAACGACAAGTTTTGACAACTGTCTTGGTTTTCACCATTGAATTAAGATCCTAGACACTTCTCTTCTGCTTGGTATGTAGATCACTAATGCTTTGTGATGGTGCATCCGTCAATTTTGAAATCACTACTCCATGGCCAAGAGTTGAGCATACACCTTCTGATTTGCCAGCCCCCAGATGGCTTTGTTTAGCAATCATATCCCAAGTTTCTCCACTCCTGGCATCAATCATGGTTTTCTGTCTGTAAATGACATAATGCCTACAGGAAAAAAATACTTGCCACACAATGTCTGCCAGTAGACTAGATCTAAGTTGTGTTCAGCTTCATAATGACTTTTTTTTTTTAATCTGACAACATGAACATGGTGAATATGTCGGTGCCGATTACATACTAGCTATCAGAAGACATCATTACTAAAAATGAGGGTAAACTTGCCTGTTGGGTGCACAGTATATGCAGACAAGTTCATGTCTTTTTTTTAACGAAATAGTTATTTATTAAAGCCTGCCAGAAAAGTTCAGAAGCATTCTACTTTCATGTGAGCACAAGTGAACTCTCAGATATGAGGCACATATAAAAACTACACTAGTAAACATAACCATGCAATGGCCATAATAACTACCTGCTCCAGGTTGTGGTGGTTTTTATTAGGCTACTATTTTGTGTGCATCTTGGGAAGCATAACTAAAGATTTGTAACAAATATCATGGGCAGGTACAAACAAAAATAATATCTGCATGACTGGATTAAAAACAATCCCACGCACATCACTAGCAGAGACCAATTATGAACTCTTGAGTGAGGAGAATTTACAGACCCTGCTGACACTGCTGATATTTCTATTCTATATATTTCTCCAATGGGTATGTTTCATATTTTATTAATATATGGACCCTTTGGGTTTTACTCTGACCAGCCATTTCAGGTTTTATTCTGAATACAGATACAAATATTTGGAATAGTAAACAGATGCAGATATGGATAGTGCATACTGTGTTGCACCCTAGGTATACATTTGTAACTATAGCCCATCTGTTGCAGTTCTATAGTCATCACCTAGCAATTTTAACAGAGACTAGCAGAGATTGTGCACAAAAAGCTGTCCAGTAAGATGCCATTGCTATGTAAGTATCACTGCTGTGAATGATCCACAAGTAACAGCTGGTCAGTTGTGGGTCTGTGGTGGTCCCTTTCCATCGATGAACAGAGTAGATGGTGGATAACAAATTATGCATAGGAACAGATGGGATAGATGTACATGTACATGTATTTATTCACTCAATCCTGCATAGGTATGTTTCATATTGCCCAATGACTTTTAATGAAAAACTAGTCAGAATAGTCTTTTTTTTCCTGTCAAATTTCTACTTTAAGAATCCTTGGTTACTGCTTTCGGTGTAGAAATCTTCCTCGTTTAAATTATTTATTAAAACCTGTGCTCATTTTACACATTTTATTGTGGTAAATCCCCATTCTGCTGTGTCAAATGCATGGTAAAGACATGCTTAAAAGATGGAAGCAAATTCTATGAACATACACAATGCCTTATTTTTATGTTCAGGTCATCTTATAAATGTGCTCTCAATATGCATGAAGGCGCAAAACCCAAAACTAACCAATCAGTAACCTCTAAACCAGAAGAGGTGGCAGAAATTCACCATTGTAGACATGAGCTGATTACATCCATCTTTAATATGAGCCTTTGATTTCCATGGACTTCCACAGTACCAGTATATATTTCATCAACTCCTTAGTAATTTATTACTCTGGATGCTTTTTCTGTCAATCTCAGTCAGTATGTTGTACTGTTGTTAGACTGATACATATGCAAAACATCTGGACCTTCAGTGTGATCTGAAAAGTGTGCACACTTAGCCCCCATAGTTGGCCTGATTGTCTAGCAAGTCCGCCATTCTTTACCACTATCTTCAGTGCCTATATAACAATGTATGCCTATTTTACACTGTTATAACAGCTCACATTTGCATGCATGTTTACTTGTTGTACAGCTTTCTATTGCTATTGTTCTATTGTTTCTGCAAACTCTTTGTGTTTGCTGATTTTGTACATAATCTGTGTTATTTTCTGTAAAATTTATTACACCCTTCGCTTTTTATTAAACGCTATGAGAGTTATGTGTGGGTGTTTCTAGTCCAAGAGGATGCTAATCATTGTTCATTTTAACATTAACAAAAGTGCCACACTATTAATAATATAAAATTAAAAATGAAAAATTATAAGAGAACATATCCAACACAAATCTTTTTATTCCAATCAGCAACTTATAATTACCTTGGGTATAACAAACAGGCTTATGTTTTTGCCTGATATTTGCCCATTTGGTGCACATAATATTAAGCTCTTGTTTTGCAGTTTAATTTTGTAAATAATAATTATTACTCACATTTGCTACCTGTTTGCTTTGTGAATGTCACATAAACCAATACAAATCAATACAAAGATTCAGTTTGCTCTATTTGCTCTAGCTCCTGGCAGTGCACAGCTGTATGTGGGTTGTAGCCACACATATTGCATATGCATATGATGCATATGCATGTGTGTGTGTATATATAGGAGCTCTAGGAGCTAGAGCAGATAGAGCAAACTGAATCTTTGTATGCATATATATATATATATATATATATATATATATATATATATATATATATATATATATATATATATATATATATATATACACTATATTGCCAAAAGTATTCGCTCACCCATCCAAATAATCAGAATCAGGTGTTCCAATCACTTCCATGGCCACAGGTGTATAAAATCCAGCACCTAGGCAGAGCTCAGTGAATTCCAGCGTGGAACTGTGATAGGATGCCACCTGTGCAACAAATCCAGTCATGAAATTTCCTCGCTCCTAAATATTCCACAGTCAACTGTCAGCTGTATTATAAGAACGTGGAAGTGTTTGGGAACGACAGCAACTCAGCCTCAGGGGTCAGCGGATGCTGAGGCGCATAGTGCGAAGAGGTCGCCAACTTTCTGCAGAGTCAATCGCTACAGACCTCCAAACTTCATGTGGCCTTCAGATTAGCTCAAGAACAGTGTGCAGAGAGCTGATGGACGAGTCTGGGTTTGGCGGTTGCCAGGAGAACGGTACTTGTCTGACTGCATTGTGCCAAGTGTAAAGTTTGGTGGAGGGGGGATTATGGTGTGGGGTTGTTTTTCAGGAGCTGGGCTTGGCCCCTTAGTTCCAGTGAAAGGAACTCTGAATGCTTCAGCATACCAATACATTTTGGACAATTCCATGCTCCCAACTTTGTGGGAACAGTTTGGAGCTGGCCGCTTCCTCTTCCAACATGACTGTGCACCAGTGCACAAAGCAAGGTCCATAAAGACATGGATGACAGAGTCTGGTGTGGATGAACTTGACTGGCCTGCACAGAGTCCTGACCTCAACCCGATAGAACACCTTTGGGATGAAATAGAGCGGAGACTGAGAGCCAGGCCTTCTCGTCCAACATCAGTGTGTGACCTCACAAATGCACTTCTGGAAGAATGGTCAAAAATTCCCATAAACACACTCCTAAACCTTGTGGACAGCCTTCCCACAAGAGTTGAAGCTGTTATAGCTGCAAAGGGTGGACCGACGTCATATTGAACCCTATGGATTAGGAATGGGATGTCACTTAAGTTCATATGTGAGTCAAGGCAGACGAGCGAATACTTTTGGCAATATAGTGTGTATATATATATATATATATATATATATATATATATATATATATATATATATATATATATATATAAAACATCACATGGTAGGTGGAATCATTATTGACTGTGTGGAGTGTACAGAGGAAAGGAAGTGGGAGTTTGGAGGGAGAGATTCTGATCAAACAGGTACACAGATGTTCAGTGAAAGATAACAAATTGGCACAACAGAGGTAACATGAGGAAGGGCACTGTTGCATTCATTTGGCCAAATCATCTGTTGTACACACAACAAACACTGCAACAAGTTATCGTGTTGCAAAATGAATTTTAATAGTCACCAAACTGTAATTAATACACTGTATGATTAGTGGTAGAAAATATCCTAGATGATTATCCTAGACACCAAATCTCGTGAGCTCTACCTTCCATGACCTCTCACCCAAAACACAAAATAGCCATGGTTCTAAACTCCCTCGACAAGCAAGAAATTAGATTAGTTTTAACAATGACTTCTGATTCACCAATAAACAACAAGATCTTGCTGATAATTTAAACAGAAATATGATTTTTTCCAGTGGAAAGACTGTACTTCCACATCCAGCTGCATATTCAAAAGATTATAGATGTTTTCGAGATTTGAGAAACAGATAAATCTGTTTCCTAGAGAAATAGAAAATATGTGTTACTTTTCCTTATGCCTACCACATGCAAACAGCTATTACTAGCTTTTAAATTAGAAATTTTGATTTGTGGATTGCATTATACAGTTTGAATGTAATTAATGCCATTGAAAGACCCTGTTCTATGTTCCTTGGGTGGATATTGAATGTTACATTTTCACATTCCCATTAAAACATTTCCTACACAAAAGAGACAGTTAATGGAATCCACAGATAATTTATCTAACACTTTATGAGGCTCATTTCTTTAGCATATGCATATACTTATCTAATGCTAGACCCCTGTAACAGCAGTCTCAGCAGGTTTGCGATGGTTGGCACAGATTTCCTCGACACTCCACCTGTCCTCTATGCACATCAGCACTTGCTCTGTTCTCCCAAAGGTATGGTATCTAATCCCAGTGGTGACAGAAATCTGCCAAACATCAACTTGTCAAATCCCCCATGCTGACAAGCCAATCAGTCTTCACCCAGTGAACATCTCAGAATCATTCTCTGCCCTCTGCCAAGAGTAGCTGGGAAGCATGATACATTTAATTTCATCTGCTGTAAAATTGCCAACAAAAGATTTTTTTTTCTTCAAATCAAAGATTGCTTCTGGTTATATTTCTTGCCTTTAGTTGTGAGCTGCTATTATACTGTTATAACTAATTACGGTGTTTATGTGTATGTAATAGTGTATTACATAAACACATGTATTTTTTCATTGATTTTGTCACTGTGCCAAAGAAGCAGTAAGTGGTGTTGAGGCTCTGCCACTAACAGGATTAGACATCAGGAGTTTATGTCTTTTACAGAGCTTGCCAAGCACAGGGTTGGGAATAATGGGATCACTTCCCAGGCAGTTCATCACAACATGAAATCTCCTTTCCCCTCTCTGAATACTGCATGGATTCCTGTTGCTTAGGAATACACCCGTGGATAAACAGTAAATGGTGACAGCACTGATAAACACACATACATATGCAGGCAGAATTAGTGAGTTCAGGGGTGTTTCACATGAACAAAAATAACCAAATAAATGATCCAGAATATCAGAAGGGCAATGGCTCACAGAGGAGTTCATCAATAATCTTTGACATGTGTGCAATGGAGAAAGACACCTGCTAAGACCTGCCCTCATGGTTAGTTGCTGGATAGTTACACCATCAGGGGATTTATTCAGCAGTATCTCAGCACCCTTTCATTAGAACTGGTCTTCACTTACCCATAAAGCTTTCTCCTTATTATTTTCCTGGAATGGAGGGCACTATGCTGTAAAAATGATGTAAAAAAAAAAGAAAAGAAAGGATATTAAATAAAAAAAACATAGCAGCCTAGAAGACATTTGCAAGGCTCTGTGTAAATACATTTGCCAATACATTCTTATATATACATTTGAAAAGAACATGGCTGTATATATTTTATACTTGCATTGCGATTTTAGTGTTTAGGTCTGTTTGTAATGCAACGTCTTACCATAATAAGGATAGATTCTCTTGTACTGAACTATACTGTGCTCTGGTGGCTTACTAATTACTTGTTTTTATAGCTGGGTTTGTTTTATGGCCAGGTTTGTGTAGTTATTTGTTTCCAGCTAGATTATTAGTAATATGCTAACTAGCTAGGCTGGAAACTAGAGAATAATAAGGTAGTCAGCTACATAAACACATAATTCTAAATACAATAAAGGCTACAGGAAAAAAAAATGCTCAGAGCTTACATCATAAGAACATTGTCAAGACATCACAAAGAGTAGCTAGTGAGTTTATTTAGTGTGAAATGAGGTCAGGCTTCCGGGTCAGGGGCATGGTAGCAGAAATGCACTCTGTATGGGAAACCAAACCAGTGCAGACATACAGTATATATTCACACACTCACTCACACCTAAGATAGTATTTAGCATAGGCAATCAACTGTATCTTCTGGGATGTTTTTTTGGCAGGAGGGAAGAAACCAAAGAACATGGAGGAAACTTACTTGAACATACAAAACACTCCAGGAATATATTACTGACTTGTTAAGTTCACAGACCTTTATAAAATTACTTTTGGTTATCTTTAATTGGCAGGAGAGGGCATCATTGCTGCTGATATGATTACATCTTCTGAACTTACCAAGAATAATAATTAGCAAGAACAAAATTAATTAGCAGCTCCAGGGGTTTAGGATTACTATTTTCAGTTAATTGGGATGATACGACAGATGGCTTTCTATTTCAAACTTCCAAATTCTTCATATTGGCACTAAAAGAATGAATTCATCATTCATTCATTTGTCAAGTGATCATTACTCTACTTTGTTCTCCTTTGGTCCATCTAACTCCTAGTGTTGGGATCTCTGGTTCCATAAGTGTCTGTGTCTTGGTCAATCTAGCCACTGTGTTTGACAGATGTCTTGGATTGTTATTTGTTATTTTTTCTAAAAGTAAACTGTAAAAGAAAATCTCGACTAAAGTACGGAGACTGCAGCTGTCAAAGCCTGTTTACAACGTATCATACTTTCCCTCCAGATTTGTTTTTTCTACCAATATTCCATTTTGAGTAGCTTGCTTGGGAAGGAGGGTATAGTGATTATACCATTACTTAAACTTTTCCCCATAGGCAATATGTGGAGCAGTATTTTCAAGAAGAAAATTACTGGCAGTTACTTCATCTAATTCTAAGGGTTCCAATATCAGATAAGGCCAGTCCAGGATGCTGTCAATAATAATAAAAATAATAATAATAATAAAAAAAACTTTAGTAGTTGAGATTATTATCCAGTCATTTCTATTATTGGATGCAAAACAAATAACAATGGTTATACAGTAAACATTAAATGTAGTTTGTGTAAGGCAATATAGTGGTCTTGGATCAGTGCTAGAGAGTGACATTGTCTTTGACAGTGAAAAATGATTGAACGATAAACAAATGATGAACATTTATTTCAAGAGACAAAATTTATTCAAAATCATGTCCAGGATATACTGAAATAGGCACTGTGACATTTTGACTAAGCCACATGATGACAAAAAGTTTCAATATCAAATGTCTCAATAAAATGCTTTCCTTCAGCTTTTATGTAAATATTCCTTGAATATTACATCCCTACAGAAACAGTATGGGGCTGGATGACCTGTAAATAATAAGAAGTGTAATGACCAGCAAGAGAAGTTTAGTGACATTAAAGATCAAGATTTGTGATTGAATTAAACTCAAGCTCTTGTGTCTTAGAAAACCTCAAACCTCCTCTCCATCCCTTTAGGCAGGGATTGTGTTTCTGTTGTGGAATGATCAAAATATTGCAGACAACACAAATATAATTTCCTCCTTCAATACAAGATACTGTCATGCAAACTACATCAAATCAACGATAACTGAGTATAATAAATGGAATATTCAGAGGTTGACAGCTGCATATTAATTACTGATGACAAACTGGGTAAGTTTATTTATAGCATACTATCCATCCATCCATTTGATACTGGTAAATTGGGATAAGCTTATACATTTAAAATTTATATCCTGAATTTGTATGATTCTATTAAGCTGCTTTGCGACATTGCCTATTGTTTAAAGTGATATATAAATGAAATTGAACAGAATTGAATTAAAGCAGGAGACACCTTCTCTACATGACCTCACAAACCAGCTAGCAGACCATTTGTATGTCTTCTTTCTGGCTTGACCAATGGCAAGGTACCTGAGGATTACTTTTTAATAGTTCAGATTAATTTAAATCAGATTAATCTGATTTCTTAAAAGATGTAAACAATAATCAGGTATTATTTAAACACATTAGATTAAACAAAAAATAGCATGTTTTAAAGATGTAGGAGCTAGCAAACTACCACAAACAAGGAACTTTAGGCCATGATGCTGGACTGGATCTCTTGATGAGATGTGGCTCTGGGAGTGTGAGTGATTATCCAAGCATAGAAAGGTAATGAAATACCTGTCAGGCTGCAGATATGAATGCAATCTCAGGTAAACAGCAGATTTATTGTGAAAGTTTGCAGACAGAAAACCAGAACAAGATTCCTAAACCAGGCAGACAACAATAATGGAAAGGCTTGGTAATGACTAGTGAGAACACAGACTGTATACTTCACAATACAAGTCTGAACTGACAGTCCTTAAATAGTGTGTGTGTGTGTGTGTTTAATCAGTAGGATGGCAAGTTTGAACCCTATAGTCTCTGCTTGTTGTAGTCTGTGGCAGCCATGTTTATGGGCCGCATTGTTCTCTAGGTAGTGTAGTTAGACACTGTTTCCGGCATTGAGATGACAATCCTAGCTTCAGAAAACCACACATTGTTGCTTGTATTATACATAAAAGGGCCATAATGCTGTCATAAGCAATCTGGTCTTTTCCTTTCAAATCAATTCTTACCTTCACATAGTGTAACTAGGAGATACTGAAGCTGATTCAAACAGAGCGTATTTTGTGTGCTTAAATGCATACACATCATGTCACTGTCATTTTGTGACCTTATATAGAGATTACTATGCATGTCCTTGCTAAAATTCAAATTTTTTCTTATTCCACTTGATAACAATTATGCCAGGATTTCTTCATTCATTCATTGTCTCCCGCTTATCCGGAGCCGGGTCGTGGGGGCAACAGTCTAAGCAGGGATGCCCAGATTTCCCTCTCCCTAGACACTTCCTCCAACTCTTCCAATTCCAAGGCGTTCCCAGGTCAGCCGAGAGACATAGTCCCTCCAGTGTGTCCTGGGTCTTCCTTGGGGTCTCTTCCCAGTGGGGCATGCCCGGAACACCTCCCCTGGGAGACGTCCAGCAGGCATTCAAAACAGGTGCCCGAGCCACCTCAACTGGCCCCTTGTGATGTGGAGGAGCAGCGGCTCTACTCCGAGCTCCTCCCGGGTGACAGAGCTCCTTATCTCTAAGGGAACGCCCTGCCACCCTACGAAGGAAACTCATTTTGGCCACTTGTATCCGGGATCTTGTCCTTTTGGTCATGACCCAAAGCTCATGACCATAAGGAACAAAAATGCAGAGTTTCTTAACCCCAAACTAAGCAGCATTCTCTTACAGTGTATTTATTTATTTATTTTTTCTTTTTGCTCTGGACCACAAAAGGTCTGTTTAGGTCTGTGTTGTCTCTTATTGTTCTATGTTTTATGTAGCACTATGATCCTGGAGGAATGGTGTTCCATTTTACTGTATATTGCACCAGCTGTAAATGGTTGAAATGACTACTGAAATGACAATGCTTCTTGACTTGTCTTGACTTAACAAGGACTGTTTCTGTTGTAATTAATGGAGTATTCCCATTTCCTAAGAACTAAAAGCAATACCCTAGGCCAATTTATAGACATTTGTGTTGCAGTGACATGTTCAACACATGCCTTCACCAGATTTTACAGAATGTTGCTTCTGTAATTACTAACAATACATGAGGTCTGCGTATAGAAAAAAAACCTTTACTCTTTGGTAAAATGTATAACACCGGATTTTTAGGGAAAATGCTTTATCACTGCTCATCATATCATATCATATCATATCATATCATATCATATCATATCATATCATATCATATCATATCATATCATATCATATATCTTTTTGGATAAAAAAAATGTCCTCCCTGTCACATCAGCATATCATTTGTTTTGCAAACGCATGCTTTCAATGAAATAGTATTACACACAGTCCATTTCTTTGTGCAGCTGGGATGAAATAAAACTGTAGTTACAGATATGATTACTTAATTAACCAAGTCAGAATCATTTACACACTCCATGCCACTATTGCTTCCCTATTTGCAGTTTTTATGGCATGTAAGGTTTCTGTCACAGAACCCTGCCTGGATTAGTTGGTAAATCATAGTGTGTATAGTTTCATACATTTTGAAATAGACATATATAATTACAATAATATAGTTTATGTATATTACATGAGTGGCATGTGCAGTTTATTGCTTTTCATTTTTATTAGCAGGAAAAGGGCTACAGAATAGTAAAACATACTTGAGCTGGATAATTACTAACATGGTAGAAGTTAATAAATATGCAATTTTTTTTTTTTCATTTTCTCTAATGGAACTAAATAATATTTTTATATATCTTTTTTTTTTTCAAAAGTAGATTTTTTAGCAGCATCCAAAATCTAACTGAACCTCTCGAAAAAAAATTTAATAGTTAATTGTTCCAGATATTTTGATAATAAAAATATTTGCTTTGAAATAGAACACTGCTGTCATTCTGCCAACAATATCTATTTGTTCATTTGCTTTTTTTTTTTAAATTTATTTTGGTGTAAGATTGATGCATTGTTATGAGAAGCATATTTTCATAATTCAAAGCCTTATAAAATGTTATATGCACACACTGTGTCAATTGTGTGTTTTGTCATGCTTTTAAGTCTAATTTAGTTCTCTAATCTGATTTGAAGTAGACCACAGCAGTATTAGAAGTATTAGAGTAAAAGAAGGGTGGTAATGTGAAAAGATGTTTGTATTTATTTCACATTTCCGGTTCATTCATACTGATCCTTGACTCTTCTAAGTATTCTAAACGTATTCTGAATGTGTTTTTACGTTTGGTAACATAATGCATTGCTGAATAACGTCTGAATGGTGTATTCAGTATTCAGCCATCAGTACATGTTCTGCCTAACCCTGGATATACAGAATATGCACATCATGTCCTTCACGTAGTGAAAAGACAATCTTTTCCATCTGCAAGTAGTAGTCACAATATGACAATATGAAAAGTATCAGTATGACACAAACATACCAATAATGTTGTAATTATTAGTCAGTAACTCAGTCCAGAGTCCAGAGGTAAAAAATATCTAAGCAGGTTTCTAAAAAAATATATATATCAAAGCATATGCCGATATAGATGTTATGTCCACATAGATTTTACTAAATCATGGACTGTTTTGTAAGCAGATCATGTTTCTTGCAAGATAAAATCTATTCTTAATGGCTCTTGTTCAACCTGGATGTCAGCAAATATTATGTGGTTCAATGCTTGTAATTGGATTGTTTTTTTTATATAAAAATCTACATCCTTTGTTGTTCATTTTGTTGATGCAGTAATGCAAAATATATTTCAACCTCCCTGTCGATAAAATAATAAACGCAATCAAAAGAAACCATTTCCTGTAGCATCCATTTCACTTCCCAACAAAACCATTTCACAATGTGCTTACAACCTCAATCTCGTAAAGTAGGAACTTCTTAGAAGTACTTGAAGGCAGCATAAGGAGAACCACTATACCGTTCCTATTAGAATAAGGTAGTATGGAGCTGCAGGTTGATGTCAAATGCTGCTTTTTCATCCCTACTAAATTGTAAAGTGTTCTCACTAACATTATTCACAGTCAAGAGTTAAGCTTAACTATTTATCTACATTCACTGAACACTATACTAATACTGGGTAAGTCCTTCCATTGCTCTCAGAACAGCTTCAATTCTTTGTGGCATGAATTTCACAAGATGTTGGAAACATTCCTTTTAGATTCTGCTCCATGTTGACATGACTGCATCGTGTAATTCCTGCAGATTTTTCAGACTTTAATGCTGCAAATCTCCCCTTCTACTACATCCCAAATGTGTTCTATTGGATTCAGATCTGGTAATTGGGAGGGCCACTGAACTCATTGCCATGTTTTTAAAACCAGTATACACGATCAGCAATAATTTGATTGATTGATTGATTGATTGATTGATTGATTGATTGATTGATTGATTGATTGATTGATTGATTGATTGATATTTATGGAACCAAAGTGTGCCAAGAAATCATTCCCCACTACATTACACCACTGGTCTGTTGACACAAGGCTGATTGGGTTCATGGATTCATGCTGTTGTGCCAAATTCTTACCCTACCATCTGTGTGCCTCAGCAGAAATCGAGAGTCATAAGACCAGGCTGCATTTTTCCAGTCTTTAACTGTGCAGTTTTGGGCCCACAGTCGGCAGAAGTGCAATCTGACATGGTCTTCAGCTGTTGCAGCCCATCTGCTTCACATTTTGGCATGCTGTGCATTTTTTAAAATGCTTTTCTGCTCACCACAATTGTGTAGAGTAGTGTTCTAATTTCTGTAGTGTCTGTAAAGCTTACACCAGCCTGGAAATTCTCAGTTGAACTCTCACATTAAGAATAGAAAAGAACAGAATCACTTTATTAATCCCCAGAGGGATAAATAAATAAATAAATAAATAAATAAATAAGAACAAACCTGCAGAGTACAGTGGTGATGCAGTAGATGATGTGAAATCTGTACAGTAAAATACAATAATACAAATATACTGAGGTGCAAGAATAGACAGATATGCCAGATAGACAAATGTGAAAGAAATGTGCAAAACAGTTACAACATGCAAAATATGTAATAATAAACTACTGACATAATCAATGAGACAACAATTAACAAAGCATTCTCTGCTTCTTACTGGATTTTTTTTCTTTTTTGCACCCTCTTCTTGTAAACTCTAGGGACTGTAGTGTGTGAAAATCCCAGGAGATCAGCAGTTATACAGACATTAAAACCAGCCTCTCTGGTACCAACAATTATTCCATGGTTAAAGTCACACCCCATTCTGATGTTTGATGTGGACATTAACTAAAGCTCTTGACCTGTATTGAAATGATTTTATGCATTGTGCTGCTGCCACATGATTGGCTGAATAGATATCTGACTCATGAATATAATAAAAAGAGTTTTTTTTTTTTTTGCTATCATATTCTAAAAAACAATTTTCTTCACAGCTGGTTGCAAAGACCTTAAACAGTCAGGCAGGGCTTGGGCTAATGGAACCTGCATTTCTAAAGTATTAAGCTGACTGACATTACATTTCTCCCACATACTTATGGTTGATGTGAACATTACCTAAAGCTGCTGGCCTGTATCTACATTTTTTTTTTTCCAATGCACTGCTGCCACACGATTGGCTGAATATTTAATTGCATAAATCAGTAGGTGTACAGGTGTTCTTTAGTGTTCAGTAAAATCATATTTTGACTGCAGCACTGATGTCATTGGTTTGTGTTACAATAAAATAAAATATAAATGTATAAGGAAACCTTTATGTGTTTGTATTTTCTACACACCGGCCAGCAACAGAGTACATCAGGAAACTTTATGGTGTCTCAAATATCATCTACTGTACTTATTTGTCTTTGTCTTAATATATTCTCCTATCATGTAGCGTTCTTGTTTTTTTCCCTTAATGCATTTTTTTTGCTCTGTCATACTGTGCTTGCAATAGGAATCAAATCAAGGATGAATGACTGCATGCTGTATGCACACACACATATTCTTGGTTAAATTGACCCTCCCACCTAGAAAATGAGATCACAGTGGGAAAGAGAGCAATTTCATTCAATTTTATATAAATGAAGAGCCATTATGGCTAAAACCATGCCAACAAGTTGTACAACTTTCTTTCTTTCTTTCTTTCTTTCTTTCTTTCTTTCTTTCTTTTTGTCTTTCTTTCTTTTTTCTTAGATCATTTAGCCTGCTCAGAGTTTCAACTGATCTTGGAACACTAAGTACAAGACAGGAATACACCTTGGCTTGGACGCCATTTCATCATAGGCCAGTCATTCATACCCAGAGTATCCAATCCATCTTCAGGTATGTATTTGGGAGGTGGAATAAAACTGGATCACCCAGAGGATACCCATGCACATACAGACAGAACCAGAGAACCCCTGCTCCTCCAGAAACCAGAAACCAAAATAGCAATGTTTTCCCTATTTTTGCCCTAAAGTCTTCGATATTCTTAGCTGTCACCATGACACCTGCTATTGCTCGACATCTCTTAAATTTCCACCATTTCCTGAATATCAGTCCCCTCCCTCACTAAATAGCCCAGATTTCAGTTCTGTCAGACTCTTGCATATGTATACAGCTCTGTATGCTGTATTTATCCAATTATTCTTCTGCTGTTTTTTCGTTTAAGTGTTATGCTTTTATATGTTTTTATGTGTTTGTTTTGTACATTATGTCTCAAAATGTGTTTTGATATGAAGAACATGTGCATCAGTTGTATAATTCATGTGGGTTACAGGGATTGCTAGTGTACAGTATGTCCTCAGGCTCAACATAATGCTCATGAGTACAGCATGAAACAACTGACATGATTCATATGTTGCTTAGTTTGTTGTATGTGTATTACAATACAAAAGAAGCAAGTATGCTAAAAACAGATGTTTCAAATAACCAAACTCCTGAAGTGTTCTGACAAACACACTGCCACTTACACAACCTAGACCAATCACGTGCAAAAACAAGCTCAAATGAATTAATATATATATATATATATATATATATATATATATATATATATATATATATATATATATATATATATATATATATATATGTTGTGATAGTGAAACTAATGCTTTTATTGTACAGATTCTTATTTAGTAAGTCATTATAAAACAATTCCAAGGCATTCCAATTAACATTAATTTCAATTTGTGAGTAAAACAATACTGAGAGTGGTAACATTGATCAACTCTGTACATATAATTGCAAAATCTATTATAAAAGAGTTGTAAAAAAAAGAAAAGAAAAAAAATCTAAAAAACAAAAAAGTAAAGGGTAAACAGAAAAAAAGTACAGCAATAAATTTTAATCAAGTGCTAATTAATCTACCGAGGTAACTTACTGATTTTGAGTTCTTCGTTTTAATGAAATTGAAAAATAACTAATTTTGAAAATTATTTTAGACCACTTTTAACTATTTACATGTGTGCTTAAAAAGTCAATAATGGTCTGGATATATCCAATCAATAAATAACAGGCAAAAAATGGGTCCTTAATTACTTAACAAGTAATTAATAATGCATGTATATTTATCACAAAAAACACTTCAGGGAAGGAGAAATGCTTGCTAATCAACATATTTCAATCACATTATTAGAAGAGCTCTGATTAGAGAATGTCTTGCCAAATGTTGAAAAGATTAAATCTAAGAGTCTCTCTTGTTCAGTGCTGATGTAGTCATTATACATTGATTGGTCAATTCTGGGCATCTGGTGTATGGATATGTCTCTTTCCTTTGCAGCCACAGGCATATTTGTGTTTTTAATTAAATTGATTAGCAACAATCTTGTTTCGTTTTTTCATTCAAACACAACTATTTACTTTCACATAGCAACAGAGAGTAGACCTTTAACAACAAGCAAGGTTATTGAATAGAGAGAAAGGATGTACAGAAAGGATGTACAGAAAGGATGCAGAACTCTGGGCCTGGAAAATTTTTTACCTTTCACAAAGATTATGTCATAGAAAATGTTAATGCAGTGTAGTGAAGAGCACCTTAAGACATATTCTTTGATGCATGTTTTCACATTAAGTGGTAATAGAGACATGGTTTACAGAGCTCTGGTTGAGGCTTATGAGATTTTAATGTAAAAGAGATACCTCTCTCTCTCTCTCTCTCTCTCTCTTTATTTTTACTGCTGCTACCTGATGTGATGCTGTCTGATCTTAAAACACTTCCTTGTACTTGTGACTCACCTTCTGCTGCTCCGAATGGATACCTTAAAGGATAATGGTTATCCTAAAAGTTTGCACTTCCCAAAGCAAAAAGAGTGTATGTCTAGGTATTACCCTCCAGTGGATATTCTCACCTGGTTATTATTGATCCGTACCCTCTATGTACCCTCTAACATTTGTTTGGAGGAGAACGTAAAAGATATAAAAAGGAGGAACTAGTAGATAGTACTGAAATGATTATAACTAATCTGTTGTCCATGCTTGCTGTTCAGAGGATCATCAATGAGATCCCAGGACAAAATACATTGGTTCAAACCTAATAGTTTCTTTGTTAAGCTATTGATAGATATTGATAGATTAGAATGTAATCAATCACCACTAGCCAACATTTTTCATACTGAAGCTCATTGGTAATAAGAATCTACATTTGGAATTAGAGCTGTTTTTACAAGGGGCTATACAAATAAAAAATTTAATTAAAAAAGAAAATACATACATTATTTAAATAATCCAATTGTGTATACACTTTTCAAAAGTCCTTTTAAAACAGATTTAGAAATATTGCATGTACTTAAGAAAGTCTTGTTATGGAAGACCATGATGCTGCAAAATATCTTTCTCAATTGCTAAAACTATGTTGCTTATATATAGTGATATTTTATTGTGAAAGGTGATTTTATTGCAACACGTCACCCTAAGCTTGATCGCTCATTCATGACTTTGAAGTCAGGAAAAGGCATCTACTTTTTATTCATATTATATTTTGTCAGGTCTTCACTCACCATGATTTCCTTTGTACTACAGGTATATTTCCCAGATTAATCTAGGACCACTCTCCTATTTTATCTAACACCACAGTTTGCCTGCAGTAAGTCTCATGATGACATTTTAACAATTCTCTTTCAGATAAATCTGAAACATTGATTCAACTAAGATCACATTTCAGGTATTAATCACGATAATGAATAGAACTGTTCAAACCCATAAATTATATGAGAGACCACAAAGTGTGTTTTAAAGGGGAATTTGCATAGGCTTCCCATCTAAACTAAAAATTCATTACAATAGAAAACCTTCAGAGTTAAAAGATCAATATCCTCAAGAAACAATAATCACTACACTTCTCAGAAGACTTCAATTATCCTTTCACAAGACTAGACAAAATCACTACTACTATGGGGACATGCCAAACTGTTTACTTCCCCTCAGGCTATTGACCCATCTCTTTAATCTATTGTGATGTTAAATTATTTGCTAAGAGTACTAGTGCCAAGCATAATGCATGCTGCTCAGACAAGTCCTATTAAAGGGCAATTCATAATAGATAACAAGAGAAGATTGCTACATATTATTAATATTACAGCAGACTCTCTAGATTCTCTCTTGACACTAAAAAGGCACTTTGGTGTTCAAAATGGTCAACCTTTGCACTGCACACCCACAGCCACTATATTTACTGGGGCATGTAAGTCTACTCCATCTGAATTACAACGAGGAACTAGACAGGGATGTTCCCTCACTGCTTTACTTTTTGCTCTTGAACCCTTTATACAAAAATCATCAGGCACAGTCAAATGATTTCTCATATCTTACTATTTTGATCCCCTCACTATATCTCCAACACAGATGATATTTATTCTTGGATTGTATATAGCATCAACCATTTTACACTTATTTTACACATATTTGATGACTTTTAATGTTTATCTGTTTAACCATATTAACTAGACAAAATTAGCTCCTAATATATCGCTTACATCGACATGAATTAAAAGTTTTAATTAATTTAATTGAATTAATCTCTGTTTATTAGTTCTTTATAGAGAAGCACCTACAATGAGTTGAATTTCATTCAGTTATATTCATATAGCAGTAGAATAAATTCAGTTATATTCATATAGCAGTTCAGTTATATTCCTATAGCAGTAGAATAACTATGGACATTGTCATAAAGAATTCAAATTTAGATCCCTAATAAGCCAGAGGTGACAGCAGCAAGGAAAAACCAGAAGATGACCTTGAGGAATCATGCTCAAAAGGTATCCTCTTCTGGGTATGTGACTGTGATATTATTTCTGTTTTTTTTTTGTTTTTTTTTGTTTTTTTAATAAATGGGCTCAATTTATAATGACCTTCATGTTTTGGGATGTTAAAAGTTTGGGATAAAATGTTAGAACCACTTTTTCAGAACTTTGACCCAGGCTTGCTTTGATAGCCCATTGGTCTTTATGGTGCTGTTGGTTTATGGAGGTTGCCTTTCAGAAAGAGGTGTATTTATATGGCTATACTTTAATTGCACACAAGAGAACTTAATTTAATTAGCTGTGTGACTTTTGAGGGTAATTAGCTGTACCAGACTGATTTACTAACTTGAACTTTGGTGTTCTTACAGCAAGTTTTATGTTTTCTGTAAATTTATTTGTATTTATTTATTTTTATCATAACTAGCCTGACTTTTGAAAACAAAATTGACCTTGTGGCTGTTACTGAGAAGCTTCAGTCAGCTAGATCAATCTCAATATCAATCTTCCATTCTCATGATTCTAGGAATTCGCAGAGGTGGTTTGGTTTTGATGTGGCTGGTCACCTGCTTCCTGGAGACTCCCCAATACAATCCCACAATGCTCAGTACTGGATTCTCTTCTGTTCTCCATCAATATTCCCTTTCTCAATGAAGCCATATCCTCACATGGGTTTTCATACCACTGCTACAGTATGCTGATGACACTTAACTTATCCTTTCTGTTCCTTCCTCAGATGCTTATGTTTCTGCACAGGTCTCATCTCGATGCATCTACATGCCAAGATCTTGTGTTTTCCCATGGACAACAATGACTTTTACCATTTGGTGCATTCCTGGATTCAAAACTGTCAGGTTCAAAACAATGATACTTATCTACAAAGCCAAAAAATGAAGCAGAGCCCATCTAAGTTTGTATGCATTTGTTATACCCCAGTCTGCACCACAGTTACATGGATTGAGACTCTTCTCTGCCTCTTCTCTTACCTAGGGTAATGGAATTAACTTCCCCTGGGTGTCCAAACAACTTAGTCACTGTTTGTCTTTAAACAAAGGCTAAATATCTCTAATGTCTTGTGTTTTCTTTTCATGCTGGTCTAACCCCTCAAACAGATGAACTAGCATGATATGTTTTTGATAGAGACTAGAAAGCACTTTGGTAGGTCATCTGGATAAGGGCATCTGCTAAATGCTATAAATGTAAATGTATTTTGCATATATATTGCTTTTCTCCCCTCAAACCTGAATATTATGGGCTATGTAGAGACTCATGACACATAATCCCAAATAAGTCCATTTCGGGTTTCAGCTTGTAACACTTATGAATACACTGCATGTAAAGTGGTGCCTTGTATCAATGATAATGTGTATTTTTCTTTTCTTTTCTTTTTTTTTTTTAAATGTCTTAACTTGTTATTCTAGTCCATGAATCTTTCCACATAGCTTGCTTTTCCGCAACCCTCATCAAGGAAACTTTTCCAATCAGAACACCTGTCATTCACAAGTGGGGTAGTTCATTCGGTCAGATAACTATGGGCTGACACATGGCCATAGTGTGGACCTGCTAATGTTTCCTCTCCTTCAACTTTTGGTCTTATCTTTCATCCTGTGAAAGTGCTGCTAAGTACAGATTGGCATCTCTCAAACAAGTCTGCAATTGCTTGTCAAGCTACTGATTTGAAAGAAGTGCCTTCATCATTATGTGTGCTGGGTAGTAAATTGCACTAGTGGCTGGCTTGGAATTCATACTGTGATTTCTCTCGATATAGCGAATAATTTCATTACATAAACATGAACATGTAAGTAGTTACAAAGTGAGCATTTAATGTAAAGTAGAAGTATACTAGAAGTTTGCATATCTTAGTTTTAAGAAGATTCATGAAAGAATAAGTTGTTTTGTGGAGAGTATTCCAATTAAGAACTTTGGATTTTGATCAAATATAGTTACTTGTTTACTAGAAACATTATTCAGCATCTACTGACCAGGGTGCTTGAAAAAAACACTAGTTGTTTTCTCACTGTAGCTGTGAGGTTTGTTAAGGTAAGCTTTAATGAGATACTGAAGATGTCAGAATTCTTTCTGGATGAAATGAAGCAAAGTGTTCCATCATCAAAACAACCGCATACTCAATTAAGAACAGAAAAAAGATTATTATATATATAATTCATTATACATATGAATTATTCAGAATAGTAACTAAATTTGTATAAATTAAGTTATGAAGATGGCATGCATGCCCTGCAGACACTGGATACTACACTGCAAAAATAATAGCTAGAGAAACTGGGCTTAATGAAGGCATTTTGAAACTATTTTTTCATAACACAATTATTAGGTATTATTAGGTGAAAATGAATGGTGTTGTTTCCACAAATAAATGGTCATAATTAGCAAAGTGATAGAAGATTAGAATACCAATAGAACAAAAAAAATGTAAAATATAAAAATATTGAAAAATAAAAAAATATCTAGAAGTTATTCTTCCTCTATTTTTCTACTTCTTAATAGTCTTTACATTTTAATAGTAGTATTAAATAGTATTTTGATAGAGTGATCAGCCATAACATTAAAACCACCTGCCTAATATTGTGCAAGATGATTTGTGCTGCCAGAACAGCTCTGACCCTTCGAGGCATGGACTCCACTAGACCTCTGAAGCTGTGTTGTGGTATCTGGCAAGAAGACATTAACAGCAGATCCTTTAAGTCCTGTAAGTTGCAAGGTGGGGCCAGGACCCAAGGTTTTTCAGCAGAACATTGCACAGAGATTCACATTGCCTCTGACAGGTTGCCTTCTTTCCATAGTGCATCTTGGTGCCATCTGTTCCCCAGGTAAGTGACGCACACACTCTGCCTTTCATATGAGGTAAAAGAAAATGTGATTAATCAGACCTGGCCACCATCTTCCATTGCTCCGTGGTCTAGTTCTTACACTCACATGCCCTTTGGAGGTGCTTTGAGAGGTGGACGGGGCTGTCCACCCCAGTGTTTGTTCCAACACCTTTTTTATCATAACATTTTTCAGCATTTTGTGCTATATAGATACATATTCAGAGTTAGATTTGTGCTATTACATTCTACAAATATGCCAATGGACATGTTCAGAGCTGTGTTAAGTAGATTAGCACTTGAACTTGATTAGAACTTGATTTTCACTTTGACCCAGTTTCATAATTTAAAAATTCTTCTTTCAGAGTTTCAGAGCATGGGTTGTTTTCCTAATGTGACAAATTACCTAATACAAAATGTTGACAAATTTATTCGAGTGGACAGGGTATGCATTGTTATAAAATAATCCTGGCCATGGTGATATTCATAATATCTATGAAAATTTGTCTTATTTTGGGAATGTAGCTTAGCTCTATGTTAATTGGCTGCTAGCCTTTAAAATAGCACTTGATTGCACAGTAGTCTTCGGTAATTCCTATTAATGGAGTCATAGGCCAATAAATATTAATGTCAATACAGCTCACTGTAACAGTGGATATCAAACAGCACAAAAAGCACTTTAGTTTAAAAAAGAATGAATAGAGGATGACTGAGACATGTCTCTTTTTAGAGCAAACTCTTCTCTGTACATAAAAGTGTCTGATTATGGTTTAATAACATACTTAATTAAGGCCCGAATATCAGTGCAGTTTCAGTAGTAACACATCACTTCATATGTTTATCTGAATACACAAATCTGAATAGGCTCATCATTTTCATGTTTTTATAATCATATTTTACTTCTCTTCTTTCATTTCTCATCCAAACGCAGCTATCAGGTTACTAGGCAGGACAAAAAGTCACTGGAAATTCATCAAGTGTGGAAAGACTCGGTTTCTGCCTGGCTCAGCACCACTGAAATGTATGCCTGAGGATTAATGGTCTATTGGCTTATAAACATTTAGTGATACATTATTATAGCTGAGAGCAACCAACTTTTACTGTGTTGTTTTTCAAACACTTCATCCCCGTACTAGATGTTTCCTATGTTTAATTAGATACAGCAAATAGCTGCATAAGCAAATCATAATTCCACTGCACATAGAAGCGGAAGTGACCTTACTGGTTTTGACTACATTCCCTGTAGTTAGGGTCTGTTGGGACCAGCACAGAATTTAAACTGCTCCTGCAATTGCATCTGTACCAGGAAATGAGGCCTTTAACTGCAAATATATACGCTAAGTTATTTACTTACTTAATGTTTAATTAAAATTTTTTACTGCTGTAATTTTGTTTTTAATATTCTTTTCATTACTTGAAAAAAAAAAAAACACGAAGAGATTGCAATTGATGTTTGCAATCTTGGTAACTTCACCCCAGTAAGAGCTCATCTACTCATTTGAATCCCACACACTCTATCCAAATCTCTCTCCAAAGTCTCATCATAAAATCAAAGAGCATCATAAGAGACTCAAGATTTATGTTCATGCAGGCAGGTACAGCCATTAGCTAAACACTGGGTTATAATGTGACAGTTTGACAGGGAAACACATTATTGGGAGGATAAGGAATTACAGAAAAGCATACCAGCTAAAACTCTCTAGTCCTCTTAGACCCTGGACTAATGCCCTTTGTTTACTCTATACACCTCAGATTTTCAGTACAACTCTGAATCATGCCACCAGATGATGGCCAGCGATGCCAGCAGGATTAACAAGCTGATTTGCAAGGCTGGATCCATCATTGGATACGAACTGGAGATGTTTGAGTCAGTGAGGAACAGGAGGTCACTGAACAAACTGCTCTTCATCATGGACAATCCATCTCACCCACTCTACAATACAATACAGAGTCAGCAGAGCCCACTCTCCAAAAGATTCAGATTCGTTGTCACAGAGAACGTTACCCATTCGCAATAACACTGTACAATAGTTTACCTGTGTGTGATAGTAATACTCTCACACTACATTACTACAACTATTAATACTATTTTCACACAACTGTGTTTCATATCTGCTCTGCTATGTTTCATGCTCCCACTCTTACTGTGAGGACATTTCTGGACATTTCTGGCAAGAGGGTGATCCAGCTCTAGTACATGGTAGATAGGAAGCGCATCCTCTCGGGGTGTCCTGGGTACACTGACAAAGCTACAGTTCCAGAGATGTACATTCAAATTTTCCAGCTGCCTCTGACCACATGGACAGCATTCCAGTCAGCCTCAGCTATTAGCTCTTTCTGTCACATGACCCAGATGATGGCCTGCAAATCAAGAGCTGCGGCCTTTTGGCCATCAATCACATCACCAAGTTCAGAAGACACAGAGCCGAACAACCAGTCAGTCAGAACAACCAGAGCCTTGTCCCAGAGGCCTTCTGCCTCATCAGGCATAACAACTAGAGGCAATCTCTGTCATGTCTACGTTGATGTCCTCCTTGTTAACCTCCTCATGCCACTGAAGTAGAGTGAAAAGGGGCTTGGGGATGGAGGCTGGGGAATTGGGGAGTGTCCAGACAGTCCTTGACTGGCCTGTCTATTTTTTTTTTTTTTTTTTACTTTTCTCCTTTTCATTGCATCATCTTTTTTTAATTATTGTTACTTACACATTATTTTTTTCTCTCTACTTATACGATTTTTTTTTCTTAAACTCTAGTTTGTAATTATTCTTAAAACATTACCACTATATCATTTTGCATTTATTTATTTATATATATATATATATATATATATATATATATATATATATATATATATATATATATATATATATATATATATTGTATATAATATATATAATATTATAGATTATATTATAGATTGTATATATTGTTTATTTATTTATTTATTTATTATTAAAAAATAGTAAACCTAAGAATGAAGGGAGGTTGTGCTAGAAGTGTTATTGAAGATATTTATACATGGCAATCAATAGATAAGAGAACAAAAATATGCCACAGGGATTTCCACAGAGATAAATAAATAGATAACGAGAGAGAGAGGGGGGGGGGAGAGGGAGAGAGAGAGAGAGAATATAAAATAATGTTGAGGTGGTGTGGGTTGGGGTTTGAGAAAGTGAATCAGGCAGGAAACAGGAGTAAAATCAATGCCCCCTTTAAGCCACAATCAATAGTTGCCCCACAAGAGAAAATGAAAAGGAAAGGACACTAGTGTTTCAACACTACTCACATAGTCCTTCCATTACTTACATTACCTACACACACACACACACACACACACACAAGCTCTGTATCCCTTTTGTGCAGTGATGTACACAGCTACACAGCCTGCCCCCAGCAGAGACCTTATGCATAAAGCAGCAGAAGAAGGGGACCTCGGGCTTTGAAGATCAAAAGCTTTTAAAAGGACTATTGGAGACTTCTCAGTTGTGTATAATTAAAAGCTGGGTAAGCCTGAGATTCTCTAAAGGGATAATGAGGCGGGTCTGCCTCAGCTCTAATAATTACTAATTATGTATGGCTGCAAATTTGGGTTATCACAAACAATAATCACTAAATGCCTATACCTTCAGAATTCTGCCAGAATTTTGACTACATTGAGCCAGAGCTTTCTGGGTAACATCCAAGTGCATTTTGGGTAACTAGCTGATTTTAAACAAACTTTACGAAATGACAATTTACATTTAAGCAAAACTAGTACACAATGTTATTTAAAAGCACCATTGTGAAATTTTCTAGTATACATAATCCTTTAGTATATTTCTCTACTATTTTACTTTGTGAAATGTATCTTAAAATATCGGAAATTCACAGCAAAATCAAAGTGGATAGGTTGGGAAGGGTATGTGGTGTGAAGATTTTCCCCATTCTTGTCATTTTGCAGAGTGTGTGTGTGTGTGTGGGGTGTGGGGTGGGGGGTGGGGGGGTGGTTGGGTCGAGGGATAGGAAGAGATGCTAATAGAAGTTGAAGTCCTAGCACCTGCAGGGGGCTGTTATGGGCACAGAGTTCTGCAGGGTGAGTGGTGAGATTGAAGGGCTGGGAGACTCTGTGCTCTTGCTTCATTTCATTCAGCCCTGCCTCCAATCACAATCCAATCCCCTCACTGGGCCACAGCTGTCCCCATGGACCCACAGAAAAGCTCTCAAAGTCATTCTGAAGGCACCAAAAGGGCACCACTCTGGGACAAAAAATAAATGTCTTATCCAACCATATCTATGCATTTGTCTATCTATCTATCTATCTATCTATCTATCTATCTATCTATCTATCTATCTATCTATCTATCTATCTATCTATCTATCAGTTTCATATTCTTTCCGCTCTGCACCTTGAACTTCTTCCATAATATTGGATTGTGTGTTTTCAATAGGTAAAATCATGCCACTGTGCTGCATTGTAACCTTGACCTTCACTTGGCTGCAGCAGCAAGCCTGCACTAGCTGCACTGTACTTAATTTCAAGAATGACAATCTCGGCAGCTGCTAGCACATTTGTGCTGGATCAATACCATGAATGCCACTCTTAGAATTCAGCTCCACCGTGCTCTCCTCCATGTGTTCCATTATGAATTCTCCTTTGTCTCCATGATACATCTGTTAGCATACACTATCACACTCTTTCTTCTTCCCATTTCTTGCCACTTCATCACTTGACAAAATGACAGAACCATTGAGTGCCACCAAGTTAGCTGTCAAATTATAAATGAAATAAAACAATTTATCTTTGCCAGATATATTAGGGAAGTCAGTGTAGTTTATGTGGAAAGCAATAAAACATAGACAAATTCTTTCTCAAAAGAGAGCGAAGCAAACAAGAAGCCAACCCTTTATGCATGGAAAATGTTCTATATTTTAAAAGAGCAGTAATTAAGGTGTTGATTTAAGCTATTCCAAAATTTGTTCTTCACTATAAGCACCCTTGATCTTAAGGGGTACACAAGCGAACTCATCTCATGAGTATATGGTATTCACATGAAAAATATACCCTTTCATTAGCAAAATTGTTATTTAGCTTTTGTGGATGATTAAAACTGATTTTGAAAATGCCTCTTAAAGAGCTGAAGTCCTAATTATTCAAAAGGTCTTGGTTAAGAGCATCTTTAAGATGAAGCTGTGCAAACATTCTGGATTTTCATACAAGCTTTAATTCTAAATGTATTTGTAACCAAATTTCAGTGACAAGTAAAATTAGAAGAGGGGCAATGTGATTGCAAATTTAATTTTAGTAAATTGTGCTCTCATGCAGTTTCACCCTCTCAGTGGAAATAAATATATTATTTTGTTTTTCAGTCAATGAGGAGAATATGGCATCTTTTGGCAGACAACACAATTTTCATTGGAATTCTAATTAGTATGAAATCATAAAAAAAAAAACATGATTGCTAACTTCTGTTCAGAGTACTCTTAAGCATGTCTGAATTTTCCGCAAAATATATTTCTAAAAAAATGTTACTTTAAATAGTTGGGTGCAACTATTATTAATTCGTGCACTGAAAAAAATGTTGGGTTGATCTTTTAATCCAACATTTACATTTACATTTATTGTTTTTGTCAGATGATTACATGACTGGCTGATTGGATAATTGCAACATAAATATCATAAAAAAAAAAAAAAAAATTGTTGTCATATTGTCAGGGATTGGGAGGTGAAGGCGTATGCAAGTGTAGGAATTTTTTTATAAAAGTGCAACATATACACAAACAAAAACTTACAAAAAACAAAACTTAAAACCAAGACAAAAAACAAAGACTACAGGCAAGGCTGCAGTGCTCAACAACAAACACAACAAAAGCTTGACAAAGAAACACACAGAACCTAGAACGTAAATAGGAGTTCTAATGAGCAGTGTGAGTGGTCAGTGACATGTGGCATGGTCATGTCGATTCCAGAATAACCTTTACACATATTATTGTAATATTATAGCAAACAATTTTCTTCACACCTGGTTGAAAATATAGTAAATAACCATATAACCTAGTGGAACCTGTATTTCTTTAGGACAAAATTACTGTCCCTTAGTGTCTAACTAAAAGTTTAAAACCCACATTTCATAAAGTGGAGGCCACCACACTTTATCTGCTAGAACTTTTGCCGATTGTAAAGTTTCAACATGCCAGTGACTGTCAAAGAATAGGAAAGCTGCATCTCCCTTGTGCAGTATAATATATGCAGTAACTTGTACTTCAGCAGATGTGTCCAATGTGCTGAAATTGAACATGGAATGAAGCTCTACTTTCCATACACTGGTGCAGAATCCTAATCAGCCTGGCAACGATGACCCAAATGTAGTGCTTCCTATAGCATGCTATAGTATCATGTTAGGTCAATTTCATGTATTGTTTCTCGGATCTCTGTTACATGTTGAATTTTGTAGAAAAGTAGCACAAGCAATATAGCTCCTGATTTCTTACTTTAGCTCACAGCATCTTGTCAAGTAAATACTAAAGACTAAGACTGAATATATATATAAGAGATAAATATTAATTTTTATTAAATGTCAGTAAAAAGAAAGAGAAAAGAATGTTAATAGAAACATGTTTAAATTACTGCAAACTACTGTTCTAAAAAAACCCTGCATCAGAGTTGCAGCAAGCTACTAAAAAAAATTAATTATTTAATTTCATGTGGCAACAAACTAAATCAAGGCTGTGAAAATGTAAAATGGTTGAACAGATAGTCTGAACAGGGTATATAGTCACCTTTTGACCTAATAATCAATGTGGCAATTTTGCTGCTCAAGAAAGGTATTGTCTCCTATTAGGATATGACTCTTCCATGTTTCTTATGAGAAAATATGGTAGCTTTGGTTAAGCTTAACACCAAACACCAGAACAGTATAAAAAATATAATCTCAGTTACTTTAAGTGTTGCATAGCTGTTGGTGTATTGGTTTGATTACAGAAGAGTTTCAGAACATCAGCTAATCTCATTATGATGTTGGTTATGGTTGTAGTTATGGTTGGTACTTAGACCTTCTAGGTCCCTGTTATCTCCAATATAATACCAATGTGGCTTCATGTTGTTTATTAAGAAAGCTGTTACACATTATATAACATGTTGCATGCATGAAAAAGGCACATCTTAAGCCTTTTTACCTTTGTAGATTTTCATAAATATTTCTGTTTTTACTTAGACTACAAGGGGAAATATATTTATAGAAAAGTTCCAATGCCCCTCCACACAAATATTTATGTCTTCAAATCTAAAATTTGAATATGTTGTATTCAACCACTAATATTCTGTGTATATTAAAATAGGTTAAAATTTCTAAAACTGAAAGCCAACAGTGTCCTGACTAAGTTTATATAAGACTTGCAGTGATAAAATAATTTATTTATACCAATTGAAATTGTCCAATAAGTTGATTTCCATTCACTATCCAGTTAACTGGAATGCTAGTGTACTGCTGTTTGCACATGATGGAATGTTTAGGAAGAATGTACAGTTGCTGCTTTGAAGCAAATGCTTTGTTGTATTTGGATGATTTG
The DNA here is from genome assembly GCF_019097595.1 of Hemibagrus wyckioides. NCBI lineage: Eukaryota > Metazoa > Chordata > Actinopteri > Siluriformes > Bagridae > Hemibagrus > Hemibagrus wyckioides. The sequence continues at coordinate 12,473,608 of NC_080723.1, read as the reverse complement.
AATAACATTGCTGAAAATTCCAATTTTATTTAAAACAAGCACTTCTATGTACATTCAAGGGGCATTGCTGTCTCAGTGGTAGGTTTCTCGCCTACCATGTGAGAAAGGGCTGGGTTTGATTCCCAGCCAGTGCCCAAACCCCAGCCACTGGATGCAGTGCCAGTCCCAAGGCCAGGTAAAATGGGAGGGTTGCATCAGGAAGGGCATTCGGCGTAAAACCTGTGCCAAGTTGTTGTGTGGACCAGTTAGTCTGCTGTGGCGACCTCACACAAGGGAGCAGCCGAAAGAACAACAACAACAACAACTTCCATGTACATTCTAAGTGATGTCAAAAACCAAAAACTGAAGAAAGTATAACACAGAAAAAGCTGAATGTGATGTTTCGGCAGCTGAAGCTATCATATGCTGAAAAGAGTGTGAAACTGAAAAGCAGCTGAAAGCTTTGATGGTACTGGGACTGCATGACTTTTGGTTTGTTGACTTCACCCAATAAATTAATTAACATTGCTACTTGACAGAAGAGATGTGTGAAAAGTTTACAGAAAATTAATTAATCTGTTTGGAAAACGTCTCTTTTGAACATGACCCAGTAAAAATAACACCAGCTTCTGTATAATGCACGCCATTGACATCAAGCTCCATTTCCCATAACACACCCTGACCTACCAACATGGCCGTCACAGACCACACGACTCACACACTCATTGGATGTGTCTCAATCAGCTCCCTAGTTCAGCAGAAAAAGCACTGATTAGGGAGATGGCTGTTTTAAGGACTCAGTTTCAAACAGCACTACAAAAACCAGGGAGTATCAATGCTCACTATATTCCCTTAATGGATATGACGTTATATTTTCTGAAGCCTCTTAGTTTGAAAAAAGGCAGGCAAACTCTCAGCCAAGTTCATCTACAGATGTAATTAGCTTGTTATTGATGTTTTAGCTTTAAGGTTTGTTTGAGTCTTTTAAGTGTTTAATGATTTTAAAAACGTCCACTATGTAGCTTATGATCCTGCTTGAACTATCCTGGCAGAAACGTTTGTGATTAAGTTAACAACTCCATATGACATATAAAAAACTTTTTAAAATGTTTGGGTTTGTGTAGTGACTGATGGGGAAATTAGAATGTCAGCGGAAAGTGAATCATCAGTGTCCCAATGTGCAGTGAGTCAGGGTCCTTACCAGTGACAAACTTGTGTACACAATATACTGATTCATGACTTAGGGAGCTTGGGAGCTGATTGAGATGCACCCATTGTCACATTCATGCTCTTCTGATTACTGATCATGCGCACCTGGACTCAGTATTGCCTGACATACAGCACCAAGCTTTTGTTTACTTCTCACAATATTCTGAATAATGATTTTGTTCTGATTTTCCAATTCTGATGTTTGCCACGTTCAGCCTGTTTGTTGATCCCCTGATTCTCTGCAATGTTTTTTTTTTTTTTTCTACATTTTTTGCCTCATAATTTGGAATGGTTTGGCTGTATTCTTAAATAAAAGCATTTACTTACAACTGCAGCCATCTCAGCTGCCTGACACATGCACAATGACAAAGACAATAATTACTATTAGCTTACAGTGTGTGACTGAAATCACCAGTTTGATTAGCAACCAACAGTGCATGAGCCTGTCTTGACATGTTTATCTGGAGCTGAAACTGCAAAAAAATAAATGTAAAATAATTTTTTTAATACATTCATTGTACCCTACTATTGATAAGAATAAATTTAAATCAGTATAAGACATAAAGGGCAACAAAGTGGCCCAGCTCTTTATAAGTGTGTATAGCGTACTATAATTGAATATATTTAAACATTGTTGTGACATATTGTGTCTTTGTGTACAAAATATCTTGTTTCATATGGCTTGGAATTTCTGCTTTGTGCTTGCTTTAGTGTTTCATGATGATTTGGATTCAAATGTTATCAAATATGTGTGGAGGAGTGGGTTTAGATTTCATACCTTTCATACTTGGGGTTGTGGTAGCTTAGAGGGTAATGTGCTGGACTACTGATTGGAAGGTTCTGAGTTTGAAACCCAGGTCTACCAAGCTGCCTCTGCTGGGCTCCTGAGCAAGGCCCTTAACCATCAATTGTTCAGTTGTATAAAATGAAATAAATGTTTTTCTGGATAAGGGTGTCTGCTAAATGCCACAAATGCTTTAAAAAATTAACTTTTCATTTTTGTTATGTCATTGAGTAATTTCTTTATTAAACACTGAATACATAGGAGGTGAGAGATGGTTCTTAATTGAGTCTTTAAACAGGGTAAAGCTAAAACATTTTTTTCTGTTAAAAGTTCTTTTTCTAATAAAAGTTCCATTGGATTATTTTTGTTTGTTTACACTTAACAATGGAAATTGCCACAAAGCAGATTTACAGGCATGAGCATCGCTAGGCCATTTAACATTTCTACTCAGCCCTCCTAAAATTCTACGATTCTCCATAAACTGTACACAAATTGGTGATCGCCTCAGTTCCCTTTAAATTTCATAGGAAAAAGGCGGCAGACTTCGGCTCCTCCCTGTCTTTCAGCGCGTTCTTCAATCCGCAGACCGTGGCATTGCAGAGCGAGGATTAGAGTACAAGTGTGTGTGTGTGTGATCAGGAAGATCTTTGGGTTGTTCAGTTATACACATCTATGCAATACAGTGGAATGCTGCAATAAGTTTACCATCATACCCTGTTAGTCAAACCTTTATTGCAATTAATTAATTAATTAATTAATTAATTAAATAAATAAATAAATAAATAAATAAATAAATAAATAAATAAATAAATAAATAAATAATTCCTTTTTTATTTTTTACTATTATACCCTCATTGGGGGCTGAGCCCCCCCTAAAAAAAAATCCTAAAATCGTCCCTCTTTACAGGAATATGTAAATTTAGGAAATAAATTACACATTTTAAATTGGACTAGATTGTCAAAATTTCATTGACAAATTGGACATCTCTTACATTTACATGCTATCATGGTAGGTTATTTTTTTTCCCGATTGAATACTGTAGAGGCTAGACACTCAAGTAAACTAATGTAGCAGTATTGGGCCACGCCTTTTTAGAGAAAACAAAGTCAGTATGCTGTTGTTCTTCATCGGATATGTTCTCTTAAGGGAACTACACCATATGTTTGGTACATAGGAGAGATGCCTCTTTTTTCTAGAAATATTAAAATAAAATCAGTAATCCCCAGGATGTGATTGCCATAATGAGACCTGCAATAACAACAGCTGTGGATTTGTATCCCCTAAAATAATTTATTTATTTTGGTTCCTACTGCGTTGTTACACCTTGTACCAAGTGCACCTCAGAAAGTGCACCATAAATCTGTTTATATGTTGACTTTTAATTTGGGCTTGAGCATGACTAGAAGCACAAGTGTCTTTATGAAGAAAAACATGAAGGAATCTGGTAGGTATACTTTATTGTAGCCAGATAAAAAAAATGTAGAATAAATTAGAACAATCAAAAGTAGTGCTTTTCCAAGTATTTATTTATTTTTTTTTACCAGTGAAGAGGGTGACATTCAATGGCAAATTAGTTGTGCTGCTCCTGGTAGGTATGTAACCACATAATTGTATAAAATGTTTATCTTTTTTTAAATGACCTTCTCTGCTAATCCTATTTAGCTCTTGAGCAGTGACCAATACTAATGATTGCTACGGATAGTCAGCTGAAAGTCTGATAAGAACTAAAAGCCCTTTTGACCAGTCTCGAAAATCAGTATGAAATAGAATATTCAATATGAAAATATGATTTAACATATTTTTAACAGCAGATGATATGAGACACAGACAGGAACATTGCTATCCCAAGAAGAGCACTTGGATAACGTGATTAGATGGTTTCTCTGGCTTTGTGAAATGTATTGCTGTGTCATCAATATCCAAGTGCAATAAATGGACACCTGCCAAGATGCAATAGCAATGCTCTAGACCCCTGTTGATGCTTATAAAGCTAGTTTTGTGGAAGCAACCACCCTGATAGCCATACTATTTACCATTAACACCTTTTGCTTTTGCTGTAAATGAGGACCACAGATATAACTTTGCTAGGAGGATGTAGGTTATATTGAGTATTTGGTCTTTATAATGCTAGTTGTACTAATAGCTATACTTGTAAGATAACTGCATCTTTCCTGCAATATAACTAATGTGTATCATAAACAATAGGGTATAATCTGCCTTGTGCCATAAGTCTCCAGGCTACAGGTTTCCCACAACTCAGTAGGATAGATGATGTAGGTGATGGATGGAGGGATGGATGGATGGATTATCTACATCTAAATAAGGCACTGCGCAAAATAAACAGTCTACATCATTAATTAATGTCATGGCAATGCTTGTTAGCACTAACTCTCACTGAGCTCTCACTGACCACCATAAATTCTAGGCTTTGTGTACAAGAAACAAATGTGTTTCAGTAACAAAAGAAGGGATTTATTTGCCTTTAGCAGCAGGAGCAGCATTTCCCCCTCAGAATTCACTTGTTATATTTAGTTTGTTTTAATGCTTGTGGTTACTAGACACTTGCAAGCATGTAATAGTGTGTGAAAAAGCATACAAAAAAAACACAAATAGTAAATATTCAGAATTTATGCCTTAACACCACTGCATGGTCTTTTTTTAATTGGAAAGAGTCATTTTTTTTTTAAAAATATGCTACTTTTAGCATTGATGGTTAATGTGTGATTAGCGTTGTAGGACAGTATACCACCTGGTGATAAACATACACACCTATCTGTGATCAACATAAGAAGTTTCCTTAATACCACTTTACTTCAGTGATTAATTAACATAACCTAACTTTTCAGGGTGTTGGTCATCTGGGTACGAGTCACCTCATTGCACAACTGAAATATTCTAACTTGTCGACAGCTACAAAAAGTGTATTTAGAACATTTATTAACACTGGTAAAAAAAGCTGTGCTGTAATGACATCTTCCTAATTAGCAAAGGAAATGCATCGCTGCGACACTATTTGCAGACATTGTGCTGTCGTTGACTTGATCTGTGTCTGGGATGCACCAACAGCTTTTACTTGATATAGAGGACTCACTTTCTACATGGAACAATAATATGCTTTCGCATGCAGTTTTGCATGTAGCTTGTGTTCTGGTTGAGCCCTGATTTAAACTTCTAAACATGTTTGTGACATCCTGTGTGTGGGTGTGTGTATAAATATTTTTAGCTCTTTGTCATAACCAAAAAGTACCATATGCCTTTACATTGCCCCACAGCACTCTCAGAATATCTTGTTTCCAACAATTTTATTAGAAAAATCAAAAGCGATTCCTGTTGGTTACTGAGTTTACGAATACGATTACGTTTACACACAGCATTAATTAGCTGCGGTAATCATTATGTCAATGCAGGGCCCCCACAAAGATAGAAAAACAAGTAAGTGTGTGGACTATGTCAAGCAAATTTATTGTCCTTAGGGCCCTGCACAATATGGTCTCCAATGAAGGTGATTAAAGACACCCATGGTAATGTGTAAAATGATTGACAGTGTGGAGGCAATGGTGTGAATGCCCTGTACATTCTCCTTTCCCTCCTGCAATCCCTCATGTAGGTATGAATCCATTTCAAGGACATGTTCTCCTACAAAGACCTTGAGTTTCTCCTTTCCCATTTTCTGGTTTCTTACCCAGCTATATAATTCCAAGACCAGCCCAAGAGGCTCAAACCACCCATGAATCCCAGTAAATTTGTCAAATTCTGCACTCTTGTTTGCTAATGAACTGATTGCTTTCACATGGTTCATCAACACCTGGAGACTACACCATGAGGTTTATCAGGACAGGAAAACAGTCCCATTGAGTATTGTTAATCAGAACCACAGGAGACATTCTCATTATCAAGCCAGATTGGGAAGATGGTTGCTATCCTGTACATTACTACATTAATGCTACAGGAAGCATGACTGATGGATACAATGCCACATTTTCCACAGCTATTACTGTCTGATTAAATCTGGAAAACAGTGGCAAACAGCTGCCTCCAATTTTCCCTCAAAATTTTATCAGACACAAAAATTCAACATTCTCTCTACATAGAACTGGAGAGGGGGTCATGTTTTCTCTGTCTAAACCCCTTTCCAAATTTGTAACAAATGTCATCTTTGAATTCACAGCTGTAATTCTCATGCTGTTTTCTGAGTCAGGAACTGCATTTATAAATTCCATAGCAATTTTAATGGATTGCTTTGTCATTTAGGAAGTCATTTGATTTGTCATTTTCACTGTCATTTTCTGGTAGAACATGACTGACTTAGAACATGACTGACTTAGTCAATCCATTACAGTACAGGCAAAGCATAATCCATTACAGTACAGGCAAAGCAAGTGTATACATACTGTGGACCAGTCTAGTTATTGCATGCTTGAATGTGGAGTCTTGCTGGGTCACATATGACATTTTACTGTAAGAACTAAATATGATATTTAAACAATAAACTGCAGAAAAGTCCTTAGTTCCATTTTTACCAGTTAATTGAACTTTACTTGTGTCTTTTGGTCTACTATTTTGTTAAGAAAAAATATCTAATATTATAATGAAGACAAAAACATGGCTGTTACGATGTATTCCTTAAATTAGATATTAGAGAAATACAAATATTTATTAAGCTTAGAATATTGGAGTAAGTGCCAAGAAAGCAACAGGTTCATGATCTGGACATTTTATTAATATGGAAAAAGTTCTCAAAGAGTGCAATCAGTGAAGGTGTGTGAATTAGAATTCCACCCCAGGATTTAGCTTTAAACAACAATGAATCAGCACTATAGAATGACGAAAGAAAGGAACCCTGACTCACTTCATCATGCCTCAGTATGAAGTTGAGATTCTCACAAACTTCTGTGACTTAAGAATTAGATTTCCATCCACCAGGATCTTTGATCATCCACTTCAGAAAAGCGTTTTGAACTCTTAATTCTGGCTGATCCTGCCTCAATTAATGGCAAGTCCCCACTGTTGCAGAACAAAGATGCATGAGAACTTCAGCCCTTCAGTGAAGATATCAATTGTGCACAGAGAGTCAAAAAGGCAAGCTGACACAACTAAGGCTATGGCTAGACCTTTGACATAATTCCCACAGAAAATTGTCCACACAGCATCATAAGCCTTCCTCCACGATCCCTTGAGAAGCTGATGCGACACTCCAGCAAGACATTAAGTACTACCTCTGCTGAACCTTTTCACACTGAGGACTCTTTCTCTTCAATCCTCCACTGATGCAATGGCTGTCTATGCTGTCTAAGTCCTTCCATGGTTCAGAAAAACCAAAGAGACACCATAAGAATGTAACTATAAAGCTTCTCTATGTACCTTCTTCAATGTTGGCATGGTAGTTTAGCTAAAATTAGTACGTTAAGTAGATCTACTCTTTTGCCCATTTCACATAATAAGATCCAGATAATTGCCTACACTCACTGTGTATGTCTGCTATTAAGCTTAATTCCACTCAATAGCCAATTGTCTATCAATTACTTCCACAGCATTTGAATATATTTTGTGCCTCTGGTGAGGAGCTGTTGTTGCATCCAGCTGGGGCATTGGCTAATACATGACTGAAAAAAATAGAAGCTATAGTGGCAAATGTAAACTCTCAGAGAAGATTATGCTGGGGATTATCTGGCAAGAACTCAAACATGCTGGATAGTAATGCAAAATATCATAGCCTTCGTAAACACTAAACTGACATGAACCCAAGGTCCATTACTTAACTAGTGTGATTATTGATTCCAGTCTTTCATTTGAAGCTCATAAAGATAATTCTATTAGAATAGCCTTTTTCATCCCAGAAATATAGTGTCACTACCCAATGCAGAAAATCTAGTTCATGTTTTCGTTGCCTCTAGGTTGGATTATTGTAATGCCTTGCTGTTTGGATGCCCCAGTAGGTGCATAAATAAGCTCCAGTAAGTCCAGAATGCAGCAGTTCTTACAAGAACCAGAAGATATGACCACGTCACTGCTCATATCTACACTACATTGGTGCCCAGTCATATATAAGGTACTGGTACCTTATATTTAGATGGCTATAGCAGTGGGTAGAGCTTTCTCATGCAAAGCCTGTACAGTTATAGAACAACCTTCCAATTAGTGTTCATGTTCCAGACACATTCTCAGGGTTTAAGTCTAGGCAGAAAACATTTGTTTAGTCAAGGCTTTTATTAATATTAATGGAGCAGATCTGGAAGAATCATAGGCATAGAGTGTTTTGGTGAACTGGGATGTTTGGATGCTGTCACCCCCCAGTCTCAAGCATTCACTCAGGTTTGTTGTCATGGCTGGCCATTTTATTTCCCAGGCCTTCCTTTTAGTTATTCTGTCATAGCTAGTCTTCATGGAGTCCCTGCTTGTGCTCTGCATACAATATACATTGGCTTTAACCATTATATGACAATAAGCATATTTAGTAATCTCTCTCTCTCTTTTTCTGTCTACACATGCTACTCCTGAGATACCCGTGATCCTGATCCCTTTTGTTCTATGGACCTGCCTGATCCCTCCTGATTCCTTACTTTTGGATAGAGTTCTCATCACCTAATAACCACTTGCTGCTGCTGAGATTGGCCTCACATTGACAGCCTAAAGATACATAAGATTACTGTGGATTGTACCACTTAGAAATCTTGAAGATCGTTTAGGACTGAAATAGCTAGGAACAGATTTGCTCTGATGGCTTATGACTGCAATTGCTACAATAACCCTGAGACTACAATTGTTGTGATCAGTGTTGCATTCAAGTCTCCATTAAAGAATAGTTGATAACTTCAACAAAATAGTCTTCATGTTTAATCCTAATGAATTAAACCCTAATTAATGAGGATGGGTTTCCATTTGCATGTGGTTTCTCTTAAAGATTCTTCCTCATATCATCTCAGGGAGTTATTCCTTGTCACCACTGTCTCTGGCTCACTCATTAGGGATAAAGTTAATTGTATTGAAATTAATTGTCAACAATTAATTGTTTCAGGAAGCTAGGTTGGTGGTCGATACACAGCCAAGAATCTGGACAATATTGTAGCAAATGTAATCTAGTTTCACAGTGGATTATGATGGTTATTATCTGGAAATAAATCAGGAGAGTAAGCTGGCATGGCCACTTGAGGCTCATTCCTCCATTTACCCCCCCTTGCATTAAACAATTAGGATGACAGAGAGTTGGTCTACCTTACTGTTTTCACCTTTGTTGAAATGTTGTAAGTGGTAATGACTTTGGATATTTGCCTCTTAACTTTTTTGTTCCATAAATGGAATCTCCAACAGCCTCCCTGGAGGAAAGAAAGACATATTACCATCAACCCATGACAGAGAGAGTCATGAATGAGTAATGGTGAGCAATAGCTTTGTTCACTGTACAAAGCTTTTGTCTCTTGCTCATGCAGGCACAAGATTAATAGCTGTCTGCAATGGTGAAGAACACCTGCTAACTATTCATCATTTCAGATGCATTCTGGCAAGCATTCTGACATCTAACTTTTTCAGCAATATATAAAGCTATTTGCCAAATATGTTGGCAAAAGGAGAATGACCCATTCGTGGGTTTGATAAACATTTAACTGCAACATTTAAAAGGTAGGACAGAGCAGGTAGAAAAATTTGGCAGAGAACACAGCCCAGTCAGAATTCCAAATTATGGTTAGCCCAAATAATATTTAATTAATTCAATTATATAGTAATTCTAATAATTCATCAATTAATTAAGCAAGAAATGTATGATCAGAATCACCCTATGAATGATATACAAACTAATAATATACAGTACCAACTCATTTTCATGATGCTGTGGTGATCTAATGCCAACCCAACAGGATGAAAGCAACACTTGTGGATTAGCATTCAACACATTGTAGAATTGGATGTTTATATGTTTAATTAATGCACAATACTTCAGTTTCATGATCTCGACACCGCATACGCATATATACATTTATCTCCAAGGTGTGGGTAAATTTGAATTAATGAATTGAAGGCTTGAAAACTCACACAGCTCATCATGCAACAGAATAAATCTAATATTACATCTTTGAGTTGTGCAGTGGTCTATTAACCACCTGGATCTGTGATCATCACCTGCAGAGTGACATAAGAATTTCTCTGGACTTCACTGAGGCTACAAATGGATCTTTGACATAGTTTCTGCCTGTCCACACAAAGTCAGGAGAATTTCTCTATAATCTCTGGGAAAGCAAATTCAAAATTATGGCTACATTCAGTCTCCGTTGGAGTCTTAAAGCTGAGATCTCCAAAAACACCACAGCCAACTGGTTCTGATCAGACCAACCAAGGACAACACTTTCATCAATGTTATCATAGTAATTTAGCTATAATTAGTTTATTAAGTATAATCACTGATGTGTAAAGATATTTTCATTGTTGAAAAATTCACTGCTGCCCACATATTATAATTTGAATATCCATCACTTATACACTCTCTCCCTCTTATTGTATACATGCCCTCTAACTTTGTTTTTTGTAATTTGTATTATATCGGTGCTTACCTTCCTTCTTATTATAATTCAACTTGTGTTTTACTTGTTTGTGAGTTTCTTTCTTAACACAAATGAGTTACTACAAACTATCAAACAATGACTTAATTTGAGCAATCACTTTTCTTTCAGACAACAGCTACTGTGGTACAGTAATGTGAGTACTTTCAAAATATGGAAAATCTCTGCAATCTCAGTAGACTAAAGAATTTACAGCCTACAAACTATATGCATTCTGAAAATACCAGTGCCGTGTTATCTTGGGACTTACAAGCCTGAGTGTTTTGCAGAAGAGAAGTTATTTCAAAAGTTATTATAATGCCGTTAAAAGCACAAACTTTATGCAACTGGTCTATCATCAATATATTTTAAAAGAGATTAACATTATACATTATGTATAAATCTTATTCAGATATCATGAGGGTAGGGTAGACTTGGTTAAATTATATTGCAGAATATGACATACAGAGCATTTGAGTGTAATGTTGATACGCTCATGTACAACGTGTGCTTGTGACAGAGCATTGATATTTGAAGTATGAAAGGTGCTGCAGATACAATAAGTTGCATGTGAATATTTTTCTCCTCTGATACTGTGTTGCTAATAGAAGAGATACTAGTGACTGCTTATGCCTAAACTGCACACACTGTGTAAGACAGAATATGATGATAGAGATTAAGAATGATTTTTTAAAAAATATTTTTTCCACTTTCTGTACTGCTTATCCTACACAGAGTCACAAGGAACCTGGAGCCTATCCCACAAAATACCCTGGGTGGGATGCCAACCTATCGCAGGGCACAATCACACACAGAGTCACATACTCATTCCCACACTCCCGCAATTTAGAGATGCCAATCAACCTACAACACATGTCTTTGGACTGGGGAAGAAACCCCAGAAGCATGGGGAGAACATGCAAAGGTCATTCTCACAGGGTGGAGGTGGAAATCAAACCCTCAAACCTGGAGGTGCCCCCATACCCAATACCAGAAAGATTTCTATTGAAATTCCTATTGTCCTTTCTTCATCATATCAATTACAATCAAATGTACATGCTGAGCCCTAATAAAGAAAGATTATTGAAAGGCAGGATAATAAAATGTCAAACATGAGGGAGGGTTCAGCTAACATTCACCTCAGCAGGAGCTCCTCTGGCCAGTGATAATAAAGCTTTCCATTTGTTCTCAACTGATCATAACAATACCACATTCAAAACATCAGTTCTTTTAAACCACCCGCAGGAGGTCATAATCCTTGGCAAGATACTGTAGGAGTGTCTAATCTCTAGAAAACTGCCTAAATCACACTATATAAAGCGATTGATTTTATACACTTACTGGGTTATGTCATATTTATGATCTGTATTTATCACCCTTTATCCTTTACGACAGATAAAGAAATAAAAGATGATATATGGTTTTCCTCAATAGGAAGTTTCCTTGAGTTTGTCTGCAGAGTTATTAGATGAATTAATTTACATTATTGCTCAAAATGAAAAGAAAATTCAACAGATATTTTCTCACATGCATATTGACCACCACACAAAATGTAAAATAGTCAAGTTTTGGGTTTTATCTCAAGTACCTTTAAGCATATTTAATAAACTGAAAAGGAAGAGTTACTCTAATTGGGGAAAAACAGCTAAATCAAGTAAAGGACAATTCATTATTTTTTAGTTAAAGCTACACACTAAACTATACTGATTTTAAGAAATTTGGTGCTTATCAACAGATGTACACATTTATGGCATTTGGCAGACACTCTTATCCAGAGCGACATACAAAAGTGCTTTAAGTCTCTATCATTGAATACATTAACACTGATTCAATAGGTTACAGACTTAGGATACCATTAGCCTAAAATTGGATGGTACACATCAGTGGTACAGTGTCATATTGGCGCATCAACTTTAATGCTCAAAATATTATGTTGAGAAGAAACATTCTTAAACTTTTACACAATTATTGTAGTCTGTACTATTTTGTTACACAAGCATCTGGCTGAGAATTCAAGGTGTAACCATTCTGTAGGTAGCTGCCTCAGTAGCCTCATCTTTATATGTAGTGGACCCATTTCTACTGAAAAGGAACAGACATAGCATTCTAGACCCCAGTCAACATACTGTATCATATTTAATATACTTTAAAGGTAAACCAGCTTTTGAATATTTGAAGAATAACAGCTATGTAGTATAAAAATGTAAAAAAAAAATATGGCAGAATTTCTCTACTCTTTGTATTAATAATGCTAGTGCAGTTGCATGTATAGCAGTACATTGCTGAAGGACTTTGTGATCAAATAACAGAGAACAGGTCAGGGAGAGAGATCAGCTACCAACATTGTAAAAGAAGAATCAAAACACACTCTCCTCATTGTCAAACCTTTGTCTGCATTTTCTGGCTGTTTGGAGGATTTCTCAGTGCAGGGAGAGTGAGCTGGAGGTGAGTTGCTGTATAAAACTACAGAATACAAAGTGTATACAGTATACAAAGTGTCCTTTAGAAGTCCTAATGCAGAGTTTGGAATATGACCACTAGAGAGGAAAAACTACACATTCTAGGAATAAGAAAATATTTGAATGAATTAAACTTATTAAACATAGTTCACATAAAGCAGTTGTAGGGCACGGATGGATACATGAAGTAACTATAACACTAACTATGAATTCACTATAACGATCGATTAACATGATCAGGTTTATGTACCAACTATCTTTGAGCTTGCTTTAACAGCAGGTCTTTAAAATACATTGCCTGAAACCTTATTATACAATTCAATATGCAAATCATTCAAGTTTCCACAGAAACACAGTTTTTTTTTTTCAGGATTACATTGACAGCCCCTTGAGGGTTTTGCCTAAGATTCAGCTCTATAAATAGCTAGCACTGTGGTAGAACTGGCATAGCAGAAATTTCAGCAATCACTGTGGCCCTCAAAAGAAAGAAAGAAAAAAAAAACCCAGCTTGTTGATTTGTCTGCCCATGATTATTTTCCTGCCTGTGTTTTCTGATTAAACAGGCAGATACTGTTATAACAGTAGCTTATATATTGAGGTGAAAGTCCTTTAATTGTCTCTCCTCTCACAGCTTGTCATGTCAATTCTACCGTCATCATTCTTTTCTCATAAGAACTGTGCCTCTCAACCAAAATGGGTTTTTATTCTATTGCATTAAATACATTTTTTCCTCAAAAAAAAAAAACTTTATACGGTCTTTTTAATAAATGTACTTTAAAGAAAAGCACAAAAAGGCACAAATACATCAGCTTAGAGACCCACATAGGGAAAAAAAATAACTTGGCAAAACAAATTATGTATACGAAAGCTGGATGGACGAATTGCTGCCAGATTACGGCTACAATACTGCTATATTATTGCTACAGCTATATTAATAGTGTATTACTGGTTTATTGCTATTTTATTACTGTTGTATTAATGCTTTATTATTACTGCTGTATTAACAGTGTATTACTACTGTACTACTGCTGTATTGCTGCTAAATTTTAGCAATTCAGGGCAAACAACATGATAATATTAAAGAATATACTGATGGTAAGCTTTTGTGGTAAATTCATCAAATAATTTTCTTTAATTGCTTGTATTTAAAGAACAATTTAATTGCAGATGAGAAAGAGAAAGCTCTTAATTTGGGCATATTCCTCATTTGAGGCCAATTATTTGGCACAAGCCAATTTTTGGCTCAGGAAAATAAATCAAAATTTATATGTGGAAGTTTTTCATTCTTCATGAATGCAGTGAGTGATATCAGTTAGAACTGGACAGGTACAGGAAATCCAGAGAGAAGGCTCAAAAGTAAAATATATAATATTAAAGAATGGCAGTGAATGCATTAGAACATCTGTGTAGAGAACAGCAAGAATGTAAAAGCAAAATTAAAGTAGGGAAAACAACCTGCTCAGTGTTGCATTGCTGTAGGTAGAAACTAAATAAATACTAATTACCTTGAATGCTCCTCGGTGCTAATGAGCCATAATTCCAGTTCAGCTGCACACTGGCTCCTTGTGTTAATAGTTAATTATGTTTAGCTCAAGATGGAAGCTCTGTTTTTACAGACAGTCATTAAAAAAGTGCAAGTGAAAAGAAAAAAGTTTTACTTCTCAGACAATTCTTAGACACTTTAAATTATGTAATAGTGTTCCATGTTAATAAATGTTTTTAAAAGAAAGATATTGTCAAGAACAATATATTATATACAATGAATTTAAAAAGTATACATACCCCGGTTTTTGTGATGAATGAAACATAGATAAATCATTTCAGAACTTTACCGAACTTAATGTAAAAAACAAATGTAAACATTTTTATGGAAAAAAGGTAAAAAATGCAATAACCTAGTTGCATAAGTGTGTATACTTTTTGGCGCACCTTTTAATTTTATTACACCACTCAGTCTTATCGGACAAGACAGTATGGTTTAAGCCACTCCTTGATTGGGTTGATTTGGACGTATGCTTTGAGTCACTGGCATGCTGAAAGGTGAAATTCCTTTTCATCTTCAGCTTATTAGCAGACAATTGGTTGATCTAGCTAAAGAAAAGCACCTCTAACACATGATGCCACCAATACTGTGCCATGGGCATGGTGTACATTTGGTACTGTGTTTTTATTTTTTCGCACCAAATATACCTTTTGGAATTCTGGAAATAGTGTATCTTTTGAAATTGGTCACATAAGACAGCAATATATTTAGCTTCATGGTTTGGAGTGATTTAGTTGGAGCTTGGGTGCTTTTTTGTGAAAGGGCTTCAGTCTTGTCACCCAGCCCCATTGCCCAGACATGTGCGAGACTGTTGTCACATACAGAGAATAATCTGTAGTTGTCAGATATTCCTGCAGCTTCTTTAATGTTGCTCTAGGGGTCTTGGCAGCCTCCTGGTAGGTATTTGCCCTGTCTTTTTATACATTTTGGAAGGATGTCCTGTTCTTGGTGCTTCATTTTATCCATTGAAAACTTTTGTTTGTCCGAGTGAACAGGGGAAAAATGTTTAGTGGAAAGAAACCACTTGCTAATAGTCAAAATCTGAAAATCAAATGTTCCACAAATTATGTTGCGGTGACTTCATGCAAGAAAATTCATAGGAGTGCAATTAATGTGCTATCAATCGTGGCTCAAGTGTGATGAAAAGGAATGTCAAACTCATATATACAGGTAAGGGCATGAGAATGGGTCAATAGCTGAATAGGCACATACTTGATTAGGTTTAAAGACCCTAGACAGTACATACTGTAATATTTTTCAATATTTCTACAAAATTTAATAGTATGTATGGTTTAGCACAAAAACCTGAATTAGCAAACACAAATAAATTATACATCACATGCATCAGAGAAGCCAGAAGGTAACTACTGATATTTGTGTACTTTCCTTCGATTTCTTGCATGTGCTGCGACAGTTCCTGCTTTCCTGCCAGATGCCAGCAGAAAAACAATATTCTTCCCTCCATTTAAGATGTACACACCTCCCTCACAGCTCATACAGTCTGTCTCAGGCAAAAAGAAGCACACTGCTTGTTTTATTTGCTGTCAGGCAAAGCCCATTCTGAATGCTTGATCTATAATGACTATAAATAATCTGTTTAAAAAACAAATTCTTCTCAGCAGTTTTACATTTTTTCCTGCTGATTTCAGAACTTTATTTCACACATAACTACCCCTACCCCAAGAAGAAAAAAAATAAATCTGAAAAAAGCATTTTCGGTTTCTATTAGGCAGCTTAGCTTTATGTCTGACAAATCAATTGCATAATCTAAAGTGTAATAGATTTTCTGATGCAAATATGCATACATTTTGATTAGACTACAATTTTAGGAACACCATAGTGTAGAAAAGGATAGAAACTATAAAGGGATTGTGTGTCTAAGCAGCAGCAAATAACATTACAAATCCTGTATAAAAAGGGAAGGAGATTGGTATGAGTACTAACTGCTATAAAATACAATGAAAGCTACTAATTCCAGTAGCAGGACCTGACATTATCTAATTTAATGTTGTTTAACACAGTAATGGAATACAGCAAGCTCGTGCTTATGTGTTCACTCTTAGTGCTTTTTAAATTTTGTCATCTTCAGTCATTCTGTAAGGACAACTGTTGTCTTGAATGCATAAGGCGATTAAAAGGACTGGCTTAGAATATCATAATAAATCCCTTCACCCTTCTCTTACATTTTCCATTATCCCATATTATTGAAACAGCAGCAAATCCCATTAACATTGTTGAAGGTTAGTTTGAAATATTCACAATGCAGTCATATAAGGACCTCAATCATTGAATTGTCATTTTAGAGCTATAAGGTCCCCTTTCCGATTGAGCCCAGATAGAGCCTTATAAAACTAAGGTCACAAAATATTATACCTAGCAAATATTTCCAACCTTGAAAAAATGAAAAGCATTTACACAAATGTAAAACATTGTTTGATTAAGTGTAGAAATGCTACCGAAGTTTCTGATCTATGAATAATAAATATACAAGAAATATGCTAGCCTAAAGACTAATGACTCTTGTAAATTTGCCAGTGTAGTACAAAGTCCACTGATTATTGACAGTCCTGGTGTGATGTTTCTGGAGGGAAAGTACTGTTCACTGAAACATTCACCTAAACCAGCTAGCTAATGATAAGAGTTCTTATACTGAATAATCTTTAAAGATCATTAAATCTATAATGGGTCTCCTACCCATTGTTTGCTCACCTGTTTGTTGTCATCTCTTGACTTATTTAAATCCTGCTGCTTCTGTCTTTCACAGCAACATTTTATTTTGTATTCATGTCATTGAGTCCAAGCCATAGTCTTCTAAGTTTCAGGAGTTCAAGCAGATGAGAAATACATCACACATATTTTCAATTGAGCACAAACATAGACTCCAATTATAGGCATAGGCATTTTATTCATGACAGTAAAACCTCCACATAGTTAGGAACATAGAGAAAGAAATTGGCTCACTGCAATGTGAATGTAACATAATCCTTCACCTTGTCAAGAATTGTGCATGTGCAATTCAAACTGTGCACAGCATAGAGGCATCCGATGAGCTGACACTCAAGTGTAGAGTTGTGTTCAAAAAGGTCACCATATCACAGCCCCTGCATCTACCACCATACTGTATACACACACAAATGCAAATAGTTTGCCTTAAGAGCTCAGCGCCACAGTACCACACAATTATGCAAGATTTCATTACATTAAATTACAATTTCACTTTTTAAAACTGGTAAGTTTTTTAAAATTGAAACATATTTCCAAAATCATTGTTCAGCCTTATACCTTCAACCTTTTTCCCTTTATTTCATTTATTTTAAATTACGGTGTGTGCATATGGTCCTGTGGCATAACAGGGAAGTATATTGGCTAAAATTCATGCAGAATAATTAATCTTTATTAGGAAGACCTCTACATAAACATGAAATCCAGACTTAATTCAATAAAATTGCACCTCCTGCAAATATAGTCACTCTTGCTCATGTGAGTAGCTTAAGGGCCTTAAATTTCATTAGCACATTCTGCTTGTAATCTCTACATTTTAATTTAATTAGCAGACGGGTGAATCAAAACCAAATAAAAGAAGCTCTCAACTCATTAAGAGTACAGGAGCAATTACCTCACTCGAGGGTTTTTTTATTTTCAATTCTTCTGCAAAAGGCTCTTAAATGTAATATGCGAACACATTTTTCAGCATTATACATCTATCTTTTTTACTTTTTTATTTTTTTTTGTGTGTGCAACTCTAGACTAGTATGGTAAGTGTAGTATCTACTTACTAAGCTGCTCAAATTAGAATTGACTCATGATATTTTATTTTTTTATGTAACATCTTTATATAACTTATGTTAATCATGATAGATTATATTGGAATAAAAAAAAATATTATTTATTTAAAAGATCCTGTATCCTGACACCTTAAACAATTCTACGTTTATAGATCTTGTGTGTGATTTGTGAGGCTGAAGATGACATCTCTAAATTGTCCATAGTGAGCGAATGGTTCTATTAGATGGACTAGCCCCCCAGTCCATAGGCTTCAGACTCCTTGCCAAAGGAAGGATGGGTAAATAAATAAATACAACATCTCTGAACACAAAGGCTCTTTTGGGAATAACACATGGTGTATTTTTCCCTACTAGCATGTGCAGTAATATTATCACAATCTACACCCTGGGAAAAAAATACCTTCTTAAAATGGGCCCATGGATATCATTGTGCAACAGCATGTTGAGAGGAAAGATCACTGTACAGCTTAATATGAGTGCAACACATAGCTGTCCCACAAAGTTCATCTGCTGTGACTGATGAGCTGTGGAGTCCCAGTGATGAGGATTTGAATTAGTGTGATCTAGGAATGGAAGAACACTGTCCTTTGAGAATGTAATACATGGTTTTAGTGATTTTCTGTTCCTTTCTCTGTTACATTTAAATGGATTGTAAGGTGGAGAGCTCTTGAAGCTGTTTGAGAACAATTTAATTCTAGGTGAGATGAGATGTGGCTTTAGCTTGAGTGTGTAGAACACTGCTTCACTGTTCAAAGTGGTTTAGCTTTCCACAGGCTTTACACACTTTCCCTCTGGCAGAGTAGTCTCCTTTTCAAGAGGACATTTTATATCACAGTTGTACATTGTGTCTATTGTTCTGTCTTTGTGTTTTCTGTGTATGATATTTGCAGTGTATCATGCCAGCATTCAGACATTTTCAGAGACTGGTTATATATTTAAAAAAACAACTATAATATGTGTAATTGTACTGCAGTGAAACATGTTGTTCGCTGTAGCAGATGATGTTTCTGAGATGTTGTACACACATTCTTCAACTAGATAGGTTTATTTCCAGTTTAGCTCTGGTTTGATTCCATGTCAAATGGCTAAACTGACATGTTAGTTATGGGTGGATGGCTTTGGCAGCAATAATAGTGGAAACAGCTAACAATGTCAGAAAGATACTCATATTTCAGTATGAATTTTGTAAAAATTTGTGAAAACATTTTTCCTCAGGTGTAATGGTCTCTTTATGTATTTTGCATTTATGTGTTATCCATAAATAATTAGAAGTGCAGTGTTTTGGTAATTTCTTAACTTTTTATAATGCTATATAATGCTGCTTCAGAAGCTAAATCTCTAAATGCACATTAAAGAATATTTTGTTTTATTCTTATTTTAGTAAAACATGGTACAAATTCAAACATCATTAAAGTGAGGAAACTTTAGGTAAAATCAGTTTAGCTGGGTGTAATAAATTTTTTTATACCTAAAAATTTTTATTAAATTTTTATTATTTTTAGGTATAAAAATAAAGTTTTGCTGTGATCTTAAACATGCAAAATTGAATAATTTATTTACAACATAGCTTTTGGTGACCTGAGCAAACTGTAAATTATTATTGCTTCTTAATTTTTTGTACACATGTACAGATCTTTATTCTTTTCTATTTCTCTCTGAGAAATCTGTCTGAAAATTAATTCAAACTTACTTAACTTAACCCTTGTATGCTGTTTATAAAAAGAAAAATGATATGATTAATTATTTTTTCAAACTCAAACTCATTGG
Organism: Hemibagrus wyckioides; assembly: GCF_019097595.1. Taxonomy (NCBI): domain Eukaryota; kingdom Metazoa; phylum Chordata; class Actinopteri; order Siluriformes; family Bagridae; genus Hemibagrus; species Hemibagrus wyckioides. Next base: position 12,453,550 of record NC_080723.1, on the reverse strand, counting down.
CCTTGGGTCATTTTCTGTGAAGAACATGTATCAGAACACATTTTCAATGACCACACACACTGTACACCCCCCTACACATTTATATTACATACGGGATGTTTGGGTCCACTAGACCCAGGGCTAATAAAAGTGTGGAAATTGTAGGTCCTGTGTACCTACACTGTCCTCCTCCTGTTTGGGCCTGCTGTTTCTGTGTGTGTGTGCCTAATGTCACCAGTGATGAGCAGCTGATGCCATTTTGGGGCCGTTGCCCTTTTCAGGCAGTATATACCATGTAAACCTGCAAAATATGGTATAAAGATCTGGGCTGCCTGTGATGCCACTTCCTCATATTCTTGGAACTTCAACAAGTCTACACAGGGAAACCTGATGGAGAAGCCGCTGAGAAGAGTCAAGGAGTGAGAGTTGTCCTGGACATGACTCAGTGGACACAACATCACATGCAACAATTTTTTACCTCGCACAAACTGGAACAGGAACCCCTAAAGAGGAAGCTGACCATGGTGGGAAGGATACAAAAAAACAAGTCTGAGCTCCCACCACCAACTGCTGACCACAAAGAACAGGCCTGTCAACTGTACACGTCTGACACATCCCTGGTATCCTATGTGCCAACGAAAGGCAAGAATGTGGTACTCATAAGTACACTGCACAGGGAGAATCTGTGGCCAGGAGCATCAAAAACCAGAGATCATCATGGATTATAATGCCACAAAAGGGGGGGTGGACAACATGGACAAGCTGGTGACTGCCTACAGCTGCAAAAGGAGGACCCTATGCTGGCCGGTGGTGATAATCTTTGACATATTGGACATCTCAGCATACAACGGCTTTGTCAACTGGATGGCGCTGAACCCAGAGTGGAACAGATGGAAGCTCCAGGGGAGATGCCTCTTTTTTGAGGAACTGGGAAAAGCACTGGTGAGACCTCAAATCCAGAGCAGACAACATGTTCCAAGAACCCCAGCGTCTGCAGCCATCATAAGGAGGATTCAGGAGAAGAATGCTAGTGCCCCATCCACCCAATCTACAGAACCACCATCAGCAGAGCCTGAAGTGTGTGTGTGATGCTGCTGACACACATGCACATCCAATAGTGAGGTGTAAATGTTAGGTGTTCCTGATCTTCTCAGCGTTCTAGGTTGCAGTCAGCAAACAACAAAAAGAAGCGCTGTGAAATGTGTGGACCCAAGATGGACAGAAAAACACAATTTGCATGCATCAAGTGCAAAAAGTGTATATGCAACACACACAGTAAAACTCTGCCCCTCATGTGTTGTATAGGCTGGTATGAAAAGGCAATGTGTTCAATGGGGCTGATGTGTTGTCTAGACTGACATGGTTACTGTATATGTTCAACTAATGTTGTGTTAACTGACCTGAAAGGGTTAAATTTCTAATGAACTTCAAATAAATAAGAATCAGTAGTTATGAAAAACCTTGCTTCATTTGTAAATTTGTTGAACTGTTTTGTCATATCTTGATTATAACTGATGTTCCTTTTTTTTTATTACATTTTATTTAAAAGCGAAAATAAAAACAAGCAGCAATGTATTTCATTAATGTGGTCTAACAAAGGGAAAGGGCAAATATTAACCATATATGTTGTTTATATTGCTTGCAATTGGGATAAAGTAAACACCTGTTGAGTATTTTAACATAAAATTGTTTGATTGTTTTGAATTAAAGACTCTGAAAAAATTCAGAGGGTCCACCAGACCCACAAACATTGGCTGAGTAACAAAAATATGAACGCCATACAAAGGTTAAATTTACTTCAATATCGGTACATAACCCTGAATGCTTGTCTTTAATGTAATTTACGCTTTTATTAGTGCTGGATTTCTTTAGTGTACTCTTCTGTACTGAGGAACGCTTCCTAAATGCTTTAAACTAACTGAATGTGAATTTTCAAAAGCCAAATTTTGATAAACAGATAGGACAGGAACCCACTGCAAAAAATGTAGCAGCCATCACCAAAGTCTCAGTGTCCACTAGCTGTAACAAATTGCACACATCTCGATATAGCTGGATTTTACTGCCGTATTGGGAGAAAAATTCTACTGTGGTTATGCATCAGTGATCCCCCTAGACTGGCTGGGGCTATGGGATTTTTCAGAAGTGGGTTATTTGCCTACAGCTGGATATCAAATGCCAGTTCCTAAAATACTAAGTTTTCTCCAAGGACTGTTAGTCCTCAACTACACCTAAAGTGTACAGTATAATGCTGCCATATCAGTGTGCCATTGCACCATGGGTGGCAGCTCTCTGGGGTCTCAAACTTATTACAACATTTTTAAAGGGGGATGTGCCAAGTTTTTTTTAAAAGCCTGACATGGGATATCCCTCTCATACTGAATTCCCTTAAGGCATCTCTTTATGAGCCTATGCAAGACACTGATCTGAAATAAGTCTCTCTGAAAACAGCCTGGTTGCCTTGTCTAAGCAGTTACCATGCAATGTCACTCTACCATGTAATGCCAGTCTACAAGGAAAATTACCCCTCATTGGAATTACTTAAAGCAGATGTGTGCCATTTCTCCATGTTCTACAAGGTTAATGTTGCCCCTGGCAGTTAGCTGGGGTTCATAGAACTACAGTTCCATTTAAAATTTCATGGCATTTTTCTTTGCTAAGCTGTGATCATGCTTGGTTTTGGGTGAGTTTCTTCCAAGTAGCACTTCCTGCTGGATATTGTACCACTGGGCACTGAAAATATACAGAGAGGTTACAAAGTAATTGAAAAGTCATTGGCTCTGTCATGATGTGGAGGACATCTTGCTGGCATGGTTTGGGTACACTTGTCCCCGTAGATGGAAGGATAACTGGAAATCAATACAGACTAATGCTGACTGATCACCTTTATTCTATGATCACAGATTTCTATCCTAATGAAAGAATGACAGTGTCTACACACACTATTCACAATGGCTTGTTTGATTCTTTAATGAGTTTAAAAATAATTTAAATCATATGCATGGCCTTCGCAGTTACAAATTGAACATCTGTGGGAGATTTGGGGTCAACAAAGAGAGAACAGAAGAGAACAGAAGAACAATGTGTATCCCTACAAATTTAGTTCCGGTGGCTTGTTGTAGCCCAACACCTAACAAAAATTATTTGTACAATTTAATTTATAATTTTTTATAAAATAGTCTTATCGGACACTTTAATGTCTTAAGTGCCTATATACTAATGTTCAATAAATTGGCACACTTTAATTTTTTTTTTTTAAATTATTTTACTTTATTATATACAGCTTTATATAAACATTTTTACAGAGTCTCAAGTAGATAGAAGAATAGATTAGCATATTTTGCTGTTTTACGTCTAAAGAATCCACACTAATAAAAGCACAATAATGGGCCTTGTTGTCATTATTATAAGAGCATGTTGTTACTGCCAATAAGGAAAATACTTACATAGGTTTCACTTTGAATTGAAAATGAAAGCATTATCCAAATAATAAAATATTGTTATATTTTATAATACAGTAATATTTATTGTAATATTGTTTGACTTTTTCCTAACTCTTTTAGGGAAGTTAGCCACTGGCAATTTTCAAAGTGCTTTTCTAACTTTTTTCTTACCCGCAATTACTACGTTACAGACAACTTGTTATTTGCATTTTAATAGATTTTGCTATTAATTTTTCTAGTTAATATTTTTAGTTAATATAAGAAACTAATATTTTTGTTTTATTCCACTAGACAGCTGATTGTTATGCTTTAGCATTTAGATTTTGCAATTTATTGAGAACTAAAATTACAGTGTAATTATATTGCATTTTTATGTCTCTTAAGGAGAAATTCCACAGGTTGTTAACCAACTATATTCACTTAGCCTCAAAGACAGAGCTGCTTTTATAACCATTTTGATGGGTGATTTTTCATTGGAGGTAGCTAGGCAGATAATCACGACTCTCAGCTCCCATTTAGCTTCAGGGCAAAAGGTCATTCCCCCAGCTTGATCAGGCTGTAATAAAAATATATAATATAAGTTCTAAAAGAAAAAAAAAACTTGCACAAGAATAAAGCAGACTATTCTATATTTTATTCTCTATTCTATACTATATCCAGAAGGACCCAAGTGAACCATTTTATCCGATCTCAGCTTAAAGGCAACATCCTCCACACAAAACAAGGCTGCTATTGCATTCCTCTAATTTATCTCAAAGCCAACGTATGTGGGTGAGCTGAGGGGGCGGTATCAAGCACTGCACTTTGTCTGCGTTCCCCTGGAAACAGTAAGAGAGGGGTACAAGGGGTCTACTTAGCATGCAAGGTGCTCACTCCCTTGCAAGAGAAAATGTGAGTCTTCACAGAAGTTACACCCTGTTCTTTCCAGGGAAGCACTCCAAAAAAAACTCCTCTTTCATCTTTTTCCTGCTTGTTCATTGGTATTTTTAATCTCATGGTAGACTGCTGTCCTAACATACATGTTTTAACCACTCTTTTGCATACTTTGTTAGAAAGGTAGAATTCCAGTTGCTTTTTAACGAGAAAGAATATTACACATCCTGTTTTTGTTCTTCCATCTTTTTGTTATTACTATTTACATTTGGCAGACACCCTTATCCAGAACGACTTGTGTGTGGCACTGGAAATCTACTAACTGACTTTAATCTGTAAAAAATAAGAAAAGAATTGATTTTTGTAACATGATTCAGTTGATATTGTCATTACACATCATGACTGATAGATTGGATAAAATAAAATGGGACAAATTTTCTACTTTAATGTCTACCATGTCGTTACTGAATTTTTCCGGTGGCATTAAAGTATATTCACACCAAAAGCATTCCTAAACCCCACCCAGCCCATCCATCCATTCATTATATAGACACTGTGTTCTTTCCTACTTCCTTTTTTACTTGTGTGTGGTGGCTTGGCAATATTTGGCCCATGTTTGGGCATTGGCACCTCAGTGTTAGCCTGAAATCATTATTTTTAACTCACTGCCTGATTACAGTTGCGGTTGGCTTTAAAAATTTTTTTTCTTACTTGTATCCAAGTCTCCTTCTTGTTACATGACTTCAAAAAAATATAACACAAAAAAGTAACAGAAGACCACAGGGCTTTTCACACTTTTCACACTGGGTTATCTTGTTTCATGTTTCACACTACTCAGATTTACCTAGTATTAACAATTAATCCTGGGTATTCATATCTGACATTTCACACTGTACATTCCTAAACCCTGTGCTAACATTCATATTTGGGTTGCCAACAACCATGATTGGATAAATACAGCATTTGACTGGCTTAAATAATGCTTGTCTCGCACTTTCACATAGGTGAGGAAAAAAAGGACAGGTCTGCAGTTTGAGGAGGTATGATTATCTTTCTCAGCCTTGTAACCTTTTTTTGGCCTTTTCAAGTTCGTCGCATAGTTGACCAGGCATTCGTTGATATTCTTTAATTAGATTAACTTTTGCTAATATTACAGTGTCATGTATTTCCCCCATTCTCTACAGCACACACTTCCATGATATTCAGGATTTTGCTGTCTCACGCTACTGAGCTGCTTTTATTCTCCTATAGTCAGATTTTCATGTGCTATGAGACACGTGCTGTTCAATTCCTGATTATGTGTCAGTTGCTAAGCATCTTGATGTAACATTGTAACACCACATTATTTCACACTGTACACCTTTGGCACAACAACACAAGGCTAACTCTGCAAAAGTGATAGCAACCTTGTTTCAGAACAAGGTTTCATAACCCTGGATAAAAAGTGATGCTAACCCTGCTTTTAACTTGAAAGTGTGTAATGTTCCTCTACCCAGGGTTAAATGCAGGGTTTATAATGTCGATAACCCCGAGTTGAGCGCAGCATCAAAAGCTGTCTTGTGTGTTTGCAGGTTCTGTCAGTCACCTGGTTATTTTGTGTTAAGCAGATTGACAACCAAGGGGAAGAAGCTGTTTCTTAGCCTACTGGCATGACAGCGGAGGCTCCTGTAGTGCTTCCAAGATAAGACAGAAGTGAACAGTCCATGGTTGGGGTGAGAGATATCCTTGATGATGCCTCTTACTCTCTCTAGGCAGTGTTTGAGATGAATGTCTTCGATGGAGGGCAGCTGGGCATCAGTGATGTGCTTTTCACCACCCGCTGGATGGCTTTCTGGTTGGAGACAGAGCAGCTGCTGTACCACACTGAGAGGATGCTTGTCAGTAAGCTCTCAAAGGTGCAGTATTAGAAGTTCACTAGCATCTGAGTAGATAGACAAGCTTTCTTCACTCAAGAATAAGAGATGCTACCCTGCCATCTTTTTGAAAATTTGAAAGTAAAAAATGTGGACATCCAGGGATCTCTAAAATAAGCTGGTAGAGTCATTTGCATGCATTCTCCTATTCAGAATTGTGTGCTTCATGCATGATACCTATAGCAAAAGATTTTTACAAACGCTCTTGGAGATCTCTGAAATATCTCCAAACACATATTCTATTTTCATACAGCCACATATACAAACACATTTCCTGTGGCCTTCCTGCAAAAACATATTTAAATCTTGGCTGCAAAAATTCTCACACACACTGAGTAAACTATGTATATCACTCCTATTTTCTATTAGCTTTTTTTTTTTTTTTTTTTTTACTTTACATATTTCTTTTGAAGACCTTGATGGTCACTTATCTCTATCCTTCTTTTTTTTTTTTTTTTTTTTTTTTTTACAGCTCTTTCTCATACTGGCAGGTCCTCTGGCAAGAGACAGTTTGCAGTCTCACAAACATTAGTCTCCTAATGGGTAGAATGTCGTTCAGGTCTGCCAGAGGGAAAGCCCTTCCCAAGTTTGTCCTTGATTAATAAAGTTGAAGTAGTGAGTCTGCTTAAAAAGGACATTTACTTTTGGATGATGGAGAAGGAAAGTACCACCTTGAATAAACTTTTTGCCGGGTTGTACTATTTCATCTTCTTCCCCATAATACTCAGGTCAGTGGGTCTTGACTCATTTTCATAACTACATAACTTTTCCCAGAAGTATTGTTACATAATGAATCATATTTATTTACTTAGCTCTATGCTGGGAACTAATTTTGGTATTTATGCTCAAAACTGCTTGAGAAAGACCTTCTACTACATTTTTTTTATTTGTGTCTTTCAACGAATAATTAGATAGTGCATGATGTTAAAGGAATAAATATATGAATTCTTTGCTGCATGACTTCGAGGGCAAAATATACTGAACCTTGAGCTGTGCAGAAACTGCATAACCTTGTAAGTGTTTGACAAAGCACAGTGTTTACTGTAGGATAATGGAGCACTAAAGTCATTTACTTACTGTACTTCCTTAAAATATAATGTTGTTCTACACTTTATGTACACTGCATTATTAAGACTGTATAAAGTATTGTTATATTTTTTTTTTGTCTGTTGAAAAAAACAGTCTCAAGCCGGTAAGAGGAAAAGTGCCTGTTAATAGAGAAAGGATAGAGAACATAATCACATTTAGTTTGTATCACCAAGTTGAATCACCATCAAGTTGAATTTCATCACAGCACATTAAAACCAACATACGTAGCACCTATCTTTTGTAATAAAAATGTCAATAAAGTAATATAAATAAAGTAATATAAAGTAATAAATGTTATAAAATAAAAATGTTTAAAGTCAGAGTTGGAACCTTTGGTAAACATTATATCAATTAAACAGATAATAAGCTTACTTTCTACTGTCAGAAAAGTATGTTTAGCTTATTTTCTCTAAATTTGTAAGAGGAGCTTCTTTCCAGTTCGGTACAATAAAGACATGAGGCATGAAATAATGTGCCCCTCACTGGATCTAATAAAGAGTTTAATAATACACTCACTGAACACTTTATTAAAAACACTACTCTAATACTAGGTATGGCCTCCAAATGCTCTCAGGATAGCTTCAATTCTATGTGGCATGAATTCTACAAGATGTTGGAAACATTCTAGTCCATTTTGGAATGATAAAAGTAAAACCCAAATCCCAAAAGTGTTCTGTTAGATTCAGATCCTGTGAATGAAAAGGCCAAAGGAGAACACTGAACTCATTGTCATGAACCCATTTTGAGACAGTGAAGTGGTTTGAGACCATGCTTGTAAAAGACGGTGAATTGTGGACATGATCAGCCACAATACTTAAATATGTTTGATTGATTGATATTAATGGGCCTAAAGTGTGCCAAGAAAACATTCCCCACACCATTACACCGCCTCAATCAGCCTGGACCGTTGACACAAGGCAGATTGGGTCCATGGTTTCATGCTGCTGGTGCCAAATTCTGACCCTACCATCTGTGTAACTCAGCAGAAATCAAGATTCATCAGAAAACAGTAAGTTTTTCCAGCATCCAACTGTTCAGTTTTGGTGAGCCTGTGCCCACTGCACAGGTATTCTGCTGTTGTAGCCCATCTGCCTCAAGGTTTGACGTGTTGTGCATTCGGGGTTCTGTTCTGCTCACACACAATTATAGTAATTATTTAATTATGGAGTGGTTACTTGAGTTACTGTAGCCTTTCTGTCAGCTCAAACTACTCTGGGCATTCTCTGTTGACCTTTCTCATTAACAATGCGTTTCCGTCTGAAGAATTGCCGCTCACAGATGTTTTTTCTTTATTGGACCATTCTGAATAAACTCTAGAGACTGTTGTGCATGAAATTCCCAGGACATCAGCAGATAAGATAATTACATGAATGAATCGGTGAACAGGTTTCCTAATAAAGTGTTCTGCGGTATTTGCATGCATATTTAATCCCATAGTCAATCAAGTCAGTTATTCATTCAATAATTTTCAGTAAGCATTTTATTCAGGTATGAGTCACTTAGGGAGCCTATTCCAGTAAATCTGATCATGAGAAATATCAGACAGTAACCTGAGCTCAGGATCGAATCATAGACAATGGAGCTGTTAGGCAGCAATATTACTTGCTGTGCCACCATGCCACTCATCTCTCATTTCATTAAACATAACGCACTCACTGCAGATTGTTTAACATTTGGACATTGTTGGGCTTTAGTAAAGTTGCTACGACAGAAAATTACTTTTTGCAAGCCACTCTGAAATAACAGTTATATTTCCAGCTCAAGAATACCTGGCACATTTGGTAAAAATCGGTAAAAAAAAAATTTTTGTAATTAAAAAAATATTTTCACAGTGAAATATGGAGGAAAATTTATTTCATTATACAAAACGTGTCACCATTACTGGCATCTCTGGATGTAGTAAGATATACAACCTCACATTCCCAACATTACAGTGCAGAGTCTACTCCTATAATGCTGGGTGAGATGCAGGGTGTTGAATCTGACGTCTCTCCTCAATACAGAATCTCTCTCAATCCTCCAGGGTCCTAGATCCTATCCTTTGTAGTCTCCTCTTCACCTCATCTCACAAATTTTCAATGGATAGTAGTTCATGGACTGGAATGGCCATGTCAAAAAGATTTTTGTGTGGATTTAAGCACATCTTTTGGATCAATAACTTACTGGAAAATCCAACCATTACCCAGGTGTGGCTTCTGGGCAGAGATGCACAGATTTTCCATCATTTCTGGTATCAATTTTCTGGGATTCTCAGGGCTTTTAAAGCAAAAACAAATATAACATACTCATTCATTAGAATTAAACTATTTGCTGTATAATCATTCTCATTTTTATGCCAACTTGATTTTGGCAGACAAACAAAGCTCTGTTTTGTTTCAACTAACCATAAGTCAAAATTCCAGAAGTATCATCCAATTAACTCCATGTGGATAGATGAAAGTATATGTTTTCTTCAGGCATACGTTCCACTTATTTTGCTATCATTGATATGGCATCTAATTATAGATTTGGGAATTCCTGACTGTGCTTAAGAGCAAAATACACATACATACTCTTCCAGGCAGGCTCATTACAGTTCTAGTTGTTTTAAACTTTTTAATTAGTGATTAGCTTGACACATTTATTCACAGTTGTTTATGAGAATTTTTAGTGGTGACAAATGTGGCATATGTTTTTGAAAAAAAAAAAAGTATTAAAAAAATAAATAATTTCTTTCATATTTTCAGTGTGAGATAAAGCTAAATAATTACTATATATATATATATATATATATATATATATATATATATATATATATATATATATATATATATATATATATACACACTATATTGCCAAAAGTATTCGCTCACCCATCCAAATAATCAGAATCAGGTGTTCCAATCACTTCCATGGCCACAGGTGTATAAAATCAAGCACCTAGGCATGCAGACTGTTTTTACAAACATTTGTGAAAGAATGGGTCGCTCTCAGGAGCTCAGTGAATTCCAGCGTGGAACTGTGATAGTATGCCACCTGTGCAACAAATCCAGTCGTGAAATTTCCTCGCTCCTAAATATTCCACAGTCAACTGTCAGCTGTATTATAAGAACGTGGAAGTGTTTGGGAACAACAGCAACTCAGCCACGAAGTGGTAGGCCACGTAAACTGACGGAGCGGGGTCAGCGGATGCTGAGGCGCATAGTGCGAAGAGGTCGCCAACTTTCTGCAGAGTCAATCGCTACAGACCTCCAAACTTCATGTGCGCAGAGAGTTTCATGGAATGGGTTTCCATGGCCGAGCAGCTGCATCCAAGCCATACATCACCAAGTGCAATGCAAAGCGTCAGATGCAGTGGTGTAAAGCACGCCGCCACTGGACTCTAGAGCAGTGGAGACACGTTCTCTGGAGTGACGAATCGCGCTTCTCCATCTGGCAATCTGATGGACGAGTCTGGGTTTGGCGGTTGCCAGGAGAACGGTACTTGTCTGACTGCATTGTGCCAAGTGTAAAGTTTGGTGGAGGGGGGATTATGGTGTGGGGTTGTTTTTCAGGAGCTGGGCTTGGCCCCTTAGTTCCAGTGAAAGGAACTCTGAATGCTTCAGCATACCAAGACATTTTGGACAATTCCATGCTCCCAACTTTGTGGGAACAGTTTGGAGCTGGCCCCTTCCTCTTCCAACATGACTGTGCACCAGGGCACAAAGCAAGGTCCATAAAGACATGGATGACAGAGTCTGGTGTGGATGAACTTGACTGGCCTGTACAGAGTCCTGACCTCAACCCGTTAGAAGACCTTTGGGATGAATTAGAGCGGAGACTGAGAGCCAGACCTTCTCGTCCAACATCAGTGTGTGACCTCACAAATGCGCTTCTGGAAGAATGGTCAAAAACTCCCATAAACACACTCCTAAACCTTGTGGACAGCCTTCCCAGAAGAGTTGAAGCTGTTATAGCTGCAAAGGGTGGACCGACGTCATATTGAACCCTATGGATTAGGAATAGGATGTCACTTAAGTTCATATGCGAGTCAAGGCAGGTGAGCGAATACTTTTGGCAATATAGTGTATATATATATATATATATATATATATATATATATATATATATATATAGTTTTTTTCCCTCCAGTGAGAAGTGTATTCATACAGTGGTAAAGCAGATGGCCACACTACATGTTTCTGAATAAGTAGCCTATTATGTTGGATGAAAATTGCTCATGTCACCAAAAATAGATACAGAGTCCTCAAGACATCCCAAGGGACTGAAAAGGCTGGTGCAAACTTAAGCTTCGAATAATATGAATGGGTATCTGCATATTTCAGCATACTTGGCAATTTCCTGATTCTAAATTTAGATACATCTAACCTCTGTTGATGGACAACACAATTCTTCTGAATTTTTCCCAATTAACAAAAGCTAGCATTCAGCTCACATACAGCGATATGAAATAGTTTTTAAAATCACTAATTTATGAACAACATCTCTACATGTGTGTGTCTGTGTGTGTGTGTTGAGTACACTCATATTCCTGGCTACCACTCATATAGAGTCTAGCCAGTGTCTTTAATGACCTTCATTTGTAAATAACCATACTCACTCTAGATGTATTTTAAATTGTTTGCAGTCATTTTGTAACTCTTCCCAGATTGATTTTCAGAAACACTTGCTTCTCTGGGACTATTGCCTTTCTCCTGGTTTTCTTTTTTTTATATAAAAGAGCTCACACTTACTATTGATCAAACAATGCAATAGGTAAGCAGTGTTGGTTACTTATTGTATTTTTCTCTACCTTTCCTGCATGTACACATACTTTGTTTTGAATAAGTAATGAACCAGTGACCTTTGTTATGTGTTATGTGTGATCTGGACCTTAATTTGTCCAATGGTAGAGGCTGGTGAGGGCATTTGTAATTTACTTTTTATGAAGGTTTTTTCCTCAAAAATTGTAATATATAGGGATATGCAGAAGAAATGACCATCTTTATTAGAACTTTAAAAACATACAAATATTACATGCTAAGTTACAGAACTTTCTTTTACTTTTCTATATTCAAAGTTCATAGAATTCATAGTTTTTCACTGATCTTTCCTGTCAAGCTTTGATTTTTTTTTCATTTACCACCGAAATGATATGCTCCATTACTCCACTGGCAGGTAGACTCATAATCAATGACTGGACCAGTTTTTTGGGCCTCTTCCAGGATACCACACATGCACATGTCAAAGCTTATATGTATTTCTATTTATTCCATAACTAGAAACTTAAGCTATGGAAAAACTGTGTTGCCCTTAATTTATGAATAATGACAGAAAATACAGATTATAAATTCAAACATTGGTCTTTCTAAAACTATTTTTTAACAAATTTGACAAATCATCAGTCACCAGCTTGAATATATATAGATACATCTTACAGACACATCAGCATTGGCATTTATTTAAAAGATGACATTTCAAAGACTAAGTAAAAAACTGAAATATCAAAATGGCTTCCTTCCAGTTGGCTTGCACCCAAAGCTTTAATCAAGTTGATAACTTTAAAGGAAGGTTTAAGTATCACGACCAAATACATATGCACAACTGTTATTCAAATGCTACATGACATTTTGAGAGGGCATTAGAGAGGGCAGTAACACCTAGCACAGACATTTTACTTCACATTCAGATAATATTTACCTGAAAACTGTATCCAGTTAGGTATTCAGTGGATACTGTACCTTGATTCATAAATTCAATGCTATCACTTTTTATCAGTTTCAAATAAACACCAGTCTTTATGGTATACTTCGGCAATCGGTGAGATAGGTCATGACTAACTATCATGAAGGCCCATGATAGCAAGTGGCATCTGCAATTACATATGAATAGCATGTTACATCAGCCTTATGCCTCAGGGATCAGATTTGCTGTTACCTTGTTACGCTCTACAAAATAAGCATTCTCATTTTCATTCACCTAGTAGGAAAAGAGTTCTCAGCAGGAGGGTGAGGCAACTGAATGGTGTTTAATGTAGCCTGTGCTTTTTATGCCTTTAAGAGTTCTCTATTCAGATAAGAACTGAGAAACTGCAACATGTAAATACTATGAGGTGGAAGGCAGAAGGTAGTTTTGGGAGTATAAGAAAAAAAGGTTTACAGTTTTGAGGGAAAAAAAAGCAGCATTGGCAGTATGGAAGCAAGGAACATTAAATCCTGGGCCCCTGGGCAAGGCACCACATTCTGCTATGCATGAACTGATACATGTAACCCTTATATATAAACACAGGCAAACAAGGTCTTTTTCACTATATTTATATTCTCCTTTAGGGAAGAGGACCATGTTTGCCTGGAGTGTATAATTCTCTGGTCAGTGAAGGTAGATATTTTGCTGAACAGATTCCACATCACTGGTTGCTGAAGGCAAGCACTTATGCCTTTATGGCATTGTCAACAGAAAACTAATTAGTTGATGCATTTAATTCCATCAGAGTCTGGGGAACAATCTATCATGGTTGAGGGGGACAAACAGAATACAATACTCACATAAATTTAATCCTCAAGTGCCTCTGGCTCAACATAGATCATTTTTATTCCTGTATTAATTTATGTCTTTACCATGCTTTATCACAGAAATCACCTTCCCATACTGCTACCCATTACATGCCCCATATCTTGTAAGCTTACATAAAAGGTAAGTGCAAATTCAGTGGTTTACAATAAAAAAAATGGAATATACTTTTATAATACACCCAATTAGCTGTACAGCCACACGTGACTGTTGGCTATATAGAAGGACCAATACACAAGAGTGGAACAAAAAAATCAGAACTTAAAAATACTAACAATTGCTGAAGAAACAAAAATGCATAGATATTAATTATGTCTGGGAACCTCCAATATATTTCCTCAACATTTTGAAATCTTTTATTTAATGTTCAATCTGGTTACTTGTGACTAGAATTTGCATAACATCTGTCTAAAACAGCACTAACATTATATAGTTCTACTTGGTCATTTTATTGTAGCTGCTGCAGAGCTTGTCTTTAGCTTACTTAACATTATCAACATCTGAATGACATCTGCTGTCAATAAAAGTTAATTGTCAAGAGACATGGTGACTACAGTTGGCAATTTAATTCAGCCACTTATGTTCAAACATCAAATCAACATTTACATACGTCTCCATATTCAGACTCAGCTTACACATTCGCTTCACTTGAATTTACAGATCATTAAATTACCTGAGTGCAGTTCACACCTCCAAGGTTAGTACTTCTCGTTTAGCTCTTTGGAGACAGCAGATGTTCAGTTAAATGTAGACCACTGCCTTAAAGTCAAGCACTTTCCTTTCATTCTGGGGGGAAAAAAAAAGTATTATACAGCTGTCAATTGCAATACTTAATTTTTACACAATAAACTAGAAATAGGCAAATAAATATTGCATTAACAATGGCAAAAAGAATGCTGCATAGGCAGGAGTGGAAATGGGGAATTGTCTTGGCCACTCAACAAACTATTTATTTACATATTTATTTGGTATTCTATGTGGCAAGATACTTTGTTTATTCAAAGATTACTTTGTTTGAATTAGTCTCTGTTAATGGAACAACTGCCAGGTCAAACTGGTATGCTATGGCTATCGTACTTGGGTAATAAATCTTTCTGATTCTGAGATTCAAAACCAGGGTCATGAAATCATAATGTGTATGCAATGTACTTTTAATGCCTTCATTATGCAATTTTGAGTTTTTAAGAATTAATATATTAAATCCTTCATGTATCCCCATTTTAATGGATAATCTGACTGAGAAGTCATTTGTTCTGGTTACAGATTCAAGATCTTGCTTTAAGTCGGTAAAGTTCCTAATTATATCGTAAGAATCAACATTCCATATAAAATTTGGTCCTTGAGAGATGACATTTTTCAATTAGGAGGTCATCTCAGCTGTGCACTCAAACATAATTTATATATTTAATATTGCTCTGTAATGCTGTTATATTTACATTGTCCAAAATATGTTTCAGTATGAAGTATTGTGGTTACAGCAAAATGTCAGACAGTGGATAGACTTCCAAGATAACTGAGCCCCCTTCTCCACCCTTTCAAAACCAGGAATGGATTAGACTTTAGGATGGGTTTGGCACAAAATAGGAGTATAAATTTGTCCAATAAAAATATTTGTATTCAGAATATTGGTATTCACCCGATCAGATAGATTTTTTATGTGTTTGTTCAGCTTATGAATCTATGAGGACCAGTGGCGGGCTGTGCATTTCACACCTAGGCCTTCACTGGTGTCCTTCCTGAATGAATCCACCTCTATACCATCATTGTGTCATTTTATTACGGTTACTTTTCGCAAAAAAGTAATTCTTGATGACGTAGACAGCAAACTGCAATCTCCGGAGGACGCAGCATCCGAAATAAGACGCATCGAATGTATAACAGTGCGTTGTGTCACAGGCTCTTGTAGCAAACATGAATAAAGTTACATTACATATAGCAAAAAACAAATTAACACAATTCAGTCTCACAAGTCTCCTTTCACTGCAGCAAAAAAAAACAAAAAAAAATACACAGCCCTCCCCGGGGATCTGGAATGAAGGCAAACTGAAAACCCAGAAAAAAAAAAGAAAACCTAAAAGCATAAATGGTTCTTGAAAAAGCTTACCGA
Source organism: Hemibagrus wyckioides (assembly GCF_019097595.1). NCBI lineage: Eukaryota > Metazoa > Chordata > Actinopteri > Siluriformes > Bagridae > Hemibagrus > Hemibagrus wyckioides. The sequence goes on along the minus strand of NC_080723.1, from coordinate 12,437,621 downwards.
CTATTTTGAACAATCAAAAGGATTTTCTTGAAAAGTCCGCCTTGAAAATGCATTTGTAAGGATGTCCGCGACCAAATCGATTTCTTCTCCTCTGTCAGCCATTGTGAGTTAAAATATATATATATATATATATATATATATATATATATATATATATATATGTTTTATTTAGTTTGTGCGGTTTGCTGCCTCTGACTGCTCCAATTATCCAATCAAAAGACGTGAAATTGCTGACGTAATCGTATGCCTGCTAGTTGTGACGCTAACTCGAAATCTGATTGGTTAATGGAACAGTTTCATTGCCACTTATTTTAAGCTACGGGCGCTTGCACTATTGATTCTGAAGGCCTTAAAGCCAGGCAACACATGATGTCAGCCACTGGCTGAAATATGACTGGATAAATACTCTTATCATAAATATACACTACTGGAAGCAGCACAACCAAGAGAAAAGCTATAAAATTTAGAGAATAGACTCCTGGGAATAATTTAATACACATTCATGGAAAAATATATTAACTATATTAACATGCAATTCAGTGATTCAGATCACTGCTGTTTAGGCCAGCAGAGAAGGCCTTGCTGGCCCTGATTGTCCACCACTGATGAGGACGTTTAAACCATTCTCCAGCCTATCTCTGTGGGATAGTGAGCATCTAGATGGCTGCATAAAAATGGCTTGCATCAGCTAAAATATGGAAGAAGTAATCAGGAGAAGTATCAACAGTCAGTCTTTACAGGCTTATTAAAATGTTTTTTTTTTAAAAAAAAGCTCATAAAACTCAATACCACATTATTTATTGATATTAACTATATACAGTACATGTATGAAGTGTCACATGTTATTCACAGAAGCAAATCTGCATGTGACACCCATGGTGATATATTAATTCCCCAAACTAAAAAAAAAAAAAGGAAATAAAATGGATGGTCAGTGATCCATCCAAGTAAAATGTAGAACAGGAAGCCATTAGACTTATAGAGTGTTGTTTATGTGCAGCTGGCTCCTACTCATTTATTAGTCAGTGTTACCCAGCAACAGCAAAGTAGAGGGAATAAACATTAATACTGTTTTGTTACACATCAAAAAACTGAAATAGATAGATAGATAGATAGATAGATAGATAGATAGATAGATAGATAGATAGATAGATAGATAGATAGATAGATAGATAGATAGATAAGCAAACAAACAAAACACCATAAGTGGCTTGTAATGGTGTGGCTTGTTAAGTTATTCTGGCTAATGTCCTTAAGATCCTATGTTACCATTTCTAACTTAATTGGAGTTGTCTACCAGGATGATACTGTCCACATCCACAGGGCACAGTGGGTCACTAAACAATTTGATGAGGATAAAAAATAATACAACTCATAACCTATGGCCTACGGTGTCAATAGATCTCAACCCAAAAGAACACCTGTGGGGGTTTTTTTAAACAAAATGACAGTGCTGTCTTCAGTACCACTGTGAAATCACCAAGTCCTCAAACACATTTTCCCAGTTTCAAGTTTGTGTGTGTGTTGCATGGACTTGAGAGTGAAAAAATACTTCTCCAAACAATCTATTCTTAGAGCTATAGAGAGCTTTTGCAAAAAAAAGAAAACAGCAAGTCATGGGAAAGTAAGCGTGGAGGAAATGGTATCGGAAGACAGTCTTGAAATCACAGGAAGTGACTTGTTCAGCACTTTTGTTTTAAGTGAGTTGACCATTTCAGTCCCAAGGTTATTGTAAACTGTGTTGAGCAGCAGTGGCATTTTATACATATATATATAGTACTATATGGTCACCAGATGTCCTCATAAACAGGTTTTTACCAATATGACCAATTACGTTATGAGACCCAGAAAAGTGAATCTTTGGGTTATGTCATAACACTGCAAATTTACAACACTGAAGGTAGGTAGTTACCATGTTATGGAAAGGTAAGAGTTATATGCTGCTATATCAGCTGTTATATCAGTACTGATCGTTTATTCAATGAGTGGATTTACAGGAGCCTATGACTTGTAGCATCCTATAATTTATCACATGCCCAAATCAGAAGGGATTTCTATGTTTGGACAAACTGCTGCTCCAATGGAAAATTAGTTGGACAAATAAATATTTTGGTTGCTTCATAAATACTTAGCATTTATGCTTGTGCTCTCAGGAGATGAACCTAACACTTTTGTCACTCTACTTATGGATAAGGATGAAAGTGTGCCATTCTTGTCTTAGATTGACAGGTAAACAAGGTCTTACCACCAGTTTACTGCACTCTTTAGGAAGGAATGGAGTCTTATAAGAAACTCTTGCCGGTATTAGACCTAGGAGGAAAACTGCCTTTTCTAAAACCTTGGACATCATGACTACTTGTTCATGCCAGAAAAATATGTTGTAAAGAATCAGTAAAGTAGTGGTTGAGAGACTGTGCACCTCTGCTGGATCAGTGTTGCTTGGCAAAACTTTGTGTAAAATGGACCTCACTGAAGCACAGTATGGATCCATAGGCAAGAGGTTTATTCATACACAAAGATAGTCTATACAGTCCAGGTTATATTACAAAAATGGAAACAAATAGAAAAAAGGATATTCAAGACACTGTCAAGAGGAAACAAGGGTCAAAAAACAGTTATCAGAAACCAAAATCAGGCAAGGCAAAGACAAAAACAACTTGAGGCAAGGCAGAGCCATACACAATAATATTTTCATTGATGGCATTTGGCAGATGCCTATATTTAAAGCAACTTACATTTATTCCAATTGAGGGTTAAGGGCCTTGCACAACAGCCTGGCAGTGGCGACTTGGCAGTCCTGATCTTTGTCCTTGAACTCAAATCCCCCAACTTCACGATAAAACATTAAACAAGTCCACATGCATTCTACATTGTGCAGGAAATGAGAAGATTAACTAAAGTAGCAGTTTAAAATTCAGGTGAGGCTGCTCTCTAGTGACCTGGAGGAGAAATGTTTGTGTTGAATATTATAGCTACAACGTAAAACACATTTTAATAACCTCTTAAGACATTGTTAGTAGATTTAAACTTAATACATGAGGTTGACAAGTGGTGTGAAATCTTTCAATTCAATTTTTTCAATTTTTAATAATGAATGCTTTCCTTTAGTCACATCATTTAATGAAACTGAAATGACTTTGAGGAAATGCAATTTTCTTAACAAAAGAATTTGATTGGCATATCACCAAATATGGGCAGACACAGCTAACAGAATGAAACATGTTCTTGGCAAATGACTGCATCAATAATGAAATGTTGCAGACGAACTGTCCATACAGATGACATGGCCATCTTCGTAGTAACAACAGCATTTTTTGTCAATTCACTCACAGTACCTGGAGTATAACATCTAAAATGATCTTGCTCAAAAGAATATTTCATTTAGATTTTTCTTTATGTCACGTAACAAACTTTATTTAACTTGATTAAAGTGGGCTTGCATTCCAGCTGTGACGATCATTACATGATTTTAGGTGCTAAATGTATTATTTTACATTGTATTATTATGCACAGTGTCCTTGTTTACCATGAAAAGTTTCATTACAGATAAAACAAACTAATATTTATATATAAAATATGCAATAGGCTATATCATATAATAAGCCACATTTTAAAAGCATAATATCTCTTTTTATACACCTTTTTCAGTGACATTTTTAAATGAGAATTTGTTTATACTTTCACTTGAGTCACAGCTTGAAGACAGCTAGCATCATATATCTCACTTTATCTCTGTAACTCGATGTCCACTGTTATAGATTAGTGAAACAATTACTCTGGTTTTCTCATGAGATTCAGAGAGAGAGAGAGAGAGAGAGAGAGAGAGAGAGAGAGAGAGACAGAGAGAGAGAGAGAGAGATCTCGAGGGTCCCGCACAGAACAGTCTAAAGGTTTAATCTTGGGGACATTATTGTCTTGAGGTTCTCAGGAACACGACATTAGACAATTTGAGGTGAGGCTATTCCAGAGTGTTGAAATGCTCTATGTTGAATTTTATTTTGTGTATGTAGTTTCTGTACACTTAATTGATAGTGAGTCTTTCCAACAGTGTTATGTTCTGAACACAAGGGTAACTGATTTATTTGATTTTTCCCTACATTTCTATTTGAATTAATTAAGTAATGTATTTATTAAATGAATTACATTAGTCAAATAACTGTATTAATTAATAAGCTTGTTTGCTTGCCATCCTTGCTGAGAATCTCCTATTAAGTTCAGAAATTACAATTTTTGGGGGGAAATGCTTGAAACATTTCATTATAAACTGTTTCATTTATCTCCAAGATTCATTGATATTGGCAAACATTGCCCAGTCTTTGAGATATGAGGAATGTAGCTATGCTGCTGTTTGGAAATGTGAGCTTTTGGCACCACTTGGTTAAACATCTTTCTTCACTCTGATGTATGACACAGTTACAGAAATGCTGATCAACACAAGCTGGGAGAGCTGGGCAAAGCTTCAGGCAAAGTGGTATTTGACTGTCAACACCTCAGCTTACTTAAGACTACAGAACTTTTTTTTTTCACAGTTTTAGACATTAGGCTTCTTCTAGAATAGCAATTTTTAATGTGATTACAATTGTTTGCAAACTTAGTAGAAATAGTGAAGAAAGGCCTCCATTATGAGTATGAGATATTTATAAATAGCCATAAATAGTCCTAATTGTAGTGATAATGTTGCTTTGGCATGTCTGCTGATAAGTTAAATAAAAAAATAAAATGACATAACATAAAGACATAGAATGATAACATGAATAGCCCAGCCATTTAGGTGATGATAGTAGCCTGTATCAGTCATTTAGTTAAAAAAACATCAAAAGTAATGTTAATAACTGCATACTGAACAGCAGGGAAGTGGAAAAGCAAAAAAATAATGTGGCAAAAGAAAAGAGACAAGAAATTACATCATTTATTCAGCTTTATCCTGGTCCAGGTCACAATTGGCAAAAAATTTTAAAAGAAAAAATAAAACATATTTATATGTTTGAAATGATGCGGTGGAACTACTAGTTAACATTACACCTGAGTCTTAGCAACAATCTTTGTTCTCAGTGTGGTGTGTATTACTAGAGTGGATTGAGGAGCAGTACAGAGCATAATATAATTTTGTGCTTCAACATGAGAGTGTAATAATAAACCAAAAAAGAAGAAGCCTTTATTATTGACACACATTACCGCACAGTGGAATACTTTTCTTCACATATTCCATCTTTGGCGGTTGCAACAATGACACAGCACCCCGATACAAAGAGGGCCTTGCTCAAGAGCCCAACAAAGGCAGCTTCAAGATGCTGGGGATTGAATCCTCAACCTTTCTGTCAACAACCCAGAGCCTTAACCTCTTGATCCACCATTACCAAAGCCAAATTAGTTTTAAATAAGGAATGATAGACCATATGTAAAACCACAACCTTGCAAAAAAATGAGTTGAGAATATGTTGAATATAGTTAAATATAAAATATAAAGCAGTATTTCCTTAACCGAAAGACTGCAATAAACCAAAAAGATTTTTAGGGTGGTGGATAATTCTGCATATTTTTAGCATTTATTTCTAGAAAGTAGTAACATTATCTGCAAGAAAATGTCAAGCATGAAATTAGTTCAAATAAATAAATAAACAAACAAACAAATAAATAAATGACATACAGTTTATTGTAGTCTTACAAGAATTACATAAAGATAGGATAAAGTTGACTACATTCAAGACATTTTTACTTGCTAAACATTTTGCAGTGAAAAAGAATGCACAGATTTGGTGCTGTTACAAGCGCATTTTCATAAAGAGATGTCCCATCCACAAGAAAAAAGAAATAGCATTTTATAATTTTTTATAATTTTTAAACTCACCCAATCACAATTTTGTGTGGAAAGCAGGCCACAAAAAAAACAAAATACATTGTCAAAATTATCCACATACCTTATGTCACATAATGGGCATATGCAGTTGATTGTATAGCAGTTTTAATGAAACTAGTCAAACAAATTCAAAACAATAGGCAGGTTCAAGGTCAAACAGGTAATAGTCAGACAATCAGCAAACAGTATTAACTAGGAAGGGCAAAGGCAAACAACAGTAAACAGAAGAGGACAAGCCAGAGAATCAATCAAAAACAAATTACTAAGGAAATTCATGTACACAAGAATAAAACTGAGCAAATACTTCACAATCTGGTTAAGAATGAGAGTCACTTTGAAAGAGAATCCATGGAAATCCATGGAAATGGAGTCCATGGATTGCTGTGACCTAACACATTATGTATGGTTGGGACATCAGAGCATCAACATAGCCCTTCAGTGGAAAGAAAACAGCTCTCTTTCATCTATATTTTACAGTAATAACTGATGAAAGCTTGAAGAAAGCTCCCTGAGCACAGTAGTCAGATCACATAGTACAGATGGAAGTCCTAGAAGAATGTACAGAGGAAGATCTCCAACAGTGCTGCCACTTATCTGTCTCAGGAATGCTCTCTAAACAGGATATTGGATCAAATTAACCAAACATTGCAGCATTGTCTGGGGATCTAGTGGATCCAAAGGTAGCAGCAGATGGCTGAGCAGTTTCCCAGTGGGAACTGGCTGAGGACAAGTCAACCAGTCCTTTTCCTACTGTACTACCTTATAAATACCTAATAAATGCATTTTTGCCAGTAGGTCCCTCATGCAAGGGGATAAAAACAACTTCAAGTGTCTTAGTGAGGTGTTGGGCCAATATATCCTGTCACAGCTTCAGTGGAACTGTATTGGAGATATGGACTACTGTATCTTCAAATATATTCCCATAAATTGATATTTTAAAGGATCGAATGGCCTTTTTGTCTTCTTAATTATAAACCTGTGCTCCATACAGGTTTTGTACTGTTATTTATTTGCTCTTTAATTTTCAAGATTGAAGTGATTGAAGCAACATTCTACAGCTTGGTTATTTCTCATAATAATATCAATAATATACCACTTTATACCAATATACCATATACCATCCACATCTTTTTCATTTTTATCTTGAATTAGTTTTTTTTTATATTCTCACCAGACATATCTCTGCTATGAACATTATTTGAAACATCACATTTCCATTTGAAATATTCATGTACCACTTTCCTATGCTATGGCATGTTGTAATGTTGTAAGTGGTGAGAAATAGATTTAATATCAGCACTGAAATCTTTGACCATACTGCAAGTTCAGAAGCATCAATACGACTACAAAATACATGTCTATATTTACTGTATGTTCACAGCAGTGGAGCTGAACATAAACATTATTTTGTTGTTTGAGCAGACAGTGATAAGAGCCGTCGAATTACAAACCACTTCTTTTGATTTATTTCTAATATATTTATCTAACTTATGAATGTATGGAGGGTCATAAATGAAACAAAAGTTTCAGTTCTGTGGACATGAACAAACATTAATCTTGTTTTTATCACAATCCTGTTATCTTCTGTGTACATATCAGTTAAATATTAGATCAGTAAATCAGTAACATTTTTTTTTTATATATTTAAGGAGTGCAGAAAGCTAGTTGAAATATTGATTTGGTGGAGAACACTTTGCCTTATGGTCTGAAATTTAAGAAAAAAAGTGTAGCAAACTGCAGTATAAAATACTTATTCAAAATGTTTACCAGTGTCCAAAATAGAAACATGAATAAATATTGATTTATAGATTGCTTCATAGACTGATTCATTGATTGATTCATTCGTTCATTCCTCTTCATAAATCTCTTTATCCTGGTCAGGGTTATGTTCCCGATAGTCCAGAACCAATCCCAGGAAATGTGGGTGGGAAGCAATAAACAAACAAATAAAAACGTGAACAAAAATACATGAAGTGTTTTGTCCTTCAGTTCCTCTCATTACCTCCCACTAGTGTCTGTTGTGAGGTTTCTGCCAGGCAGTGACTCCATCCTCAGAGTGACATAAATCTAGCAGCAGGTTTCTGGTGTCTAGGCACAGCTGTCTGCCTGTCGGTGATGACTAAACACCTCTGTGTCCCTCTCAGCATGGCTCCAGACCCCAAGACTCATTTGCCCACAAAGACACACAGGTGAGTTGACAAACACTCACCTTCAGAGGAGACCAACATCAATGTCAAGGAAGAAAAAAGGACACATACAAACAAGGACACATGGTATCTGCAGAACCCTGATCACACAATCGGATTAAAAAATAAAAAAAAGGTGAACATTTGTGATTAATTGTATTTAAGTCTTTTGTTATTCATATTGTGAAAGATGTGCTTTTATATTTTTTTTATATTACATTTTAATCAAGACTGCTATACAGACTTCCTTTTCCCTGGCGCTGAACAGAAGGCCTTACATTTACTCTCTGTTCTTTACCCTTACTAAGCAAAGTGTAAGATAGCTAGTGAGTCAAAGTCCAAGTAATACAATCAATATGTTATTGTCAACCTAATTAATAGTTTATGTAGATTCTGCTTTAAAGCAATTAATTAGCCAGTATTGAGCTTGACTCTTGACTCTGCTTCAGTGTCCTTATTTTTTTATTTTTTATAATCAAGTTAAATATTATTTATATATTTAATATAATATATTAGATATATTAATATATTATATTATAGAATATATATATTATATATATATATTAATATATTACATATTATTTTCTTAAAAATACAATATATATAAATAACTGAAATAAGACCAAATGGCAGGGCATGTAGCATCTGCAGCATCCACAAAAAAAAAAAAAAAAAAACTGATAAAGGTTAAAATCATCAATGACAACAACAAAAAATTAAAACAAGCATTCAAATAATAAAATAAAAGTATCTTAAATTAGTGGTCAGTTTTTTGATATAGAAAATGGGGAAAGTGGACTTTATAATGTGCATGTTTTATGCTCAAGAGGTATTCTTACAAACCAGTCTGTAATAGTTTGTGAGCCAGTGTTGTAGTGTAACAAAACAATGATTAACATTAAAGATAAACACAATATACTTTTAACATATAAGCAAAAACCTTTGTGAAGATCCACCACTTCTGCAACATGATAGATGCCGGAAATTTCTCATATTGCAATCGTCTTGATTTTTCAACACAGTTTTGTGTATTTACTGTGACTGTGTCACTGTGAGTTTTTAGACTCTGTTGCCATAATGTATACATTTAAAACAATAATAACCCATGATCCTTACTTTACACACTTTAATTACTCCATCCAAGGCAAGCTGATAAATGCTAACTCAGTAGGATATCTGAGAGCAATGTATTCATGGTTTACAGCTACTTTAGTAATGAAAAATAATATAACATCAAATTATAAATAATAATAATAATATAATATATAATATAATAATAATATAATAATATTAATAATTTAAATAAAACATAACCCCAACCCACCACACTACCCCATTCTCCTAAACACCCAGAATTCCTATTGCACAACTATAAAAAAAAATTACAAATCACCATAAAATGTCACTAATTGACCTCATAATGGACAAAAAGACATATACATATGCTTTTAATGTTTTTATTTTATTTCTAAGTACAGACTGTTGTTATTTATAACATTTGGAAAGTCTTTTCCCCTCACCCATGTCGTGTGAACTCTCAGTGGTTCTCGCTATACCACAGGTATGTTTGTTAGGTTAGGGCCCTAAAGCAGTGGGATGTTCTTGAAAATTATAAAACTGATTGTTATAGTGACCTCAATATTATCTAAAAAAAATTTGGAATAACTTGTTCTTAGTTATATATTATAACATTAATCAAAAAATTGTATACATATCAACATGATAAATGTTTCTATATAATTATGTGATTACATTTATAATTAAATGTTTTAAGTACAAGAAGAAAAATGAGTTAAATGACTTGGGTGGTGGTAGCTCAAGTGGTTAAGGCTCTGGGTCGTTGACCAGAAGATCGGGGTCCAAGCCACAGCACCGCCAAGGTGCCACTGTTGGGCCCTTGAGCAAGGCCCCCAACCCACCCTGCTCCAGGGACACTGCATCATGGCTGACCCTGCACTCTGACACCAACCCCTAAGGATGGGATATGCGAAGAAAGAATTTCACTGTGCAGGAATGTATTTGTGACAAATAAAGACAACTTAACTTATATTGCAGTAAAAACCTGTTTAAAAATTCTTTCATTAAAGGTGGTAATAAATGTTACATTTGACAATAATATTTACAATCCGATCCAAAATATGATCTGGAAAATCAAATTATTGACATCCATAACAATAATTTTTGCAGAATGTAATAAAGAATTCAGTTTTTATTTTCCACATAAGAGTCAAACCTTGTCTTGTATTCCCTAAACAGTGATTATTTTAAAACAACAGCTGTTGAGCTTTGCGACCTGATTCATTTCTACAGAGGACATGGTTTGCTTCCTCTCTGCTTGTTTGGCATGGTCTTAATTAATATGTCTGTCTGTTTTCCAGCCCACAGGCACCTAGATCAGAGGGGCTTCTAATGAGCCTCTTTTGTGCCCCATTTGAGCCACAGTGATTAGGGATATTTTATTCAGTACAGAGGCTAAATACAGAAATGTATCTATGTATTAGGCATGAATGATTCTTGTATTAAGTTAACAATAAATTCAGACTAATCTGCAAATTCAGCCATCTTTTCTTTCTTGCTAACTCAGATTTATTTCCAAATGATAAGGCACTGTGGGGTTCATAGAAAGACAGTGCAGAACTAGCATACTGTAACACCCAACCTCTCTTACAGTTTCTCTTTTTATTATTATTATTATTATTATTATTATTATTATTATTATTATTAAGAAATTATGTATTTCTGAACAAAGATTTTAGGATTCATTTATCACTTTGATACTTTGGAGAATTTTCCCAAGTGCAATTATTCTATTATTATTATTAATAATAATAATAATAAAAAAAAATAGTAAACTTTGGTCTACTGAGAGCAATGTGTGGAAAAACTGCAGTCATATGTCACAATAGCTGTAATTTGTCTACCCCTCTCCCTCTGTGTGAGTGTGTGTGTGTGTGTGTGTGTGTGCTACATAAAATTCTGAAATGCTTATCATTTATTAATCTGTGCACCACAATGGTCCTGAAAATGCTATTATATTTCATAGTAAAGTACAATGAAAAATAATTAAGACAAATACCAGAAAATAGATATTTTGCTATAGTGCATGTGTTGTCTTCAGGAGATATAATACATGTAGATATATCTAGAATTTTCCGTTTCATGAAGTGCAAGTGATATGGGGGGTTATTATTATTATTATTATTATTATTATTATTATTATTATTATTATTATTATTATTATTATTAAGAAGTTATGTATTTCTGAACACAGAATTTCAAATGCATTTTTCACTTTGATGCATTGGGGAATTTTTACCATGCTCAATTCATCTTCTTTCTGTGTGTTACCTCCGATTACCATTAACCCTTAGATATAATTTTTTTGTCCATTTTGACCGATTTGGACATTGAATGGCTGTGATAAATTTCCCTGATGACGATTCTTAAAGTGACAGAAATTTCCAATCTGACCTGCACATACTGATCTGACCTGCTTGAGCTGCATTTCATTTTAATCACAGCTTTCCTGCTGACATCTAACCATTCAGAAAGTGTCACTTAACAATTTAGAAGTGTTAGATCAAGAGAACAATGAGGAAGAAGTGACAGTGCAAGAGGACAATGTGGAACAAAACTCTGATCACAGCCCAACTAATGAAGATAAAAGGATTTAGAAGACAAATGACGCCAAGGCATAACAAAGACCAAACAGTATCACTTCCAGAGTATGAAGAACCACAATATACAGCCATATTTTCTTGAGAAGTTCTTGCTATCTTACTTCTAGTTCCAAATGATAAGGCACTCTGAGGTTCATAGAAACACAGTGCATAACTAGCACACTATTACACCCAACCTATCTTACAGGTTGTAACAAATATCTGGATAATGTTTGCAACATAGTATTGAGAAACAGGACTAGGTTAGGATATAACCTGAAACATGCTCAAAGATGGCATAAAATTGAAGAACCATGTGTTAGGGTCTGTTCTGTTCATGTGTTTCCTAGATTGCTAGGTCACAGTCTTCAGTTGGCTATTCTGAATGGGGGGAATCAAATCAGGGTGTTCCAACCGCTATTGAAAGCAATATTGGAAATCAAGGTCTTGCTGGCAATCTTAGGGCCATAAGCAGGTGTCTGTGGCCTAGTTGAACAGTTTCTGTACAGGGTGGGAATAATCAAAGGTAGTAAATGAGAGGCATCTATAATAGCAATCACCCTGAGCAGCCTGTCTCAATGGTCTTTCCAGCTCTGCCATGGAGAACCTTAACTGGCAATGTGTTGAATTGGCACTGGCAAAGAAATCCAGCTGTGACCTGCCAAACCTGTCCCAGATCTGAGCTATCACTTCTCAGTGCTGCTGCCACTGCCCCAGACATATTCACCATCATGGCAGTGTGTTCTCTGCATTATTGTGCAGGTTTGGCTGATGAATTGCTTATAGTCAGGCTAGTCATGGCTGGATACACCCGAGGAGACTGTATGCAAGGTGGATAGAGATGCTTAACCTCACGCTGCCCTGATGGTGGATGTAGCCGTCAGTCTAAATGTTTTGTTTGTTTTTTATTTTACTTTCATGATTGTCATTTTATTACTTTCTGTCATGCAGACCCAGCTTATTTTGGGATAGGAGATCCTTTTTTAATTTGCATTTTTTCACAACAAAAAAAGATCCCTCTGACCACTTAAAATTAATTTGGCATTATAAACCCTTAAACCCTTTATAACCCTATATAACCAATAAATCTCTTTATTGTTGAGGTTTAAAAGTGTTTCTGGAAAAGAGGAACAATGGCTCAAAATCTGGCCTAGAGAATGAATGTTAGGTGGTAGATGAACAGCATTATGCTTTAAATTGTTCATCTCTGTACAGTATGCTACTTGATCAATTTTTTTTATGAACATTTTGTTCTAATGGTATTTGTACATGAAAATGATCATGGTGTTTTTAAGTAATCTTTTGCTCAGATTTATTATTAGGATGATGTTATGGCTATTTTTAATGTATGTAGTATCAGTTAGAGTAAACGCCTACTCAAGACTAACAGCCTGGTTTATGAATATTTCTGTCCAGCAGTAAATTTATATTAACCTTCATCCCATTACTTTGGAGCAGTTTGCCCTCGGATTTACTGCAGTTTTCTGTATACACAATGATCCTCATTTCTCAGTCTTTCAGAAAAGTTGTCTGCAAAAGTTAAAAGCCAAGCAGAAATAAAATTTCTGCCAGAATTACAAGCTGAAAAAAGTCTGGTTTACCTCACATATTGCATGTTCTGGTCTCAGCTCAGAAGAAAATTGGGTTGACATGAAAAAAGATCTATGCTATATGCAACTGACCATGGACACTAGTGGACACAAATCTGCAGAATTAAGTCCAATTCTGGCTGAAACACCAAGCATGTCACACAGAGAAACTGCTATTTTAAGAATTGTTTTAAGTGTCTCACCCAGCAGGCTGGATCTAAAGTATTGCACAGCATTAAATAAAGTTGCTGTAGCGAACAGAATTGATTTATAAGACAACCTTCTTACTCCAGAAAATCATAAAGGTTTATAAACATCCTTCGTTTACAAGTTCTTCTCTCAGCTGTGGCATTTGTTTACACCTTATGGTTATACACAGACAGATATTTAAAGAAGCATTTATCTAATCATAACTAAATAACTAGCTTTATTTATTTATTTATTTATTTATTTATTTTTAGAACACTATGAGCACTGACAGAACACTGATTATTTCCTCATCATGGCACCTGTTAGTGGGTGGGATATATTAGGCAGCAAGTGAACATTTTGTCCTTAAAGTTGATGTGTTTGTCCTCAACAGTTGGGGTGTTCCCAGTCTGCAGTGGTCAGTATCTATCAAAAGTGGTCCAAGGAAGGAACAGTGGTGAACCGGAGACAGGGTCATGGGTGGCCAAGGCTCATTGATGCACATGGGGAGGGAAGGCTGACCTGTGTGAACCGATCCAGCAGACGAGCTACTGTTGCTCAAATTTCTGAAGAAGTTAATGCTGGTTCTGATAGAAAGGTGTCAGAATACACCTTTCATATATTGTTACGTATGGGGCTGCATAGCCGCAGACCAGTCAGGGTGCCCATGCTGACCCCTGTGCACCACCGAAAGCGCCAACAATGGGCATGTGAGGGTCAGAACTGGACCATGGAGCAATGGAAGAATTTGGCCTGGTCTGATAGTTTTCTTTAACATCACGTGGATGGCCAGGTGAGTGTGCATCACACACCAGAACACATGGCACCAGGATGCAATATGGGAAGAAGGCAAGCTGACAGAGGCAGTGTCATGCTTTGGACAATGTTCTTCTGGGAAACCTTGGGTCCTGCCATCTATGTGATTGTTATTTTGACATGTACCACCTACCTAAGCATTGTTGCAGACCATGTACACCCTTTCATGGAAACAGTATTCCCTGAGTATTCTCTGTGGCCTCTTTCAGCAGGATAAAATGCTGTGCCGCAAAGCAAAAATGGTTAAGGAATGGTTTGATGAGCACAACAATGAGTATGAGGTGTTGATTGGCCTCCAAATTCCCCAGATCTTAATCCATTTGAGCATCTGTGGGATATGCTGAACAAACAAGTCCGATCCATGGAGACTAGTAATAGGCTATTAATTGGTTAGTGGATTAGGGCAGTGGTTCATCAGTATTTCATCCCAAGAACAGCTTAACTCAGCTGTTAAAAGCTCTTACTTGAGCCTGATTTGGCCAACAATAATATTATATGTGCAAAAATTTGCTGATAAATTGCATTCTTACAATCTCCTTTCCACATGATTGGATGAAAAAAAATGTTGTTTCACTCAGTGTGGAATAAACTAATTACACCCATGTTAATGAAGAAAAAAAATGTTTCCAGTAGTGCCCCGTCTAGCACCCCTCTTTCTGCATGCCCCCTAAAACTTTTAATAAGCATTCAGAATATTGTACAGCCTACAAATCAGCAGAATATATGTGTACTATTGTGAGAGCAACCCATTTATTTTACCTATAAGGAAGTGAGAAGCACATTGTTGCTAATAGTTGGATTGATTAATGAGTGTAATTAAACAAGGAAAGGAATTAATGATTGTAGGAAAACACATGGGGATGAGGGAAATGGGACTACTGTAATTATGATACATATTACAAGCACAAAAACAAACAAATGGATTAGATTAGGTTTACTAGTGAAAGCACTGTAGGTGACATAATTTACCATTTAAGGTGAGATCCACTTTTCTTGGATGACTTGCAGCAGCCCTTTGAAATCTTCTATCCTGATTTAGTGTGTTAATGTGGATCTGAACAGTTTCTTCTAAATTACACACTCCACTAATATAAGATTGAAATATTCATTGGCCATAGGGTACATTTAATATTACAATACATTTAATAATATAATATAATAAAGAGGGGTTTGAACATATTCATTTTGCATGCTTTGTGCAAATCCATGCCTTCACGTATGGACTAGAAGAACCTGGAAATGAAGAACCTGGTGCACTACCTGCACTACACCCAACTGCCCCCCCAAGAGTATGTTTCCAACACCCTTTCTTCAACAGCAAAGAAACATATATGGATCAAAGTACAAAGTTTGTGAAAAATAAATGATGCATCCAGTCTTTCGTGTTTATATGCAACTATTTTGTATATGGCAATACATCTGAAGCACATGCAGTCTGGTCTGGGGTGTAGTGGGGAATTCATAGACAAGACAAAAGGCCAGCTGGAGGCACTTGAGCTCTGGATCAGAACCACACACATTAAATCCAATGCTTTCAAAGTCAGAATCTAAAATCAATTTAATATATTTATTTCACTAACTGTGTACTAGTTAAGTACGGTGGAGTGACAGAATTAGCAATAGTATTCATTTAATAATCCATTTCCTAACTAGTCAGACCTGGCACCCAAACTATGTGGGATGATAACGTTACAAGTAAGTTTTCTAACATCCTTACTGACAGTACACTACTTCTGAAAATACTTAAAAGACTCTTGTGAGTTCAGAATAACAGCATGGCAGAGAGTGTAAGAGAACATCATTTGTCAGGACCTCTAGATGGAAGCATGCCATTATCCTATAACCTGTCAGTAAGAGTGACACTTTTTATGTGGTTATCAGTTTTATCATCATCATCATCATCATCATCATCATCATGAACTTATATATATATATATATATATATATATATATATATATATATATATATATATATATATGTTTCTTAAAATATATAGGAATATTTAATAACATTTGACTGATTGAGTCTTATCTTGTAAACTTATTTTCTCCCAGTATCAGTTAAATAGCTTCCCGCTGCTGTGGCAGCAAGTTAGTATTTAAATGTTTCATAGCTAATCAACATGCAAAGTCACAAACTGTCAAAATACTTTATATTCAAAAGATGCTGAAATTGAAAAGGTTTTAATTAACCATTTAATTAACACATTAAGAGACTGCTATACTTTCTTTCTGTGTATAGATAGCTAGGCTTGTAAGGAAGCCCTCCAAATAGCTTATTGGTAATGTAGTAGAGAGTGCAATATTCACTAGGCTACAGAAACCCTCTCGAAAATCTCAGAGATGCCACATGATCTTGATAGTTTCCAAAATTTGAACATGGTTTAGAAGATGCATAATTCATAAAGATTGTGGTGAGGCTTCATATTTCTTAGTGGCTTGGAGGTGACTGGTGCCACTGCAACATTAGAAGTTCAAGAAATCATAATCTCGAATACTATTTACCCCTGTCAGGTTTTAATCATAATGTAAAATTCGTATCTAATGAATTTGATAAAAAATAGAGTATAAAATAGTAAGGAATAAATAAATAAATAAATAAATAAATAAATAAATAAATAAATAAATAAATAAATAAATAAATAAATAAACCTCTGTATCCCTTTACCACACAACCTGAAGCACTAAATCCCTATTACTGATTATGTGGATGTGGTTAAATTATGGAGTTGCAGTACATGACCCACAGTGTGGTCTAAAAAAGATGTTGATATACATAATGTGTGTGACACAATTTTGTTATTCATTTTGTAAATATGTTGCATAGGATCATTGTTCTTAAGACACTGGGTTGGGAAGAAGTAACAAGTGAGTGGAAATTGGCAGTGATCAAATAGGTGGGGGAAATAAACATAAGAAAATAAATAAAGTTTTCTTTTAATACAATTGGATACATTGCATTTAGAAAATAGACAACTGCCAGGTTAGTTCTCAAGCACTGACATGAATTGAGTGTGTAAGTGCAGCCCTTGCTGACCTGCCCTTCAATTTAACAGTTTGTCCTCTGTGTAAGGCATGACTGGCAAGTTCTATTCAAGGCCTGACCTTCACAATAAATGTAAGGAGTACTGAAATTGAGAAAATAAAATACTGTAGCAACAGATAATGCAGCTCAGTAAAGCATTTAAATGTAAAATATTAAAAAGTGGCAAATTGCATTCATAAACTAGTTTGTCGTTATCATTTAGAATTACAGAAACAAATGTAGAATAGTGTTACATCTTCTATGGGAAAAGGTGTAAACAGCCTGATATTGACCAGTTAGGATTTCTGAGAAGAAGAAGAAGAAGAAGAAGAAGAGTAACAAGAACAAGAAGAAGAAGAAGAAGAAGACACAATAACAACAACAACAACAACCAAATTTACTGTTTTTTTTTCTTGAACAATTTTTAACTGCTATCCAGTTGGCTGACAGGAGGAATCCGATGTGGTCTTCTGCTGTTTTCATAGCCCAGCTGCCTCAAGGCCTGAAGTGTTATGCACCATGGATTGAGTGGTTATTTAAATTACCATAGGCTTTCTGTCAACTTGAACCAGTCTGGCTATTCTCCTCTGACCTCACTTATCAACATGGTGCTCACTGAAGGTTTTGTTCTTTATTCTTTTTTCAGCATTCTGTTTAATCTCTATTGTATGTGAAAATCCCAGGAGAGCAGTTTCTGAAATACTCCAAACAGCACCAACAACCATGCCATGGACAAAAGCACTGAAATTACCTTTTTCACCCATTCTAGTATTTAGTATGAACAGTAAGTAAATTTTAAGCATTTCACTGCTGCATCATGATTGGCTGATATACAGGTATACAGGTGTTCCTAATAATGTGCCATGGTGTGTGTGTGTGTGTGTTTGTGTGCGTGTTGTGTGTACAGTTTGCTCAAATCTGTATCAGGTTTGTTCAGTACTTTTTCTACATTCACCTCAAAATATTACAGACATTTACAAACAACCTACAAACCCAACATCTTACATTTACAAATCTATATGGAACCTGATATGACCAGAATTGTCTTTAGTTGTTACTGTGTTCATGCGCACTCCACTTTATTTTAAGGGATCTCAAAATTAATTGAGATATTACACTACATCAGATTTTTGGTCAGCACGGGTTAGACAATGATATGCTCCCTGCTCCCTGGCTGCAGAGTACACCTGAAAGAAATCATATTCTAGTATACTTGGGATACAAAATGATTCATGAGCAATGGTTTGTGAAATAGATCCACAGTGAAAACAAATATTTCAAACTTTAAAAACAGCAAATATTATAGCATGGAGAAAGGGAAGGTTCATGTACTGAACAGTATTGTTCATGTACAGATCCGTATTTAGTTGAAGTTATTGTCTTTTACCGAGGTGTACTCAGGTAATGCTCTGCAAGGTATGCTGTACTCAATGGTATGTGAAATAAATATTTAAAATAATTGTTATTGAAAAGTATTAAAAATATTTAGTTGTCTAGTTTGTACTATAGCAGTGATTCTGCAATATCAAAAACATTTACTATTCACATATGCATCTGCCATGTTCATGTGTTTATAATAAAAATAATAATAATATTATTATTAATAATAATAATAATAATTATTATTATTATTATTATTATTATTATTATTATTATTATTATTATTATTATTATTACTATTATTATTGTTGTTATTGTTATTTATAGTAATAGCAGAAGTCTTCTTGTTGTTGTTTTAAACATACCCTTTTACATATGAAGCAACACAACCTTATGATTATTATAAAATAATTTTTTTGAGTACTATTAAGAACAATTTCTTTACTGTCTTTCAGATACCGCCATAAAAAGCAGGTCATACAGAAAAAAACAACAATAGTTTATTTGTAACCATATTTCTGTGTATGAACTACAAACTCCTTTTTCTATAATTGATTTTTTAAAGGTCATGAAAGTATGCTTACATGAAAATCAATTTTGTGTTTTCCAACACGTTTCTTTTTCATTTTTTTTTTTTTTAGAACAGGTTGGCACATGTAAAATTGAAGTCCCTTTTTCCCCCAAAATGTAATTTTATATAAATCTATCGCTAGAACAGCATTCCTTCTTAAAGAAGAAGAAAAAATGTGCAGAACAAAGAAAAACTCACTTGCTCCTTCTTCAATACAAAACAAATGCTTTCATAATGAGACAAAAGGGAAAAAAAAAGCCATCACACAAGAATTTACCATAGAGCTTTTGAGAAAGAACTAAAATTGAATCAAAGCACAATTATGAGACAGAAGGACAAAGACTTTTCATATGAATGGAATTTTAAGACAATGATCTAAGTTCACAAACAAAGCAAGAGTTGATAAAACACACAACAATGTGCTGATCTCAAGGCATTACTAGCATAATCATCAATTTTACAAGGTTGGCATCACTGAATATGAAATGGGGTTTGGAAATGTAGCACTTGAAATATGGATACCTTTACCAGACATAGGAGATGTTTATATAACCATGGCTTCATGAGTCCATTCCTGTTATAGTTTACCAATGTTTAGGCTTGGGTTAGCAGGTTTAGGATAATCAGCTTTATTATGATCTTATGACTTTTGAATTATTACATTACATGTACCAAAATTGAATTATTTTGGAATTACTATATTTTTGTGTGTGTGTGTGATTCGATTTTCTTCCTACACCAGAACCTGTGAGTGATGTGTTTGAGTGCAGGTGTGTGTCTTACTGGAAATGTTTGTTTTACAATAATCATCCTTCTCTGAGAACAGATCAAAGCTATGATCAAGGCTCATAGATGTTTGAGCTTTGATCACTAATGCTTTTTAGCCATAATTTTGAGCCCACTGAAGTTGTCTAGCAGGGACTTTGTTTATAATTATTAAACATGTTCCTGGGTTCAAGCAATGTGTACGTTGACTTAGTATGCTAGAGGGAAATTTAATGTTAACATGTTTACCTGCTAAACAGTTACAAGATTGGTTTTATGATCTGAACAATGCACTTCAAATGAGTCTTCTTTTGGCACTAATGCGGGTCTCTCCATGTACTTTAGCTCTGAATACATTAAACTGTCAGGTCAGTGGGTGCTCCATCAGCTATTACCTTCTCACTCAAGGTCATTCGTTACCATAGTGACTGTGTTGGCCAACTCATTATAATAATTTCGCATTATTGGAGGATGCTTTTCTGGCTATAGACTTCTTGAGACTTACTCGTTTAATCAGCAGTGGGATGCATTGCATAATTGCATAGCATAATTTGTTTTAAATGTTTTGATGCTGTTTGTTTAAACAAATTTAACAGTAAAAATGGAGGCATGGAAAAGTTTCAGTTCACATAATCTATAAAGAGACACCTGGGGAATCTTTGGCTAGCATTAGATTTGAAGGGCACTAGCACTGACTTCCCATTGATGGCTTATTGATTCATGCATCAGGCTTTGAATGGCTCCCAGGATTGACGTATTTGAAAGTGTGTCTCAGCACACTCCATGACTTGTTTAAAATGGAAATGGTGCCATCTATGCGGCAGATGCAAACCTAACATCTGCTTGAAGCCACGGCTATATATATTGTTCCTTGGGCCTGTGTCCTAATCCATGCTTTGTCTGAGACGCAATCATAAATGGAATACTATAGGCAAAATGTGGTGGGAAAAGTGGAAAAAATGTTCAACTGTGATTAATCTTGAATGACTTTTGTCAACTTGTCAAGGTGAAGGAATCTTGAACAACAGGTACAAACAGGTACAACTGGGAAAATACTTTATGGAAATGCACAGTGATCTCTGTAGGGTAAAATTTGGGGGTACTGACATCATTCAGATATTTCTTTAGATGAAAGAAATAATTTAGATGATACAGGAGAATTTTAAGATTATCAAGTTTTAGGATAAAGCACAAGCATTCCTTCCAAATTGCTATTAAGCACATTTGGTTTATATTATGCCTAAATTTTCACCTTCCACCCAAACTATAATGCATATATTTGACAGAAAATCCACCTGTTTTTAAATAATGGCATGGTTGTCACCAAACTCAGAGATGGAAAAGCCAACCACACATCTGATTTAATCAAAACCAGAGCAATATGTTCTGACAATGACATGATCAGCTCTAATCAAGCAGGAAATTCATTGGAATTAGCAGCTGGTCATTAGGATGCTTGGTGTGGTACAGTTGCTTCTAAACTGGCATGCAGGGATTTTAAAAGTGGTGACTTATAAAATAAATAAATAAATCATGACAATCAAGAAGGAAATTTCATAGTTAGGCATGAACAACTTACTGAATCAGCACATAGTATGAAATGAAAGATTGTGAGGATTGAGAGTTTTAAAACATATTAGTAAACCAACCATTCTTACCAATCCTAAAAAAAAAACATGGTGTAATGATTGCTGGAAAAATAATTGCAGAATGTTTTTTTTGTCTTGAAATAACCACAATAGAGTTTTTCATAAATAAATAACTTCTGTTAGGTAAAGACACTTTGAAACAATTAACATACCCTAGCGCCCACAGTCATTGAATTGCCTTCATCATTCGCTTTTTGTTGCTCATGGACTTCCATATCATCAGTACCTTGAGCCATTTTCTTTAGATTGAAAATGTCAGATATTTTTCTTTTAGTTTGTTTTGAGTTGTTTTTTTTTTTTTTTTTTTTTTTTACCATTATGAAAAAGAGTTCAGATCTGGGTTTCTTGTACATTGTCTTTTGAGCTGGCCCGAATAAGCAAAGGTTCGTGTGCAGAGCTGTGTATAGAGTTAATGGTGGATGCATGATTGTATGTTGTCTTGTAAGTATTGTAGTGGTTAAGATGCTCATGCTCAAGTGGTGGCATAGTCAGATGATCCTCCATGGTTGGTCTAGCAGTCATGCAGCCCTCATCCACAGTAATGATCTCCATGGCTCGTGTTGGTGCATGGTGATTCTGCTGGTGATGTTGTTTGCGCATTTTGTAGAAGATGATGAGCATAACTGCAGCCATTAGTGTGATGGCCACAAAGCAGCCAATGATTATCTTAGTGGTCTTCATCACCTCATCTAGGGTGTTGAGGGAGCCATCTCCCAGTGCTGTGACTGGGATGGTGTATGTTTTTTCTGTGGCCTTGGTGGAGACTTGTGTTCGGGTTGTTGTGGTGGTGGTTGATGAAGGTGCAGAAGATGTCTCCCACACTCCAGAAGAAGGAGTTGGACCCACTTTCTGGTGTACTATTGTGTGCCCTTCATCATTGGTTGGCTCGATCGTCTCTACTGTCACTGTGGTAAAGTAGCTGAAACTGCTGTTCTCTGTTGATGATACATTTAGTGTAGCAGAGGCAGTGGTGTTGCCTGCTGAGTTGCTAACCATACATGTATATGTCCCTGTGTCCTGCATTGTGACATTTGTAAAGTTTAATGTCCCATCATTCAGAACCGAAATGCGTACTTTGTATGCTCCATGAGTCATGATTGACCCATTGGGTGTAATCCAACTGACTGATGTCAGTGAACTTGCTCGGCATTTTAGTTCTGCAGCCATGCCCTCTGTCACATTTAAATCAGCAGGTGGCTCCACAATGACAGGTGCATAACAGTGGAAATAATTTTGATCCAACTCACCAATGTACCTTCCCTTGTGGCTTGCAGGGGTACTGCAGCGAGCGCAGCAGCTGGTGTTGGCTGGTACCACTTCCTTTAGCCACCAGCTAAGCCAGAGAATGTCACAGTCACAATTCCACGGATTGTGGTGCAAGTGCACCCTCTCCAAATGGTGCAACGGAGTGAATAGGTCATGAGGGAGCAGGGTAAGGTTATTATGAGCCAAATTCAGCTCCACAAGTGACTGAAGATCGTCAAAGGCATTCCTTTCAATTGTCTGGATCTGAGCATGCATCATCCACAGTTTTTGCAAGTGGACAAGGCCTTTGAAAGAACCTGGACGTATAACTGAAAGCTGATTTCCTGACATCTCCAGCTCATCTAAGCGTACCAGAGGTGTGAGATTAGGGATCTCCTTTAGATTACACATGCCAAGGTTCAGGTAACGCAGGTTGCTTAGGCCTTCAAAAGCACCTTCAGAAATATAGGAGAGCCTTTTCAGCTCACCCAAATCCAGTCTTCTCAGGGAGGGCACCCGGTTGAAGGCATAGGCTGGTATGCTCTCAATGGGATTATTCCTCAGCCATAACTCCTTTAATTTTGACAGATACTCAAATGCTCCATTAGGTATTGTAGTTAACCTGTTATCGAAGAGTTCCAGTGTGTTTAAGCTGGCCAACCCATTAAAGGCTCCTATCTCAATGCTACGGATATGGTTCTTGCTGAGCTGCAGGATTTCCAGGTGACGTAAGTGCTTGAAGCTGTCTACTTTGATCACCTGGATTAAATTTTCTTGTAGGTTTAGGTACCTGGTGTTTGTAGAGATACCATCTGGTACATCTCGCAGGCCACGACGCGTACAGATGACCTTACTGAACTGATTACTGCAAGAGCAGACGGATGGACAAGTCTGGGCTCTCACCAAGCCAGCGACCACTAGCAATTGCAAGGCTAACAACAGTATAAACAATGGGTCGGACAAGGCCCGGTTCCACCTAGGACCTCTCATCGTCTGCTGCTGTGGGAAGAAGGTCATCTTGTTCAACATTCATAATTCGTAGGATGGCTGTCCACTCTTTGGGGTGCGTTGTAATGTGAAAGCTGGAAGAATGAGAGAGAATGAGGTTAGTTCAAGCTTAAGACAAGGTGTCAATCTCAAGAGGCAATGTTTGCAAATCACTGAATAAGCTTAAATATAAAGTAATAACAATTATCCCAAAACATATATTTTTAATTTTAAGTTTATTTCATGTTATTAATAGATAGATAGATAGATAGATAGATAGATAGATAGATAGATAGATAGATAGATAGATAGATAGATAGATAGATAGAATGATTGATTGATTGATTGATTGATTGAATGAATTTATTTTATAAAATAACAGATGGGACATTTTGAAGTCACATAGAACATTCTTAACCATTTAAAGATTCAGACAAAAAAATCTTTATAGACTTTCAACATGGATGGCCTTAGCAGAGTGCAAATATCATCAAATATTTAATACATTCTAAGCATTTCCATATCCTATCTGAATAAAGCTGAAGCTCAGTAGTGAGAACTGTTTTCTTGTTTCTCCTGTCCCCTGGCAGAGGTATACAGGCAAACATGTCAACTAGTGGTGCTTAATTTATTTTTGCAGACTCGGGGGTCATAAATAACTGTGGGACTTGCCATGTAGCAGTCCTTCAATCAACCCAACATGTCTGGAGAGTTCTCATTACATCACTCAGAAATGCTCAGAGGCATGGATGTGACTAGACTGGGAATAGAAAACAGCAGTGGAGGAATATGTGGGGCAGCTTTTGACTAAGAGTGAGTGAAGTTGGAAATCCTGCTACTCTGGGAATACAGCTAATCTAACTCCACTGGCTCTGTGTTTATGTATGTGTAAGTGTCAGTTCAGAATGTAAGATGCAATTTATTTTACTTTCCTGTGCAGTATAGTGAGGCATTGAGTGTGCCTGTGTGTAATACATCACATTGTCAATCCATATTTACTTCCTGGATATATATTTACGTGTGTAATATTACTCTCTTGAGTAGTTCTAGTTCTGAACAGGTTTGGATGTATGGTATGTGGAAAACTTGCATGCGGAAGAATTCCAAACAGAATACCATCTCATTTTTCATCTAAAATGAGTATTCATTCATTGCATTTAACCAAAGGGCATTGCCATAAGGGAAAGGCTCTTTTCTTCTACTGAAAGGCCATTCTGTTACTCTATAATTGCATGATTACCATGATTATTAATTCTGCCAGCCTGAGGGCAGAAAGACATGTGTTCCAGCACACAGAGAGCATGACACAGCAGGCAGGGAACGCAGAAGACTGAAAATTATATCAAGTCCATTGATGTTAATTGTTTTAAATTAGGCCTTACTGCCTATTATCAGACCTAACTGGAATACAGATCATAACACTGCATATAAAAGACATAGTAGATATTTCATTGATTATACATATAAGGACTATTATAGGAATGCAGGAACCAAATAGGAGTACAGGGGTTTATACATAAAAGGACTTTTCCCAAACAAATGATGATGATGATGATGATGATGATTCCACTCTTTAATCTTACCATAAAATTTAAATAAATTAGTTAATCATATTTGGCACCATTAGATATATTTTGTACATCAAAATACCACCAGGAAGGTGAAAAAGAAGGAACTTATAAGCAACAACACTGGCAGATTTTGTAGACAAGCAGTTGCTCCACGTTTCCACATTTCTGTAAATGCAACAGAGATCTTAGTCATGATTTAAATGTCAGTTCTCTTTAAAGGAATGACATTAGCTCAGTCTAATCCCATGTTGTCCTCAGACATCAGCTGTGCGATTCACAGGGTGCAGAAACAGTGATTTAGCAGTGTACAGCCAGATGTCAGTAGGGCCACAGATGCCAGTTACCTTGATGATTCAGGCAAAAATAGCACCAATGGCATATTCCAGCTGGAGGAAATGGCTGCTGTTG
The DNA here is from genome assembly GCF_019097595.1 of Hemibagrus wyckioides. Taxonomy (NCBI): domain Eukaryota; kingdom Metazoa; phylum Chordata; class Actinopteri; order Siluriformes; family Bagridae; genus Hemibagrus; species Hemibagrus wyckioides. The sequence continues at coordinate 12,411,724 of NC_080723.1, read as the reverse complement.
CAGCTCTCTTTGTTGAGTACAACATTCAGTTGATGGAAGTGTGGGATTCAGGTCTCTCGCTATGGGCTCACAGGTGCTAAAGGCCTGTTAGGTGAAAAAAAAGGCTGTAGATTGAGCTTTGCACTGTAAACTTCAGCCTGCACCACAGACCACTAGTGCAAAATTCATGAGCTTACTACAGACAGCCTCTATAAACCATAACAGGCAGGCCTTTGGCTTCATCGATTGGGAATGGGTTGGTAGCTGGGACAGAAATATAGAGGCTCAAGGAACAGCATAAATAGGAGAGGGACTCTAGGTGCACTAGGGCAGTAGCAGTAGCAAAAGCCAGAAGATGTACTGCTGGTAAGATGTATTCCATATATGCCATCAGCTAAATATAAGAGAAAAACATATTAGAGAAACAAACATAGAACCCATAAATGGATATGATATGGAGTAGAGAGAGAAGCCTGTCAATCAGATGTACTTAGATGTTTCAGTGAAGTAATACATTTTGGCACTCATAGAACCAAATAAAGCTATATTTGGCAAAGCTCACTGTGGTGGTGGCAGGTGTAGGCAGACGAGCAGGGCTAAAACAAAACCAACTGCCGATGACAAAGATCCTCCATGATGGATATGTCTCTGTCTGGCCTCTGTCTAATCTCACAAAGGGAAAAATGCTATCTGATTCTTCTCTAAGCGAATAATGATATCTGAAGACTTTATTCTCTTCCTTTGACCCACAGATGCCCCTTCCATCTTGAAATGTTGTGTGTGAGAATAAGAGAAATGTAACTGAAAAAAGACTAGTAGAAGAAATAAAAGGTTGTGGATCTGACACTTTAGGTCTACGAGAGAGTCTTTGCAGGAACTGAGAATTGAGATGCATGTGTAACAGGTCAGAGAAAGTCTGGATTTTCACAGTACTAAAATGAAGGTGAGTACAAGAACACGATGGCAAAGATGGTAGTAAAGAAGCATTTAGTATGGGCTCAGTCTTGTCTGGGTACAGATGGCTCCTCTCTCTTTCTGTCTGTCTCTCTCTCTCTCTCTCTCTTTTGTCACAGTCTCTTAAATCAAGATGCAAGGTGGTACAAATTGCCCAAGTGGTAGAAACTGTAACAAGTGTTAGTGAATGGATTACTAAAGATCTTATCAAGATGTAAGTCGTTAATTTGTATTTTGGCAAAAAAAAAAGCTGATTGCACAATACTTTTGTACTTATTTCATAGAGATACTTTCAGCTTATAATATTTAATGCCAGTATCGCAAAGTATTAAACATTTCAATGAACTTATTACTGGGAAACTGTGGAATTTGTTCAATTAACAGAGGTGACATTTCCTAATCCATACTTGTGCAAACATCTAAATATTAGCTGCATAACAATTTATATTCAGAATATCACTGCCAAATTGCAAACAGTTGCATAGTTTGCTATTGGAAAAACCTCTATAAAGTGAGTGATTTAATATGCACCCACTTGCACTTGTCGTGTTGAATCTAAGACTAGCATTTTGCAGTATAAATAACTACTGTAACAAGTGGACATCTGTTGTCTTTATGTGCTGCAATTCTGTTGGTCAATCCTTTAAGCAAATTTCAGTTCCGCTGCATGTGGAATATTCAAATATGGGTATCCTGTAAATGCTTAATTACATAAGCTGCAAATTATTGAGCAAACTGTATCCTTCTATGGCCCATCTGTCTCCAGATGCTCATCAGCAGGGAATTACACAAACTTGTGCCTCTGAGTCTCCTTGGAGACATTCCTTCCATTGGCATGGCCTTACTTCCTGTTCTCAGTCACCATGCCAACACCTTATAAGGAAACATGCATTCATGACTGAGACAAATCTGCAGAGAAATAGCTTTTACTCTAATTGTGTCAGAAATGGAAAAAAGCCCACATAATAGCTTATATGACTATTTGTTGTCTATATAGTATATATTCTCTGCAAAATTGTATTCTTATTTTACGTGACATGCTGTTTTGCACACTTATCCAAAGTTTGTAAATGAAGTTTTACTTTTAACTGAAACATATAAAAATATACACAAATAACCTGCTTCTTGAATTCAATGTCTATCAGATTCTATTTTTCAATATCATGAATAAAATACAAAGCAGCCAATTCATTTCATATTTCATTATACTCTGAGAATGAATAACTTTCATGTACAATACGTTATCCAAGCAAAAGAAACCAAAAGCATCAGACACAACAAAAGCACTAAAAGCATAACAGCTTAGAGGTTATACTAAAAATTATAACAGCTTAGAGTTTGATTAAGGTTGTGAGTTTGATTCCCAGGTCCACCAAGCTACCACTGCTGGGCCTCTAAGCAAGGCCCTTAACCATAAATTGCTCAGTTGCATTAAATAAAAAACACACACAAGATAAAATGTAAGCCGCTCAGGATAAGGGTGTCTGCCCAATGCCAGAAATTTAGAAATTCAGCAGCAAATTCAGACACACAAAACCAAGGCACAAAACACAACAGCATTAATTAAAAAATGTAAAGTCCTTACTGAACATCACATACTCATTTTTAGTCATATTAATTTAGATAAGCTCTCAACTTTTAATATAGAGTATGCATTAAATTGTATTATTACTAAATGTTACATATTCACATGAAGTAGTCATAGTTAATATGAGCATATATAAGCTGAAAACCTGCCTGAAGGGAGCCAAGTTATTCAGAAGAAAGAATTACTCCTCACTATATGGACACCATAAATATGTTCCTATTAAAGGATGAGTCCCATCACCATAAACACATTGAGAGAGACAAGTAAAGAGACACAGAGCAGAGAGAGATAATACAAGCATCACAGGCATTTAGTCATTAGCAATAATTAAAGCCCATCAGGGGATTTTCCTCATTTGGGATGCTATGATGTTATACACAGATAAGCTGCTGTGCACATGAGTAACCATGAATCCTCTTGGTGATAGGGAAAACAAGGAAGCAATGAATGAGAAAGAAAAAAACAGGGAAAATGGAAAACGCAAATTGATATTATTTGTGTCAGAATGTCTATGCAATGATGAAGGGGGAACTTACTCAAGAGGATAGTGGAATAAATGCAATGAATATTGCATACGGGTTTGCCTTATTGAAAACACTAGAAAAATGCTGCTTCAATAACAGTTTCTCCCTTGAGTTTAAACAAACAAACTCACTTGCCATGGAATAATTAAATGTGTCAAGAGGTTGAGATTGTGAATCCTAAAAATTCACAGAGAGAGCGAGAGAAAGAGAGAGAGAGAGACTTCTCATTCATTTAGCACATATATAGTAAGCACTTACACAGGTTTAGTTATACAATAAGGTCTACAGTGCTGGCCACTTCTCAGCTTTCTCTCTCTCTCTCTCCCTGTGGAACACACATGCAGTTGTGCATGGAATTACTGTTGGTGCAAGAGCAGCATAACTGTTAGCTGGTTTGATTTATTTGTGTTATTAAGCAGAAGCATGTCTGACATACAGACATGTTATTGATCAGACCTGCCTGGGAAGGGGATAAGTGGGTGTGCTGAGGAGATGGCTATCAGTCTAGGTCAATCCCCCTACAGATTTACTTTTGTGATCAATGTTCCATGAGCATTACCATATACCACATCTTTGGTGTTTGCATGTAAACATATTACACCTTTACACAAATCACAGAGTATGTGTATATGTGTCTTTATCGGTGTTGCCAGTGTGCCGGCTTGTTTTTAGTTTATCAGGGCATAAATAAGTACACCCTATAATTCAGAAACATGTAAGACCACCTTTAGAAAAAAAAATGATGTGAACATTTTCTGTAGGATGTTATTAATCTGTCACAACATTCTGGAGAAATTCTGGCCAATTCTCCTTTAAAAACATTGCTTCAGTGCATCGATGTTTGAGGGCATTTGTCTATGCTCAGCTACCATTATATCCTGCCACAAGGCTCAGTGGGGTTGAGGTCTGGACTTGTCATTCCAGCACCTTGTCTTTTGCTTCTTCAGATGGCAATTTGCTAGTGAGTTTGGGATCACTGTACTATAGCATGACCCACTTTTGGCCCTGAAACAAACCCAAATCATCCATCCTCTTCCACCATTCTTGACAGTTGGTATAACGTGTTTGTGATGATATGCTGTGGAAGTAGTCCACAGAAGATTTGGAACTCTGTGGAAGGCTTTCTGTTTGTAAACAATACTTCTCACTGTTGAATTTCAAATTATTTGGAGATCCCCTTAAAGCCCAGTATGATGAACAGAAACAATTTCTTTTTTGAGGCTTTTGTATTTGGTATGATGTATACACATATCTTTGCACACCAAACTGCCAAATATTCTGCTTTTACAGAAGTACTCGCAGTTCCTGATGATTGATCGCATGCATTTCATTAGTAACATCTGGCTGCTAATTACTCTTTTAATGATTGTGGACATAGGAATGGCGTACTTAATTTTTCCCCCTGGGGTTCTCAAATAACCTCAGTTTCCATCTGAGGTTATTTGTTTTTTTTTAATAGATGTCAGTAAGGACCACACAAATGTTATTTAGGCAGCAACAACATAAAAATATAGAATTAAAGACGGGTATACTTTCTTGTTCCTAAATATGTATGTATTTTAATTGAATTACACAGGATATAATGTGCAAAAGTAGGCGTTTTAATTTAACATCAACATCAGAAAAATAGTCAGCAAAATTGTGGTTTCACCTGATTATCTAGTGCCTGTTGAAGATGAGCCGTTCTCTTGTTCCACTACATTTGTTGAATTAATAACAGATAATTTGGCTTTAGGTGCAGTCACGGTCTATGGCCTTCTCGTTACACCCAACACATAGATGTCACTGTGTTCTGCTAGACTTGCAGCTCACTAATTTTGCATGTAAGAGTGCTAGAAGGTGCCATTTTATGCTTCCATGAGCTGAGATCCATACTGTTATATATACTGTCAATATATCTAGTGGTCAAAAACAGACACCCCATTAGAAATTTAAGTGCTACTCAATATTGGGAGCAGAATCAGCACCTTCTTTGACTTGCTCATTCCAAACATATTTCAAATCACTAAATAACTTACTTATAACATAATCAATACCAGTAAATTAAAGGTTTTAAACAGTGCAGCCATTTCACCAGCATTTGCATGCTATGGGATTAGTATAACAACTATTATTTTCAATCAATTTGACAACAACTACCTTTCAAAAATATTCACTGAATATCAGATTTTAAAACAAAAGTATTTAATAATCTGCCAGCTGCTTAGACTTACTGGAGCAATGACCAAAAGCTAGCAACTGAATGAATGTAAAGGCGATTTTATGTAAAGCATTATGCTGAAAAAAAAAATTCAACAATTTAGTTTTGAGTTAAAAATGCAGAGATGAAAGCATGCCACGAGTGTGCATAGCTGATTTCAAGGATGCTTTGAAATACTTTATTATACATTTTGACATTTGATGGTCACTGAGTAAGTTTACCTGTTATTACATAGGCATATATCATCTTTCTTATTCTAAAATTGTGTTAAACAGTAAAATAATGTAAACTCTTAAGGTTTAAACAGAAATAAGTGTGTGCTGTGCTGGACAGATTTTTGTTTTTCTTCTGACCTTCTGCATGTCCACAAGAAAATGGATAGCATTTTAATTAAAAGATGAAATATTTACAAAAGCTGCCCATTACACTGCAATACAGACACTGTTTAAATACAAATACTTTGCTGCAGTATGCAGTATTTGTGTGTAATAGTATTCGAAGTTTGTATTGGACAGAGTACACTGAAAACAGATTCACCATATGGTGACACTCGTGCACTCATTAACACTACATGAATATACTGAGTCATATTCATTCATATTCATCATCACTTTAAACAAACATTCTGTCAGAAAAAGAGGAAGAAAGAGAGAAAAATCCTGCAATAACTTGAACATGATTCCATTAATTTAATTTTTGCTACTCAAATATCAAAATGCACAGCCACTTGAGGACTGTTCTGAGAAAACAGGGCATTGTTGGATACATTCAATAATGCCAGATTTATAATTGTAGCCTGCTGCTTAATTCAACAAAGGCACTTAGACGTAGAGCTAGTTCCAGTGTTGCCATCTGTTATTTATATAATAATTGCCTTGTGGGAAATATTGGAAACATCATATAGAGCAAGAGAGTATTAGTGAGCATTTTCTAAAATAAATAAATAAATAAACCACAACATAAAGAAATCACCAATGTTATGGGATAAATGAGAAAAAAAAGAGAAAGCACAGACTACACCACTAAAGACTATTGTCCTATATAATTATTCCTGTGATGTGGTGAACAGCTGCCATATCAGATGTTTTGGTAGATGACTGATCTTTTATTTCTATTGCAATAATAATAATAAAAAAATTAACCAGTGTTTACAATAAACATTGTAAAAGAAATGAGATTCTGCTTCTTGAGTTGCCTAACATGCATGCATTTGTACCTTCTCTGAATAAATGAAAATAAATAAAAATAATAGAACAATATCTACAAGTAGTAGATCTCCCAATAAATTACACAATATAAGAAAAGTATATCTGGTAAATCACTCAAACTAATTCATTCAATATGCTGCGTAAAAAGATGAAAACTGAAGGCAAACAATGGTGCTAACTATGAGCTATTATCCACCAAATGTGACAAAGATTCCTGATTCCTAAAGTAGGCTCCTCATTATCACTTACACAATAGAAAGAAAGGTACTGTCTGACATTCAGATGAGTGAAATGGACTCCTCACCAACTCTCCTCCCACACTTACCTGCCAAATTATCCACAGTGCCAGCAGTCTCTGGACATCTTCACACTCAGTTTCACTTGGTGGCCCACCCTGCAAGAACAAGAGCAACAGTAAGAATAACTGATATGAGCAAGCATATTTTGCATTTTATTATTATTCCAGTGTTGTTTTTTCCTCCCTTCTCTGAAGACATGGAATTAAAAAGAACTGGAGAAAAAGCAGGGATTCAGACTGCCAAACTGCTTTGTTTAAAGAAAATGACTTATGAGTCATTCAGCAAGAGATTACACAGATGTGTCCTAGCCCAGATGACAAACTTAAATATCCCAAAATAATTCAAATTTATCAGGCTATTATCATGTTAGATCACTGAACCGCTGGAAAAAAAAAATTATATTATATTATTTTAATATTATTTTTTTAATTGAATTTTTACATTTTAATTTTAGTCTTAGGAATCGGATGTCTGTAAAACATTTTAACTGAAAAAGTGACAAGAAGTATAAAACCGTGTAAATGAAAATGAGTAAATGCTTATTATTCATATTAAGTTGTTATTTTTAACAATCAAATAAATGAATTAATTTATACATACATAAAAAAAAAATAATAATTTGATTTAAGGAGGAAAGCACTGTGCTACACAGTCACTGCTCAGTAATGTTTATTTATGGAGCAATTTATCAATTAATAGAACTATTGTCAATTTCAATCGCTTCCCTCTTTATTGCTCCATTCATTTGCTAAAAAGCAGGGCAATTCTTTTTTTTTTTCTCCAAGATAATCTCTACCAACAAATAAAAATTAATAAAGGAAAGATCGAGAGATTGAGAGAGTGCTAAGGCGAGACTCCACACATCATTCCCCAGCGAGAGTGGTGGCTTCTTTCCTTCTTCCTTGAGGATGTTGTGCTAGTCATTAAAACACAAGTGAAAGGAAATATGCTAATATTAAATAAACCTAAAAGCTATCACTTACTAGTTCTATGTAAATAACCCCAATATAGGGCAAAATGAATGCTCTAAAGTTTGCATTTGTATGAATTTTTACACATACCTGTGTATTTTTGTTTGCTTGACAGTAAACATTGTAGTCTCCAAATCTGAGCAAACACACAACTAACTTCATCATCGTGATTTTTTTTTAATTATTTCTATTATACATAACAAACATACCATAACAATATCATTCTCATAGTCCCTGCTGATAAATCTTAGAAATAGCATTTCCTTTCAGACAGAAAGAATATGTCAGCTATAATTAGTACTGAGAGACATACATATGCAAACATTCATTTGGAGTTTCTGTTGATTTTAGCTCGACTCTAGCAAGTGATATACTAAGGTATAACCTAATCTTTAAAATAGGCTATATAATCAAGAACCGACTTCACACCACAAAATCAATATTGATCGGCTAAGATATTTATGGTGTACAAATTCACTCTGACAGGGGGCTCACTCATAGATTTTATGTCTATTATTAGTAGTAGAAATAATCAGCTGGCTGACAAGACATTAACAATAAATCTGTTTTCAGTCTTCACACAAAATGTGCCTACGTGTGCTATTTGACCCAAGGCAGTTTTCATTTGCTCTGACTATGCCTGATACACAGTACATACTAAACCAATCATAAAAGCATCTTGTCACACCGGCCTCTGGGAATGCCTACTGAACAATATGTCTATCCACAATCACCTGTTTTCACTCTATGAGACTGTTAATTGTAATATTTGTCATGTCTTCTTGTTGATGCATTGTATAGAGCCCTCCATGATTTGTTTGTGTTTTTCACTGTTTTGACTCATTAGGAATGTATTTTGTGCTATTTCACCTGTAATTTCTAGCTGTGTCTATATAGATTAAAGTTTGGGGTTTTTTTGGATAAACCCTGAAATTGTGACTGTTCTGGGCATTACTGAAGAGTTCACTGCAAAATCAATGCAGGTGTAACACTGAATTTGCAAACAGGCATCAAAGAAAGAGAAAACAACTTTGTAAAACATAGTCAGTTAGTACTCACTACTCACTTTGCTCAAGACTCAAGGAAGTGGTTTGGTGTCTAAGGATAACAAATTTATTAGCTTCTGTCTAGGGATGAAACTGTATATGGCCCTGTAATATACATTTCTCTTCTCCACAGTTCAGACAGATTCCCTCCCAGGCATGGTGCTTGCTTTCATCCACTGAAATAGGTGTTCTGCTGATTTGCAAAAAATTTCCAGTTCTAAGACATTTTATAGAATATTGAGGAGCACTTTATTTCATTCACATAGCTACTTGTCCCTCAACTGTCCAGCATACCTTGCAAACCACAATGCAGGACAAATATGACAGAACCCCAAATATGCAATCACTATTTCAGTGTTTTATTAATTTTTCCCAACATCCAGGGTTGAATCTGTTGAATTTCTGCTCACTGCCGTTTATGGGAAAAGCACTGAAATGGAAGAGTTCATCTCTCATTTAATCAATCAACATTTACAACTGAGAAGACACAGCTGCTTTGCCTCTTGAAGTTATCAGGAAGGCTCATTCCCGTCATATCTGTGAGGTGTTGAGTAAGGTCAGGACTGCTAATTTGCCTCTTCATAGTCCCTGGAACAGCTATTAATCTCTCACCAGAGCAGTTTTCCTGGATGAAATGTCGACAGATACAGTGAATATATAGTAAAGTAATATGGGCCTCTAGTGCCCCATCAGGCTTAATCAGGCCTAATCCTTTATTAATGAGGTTCCCACCCCTATAATATAAATGGTGTTTTTTTCCACTATTTCCTAACTTTAGTCACAACAGCTTGGACAACAGTTACCAACTGGCAAGGGGAAAGTCGAACACATGCTTTCTCTAAGCAATATATAGCCATTCCTCACATCTTTTTCAAATTGCTCCACCATCAGCAGACTTTTGTGACTGGCAATCAGAGACTGGTTTGAAAGTAATACTTCTTTGGACTCAGTGGGTCTAGGATAATCAGAATTTGAACAAAAATAGGAAAAAGGTTTGCAGGTTTAAAATGAAATTTAGATTACTCTTTATTTTATAAACCCTTCACAAACTTCCTGGAAATGAATTCTAAACAAAAGCTTAAAAATAAGAGTCTGTTCCCAGGTTACATCATTAAGATATATGGAGTATAACTGGACAAGCCAAAACTAGAGGTGGTACAATCCCGGCCAGAACAAAACAAAATCAAAAACTATGCTCTCTGTCTTAATGATAAACAAGTTCACCATAGAACCTTTGCTCAAGTACTCACTCCCACACTATAGAAGTGAAGGACCTAGTGTCACCGATTGGCCAGCCATAATTAGTCTTTTTCTGAACTAAATTGTCTCTTACAGAACATAATTGCAGGTGGTAAATGGTGAATTGCTAGTCATCAAACTAGCCCTGGAGGAATGTCAACACTGGCTGAAGAGATCAGCAAACCCATGATGCCAGCTAGAAGGACACTATCTGAGACAGTTCCTGTGTCCCTGTTGCCCAGGAAAAATGGCCCAGATATGCTGTGATTTGAAGAACTTTTGAGGTGGGTTCATGTATCCCTAGCCACAGACACTGCTTACACTGCACACATCTTCTCAGAATGTTATTTTAGGTTGTGCACACATACATACAATTATGCTCCCTCTGTACCTAAATTATAGCCCCATCCCTCAGCCAGGAAGACAGCCTTTCCCAGCACTGAATAGACCTTGATGCTTAAACCTTCTTTTCAGAATTTGTGGTTCATTTCTCTAAATAAAATGTTAAACATTGCATAAATAGAGCACCATAAAGGAGAGTGTGTTGACCTGCAAACAGGGTGACATACAACTTGGAAATTTGGTATTTGCCACTGACTTAGAGAGCCCTATTTTAGGTTACATAGAAATTTTATATATAAAATAAGGTATAAATAAACTATGTGCAATGAGAAAGAATTTGAAATAGCATGTGTATTATAGTGTGAGTCATTAGAATTAAAGCCAGACACTTTCTTCCGGGGCATGAGAAAGGAGGGGTAGTAGATGAAAAACACCCATAGACACACTAGGGTAATTACTGCAAATGTCAAATTTGACATCAACCATCTGAAAATACATATTCCACTGACTGTGATGTACTGTAATTGTGTAGCTGTTTTATCTTTAAACTACTACAATCAGTGTAAGTGAAGTAGTGCAAGTGCCAGTGACAAATGTACACAATCCCCTTGTACACTAAGATCACACTCCTGCCACTGCTCTCTCTTTCTCTCTCTCTCTCTCTCTCTCTCTCTCTCTCTCTCTCTCTCTCTCTCTCTCTCTCTCGCATAAACCCACACATTTTTTCTCTCTATCTCATTGAACTGTACTGATTCAGACCTTCCTCCAGTTCTAATCCAATCCTGATTTGTAACTGTGGGATCAGCCGGATACCAAATGAGCTGAAATGCACAATGTTGGTGAATCAATCACCTATAGTTCCTCTCTAAATGAAAGGGACCAGGGTCATATCTGACCTCCTGGCTGAGACAGAAGTAGGAAAATGCTAAAATCAGCAAGAGTGTTTAAATTGTCATCACTTAGGGATAACTCCATCTGTATCTGCACAAGCTTACACATGGAAGACAAGCAGCACATGTAATGCGTCATCATACACATGAAAAAAAGAGAGGGATACAAAGAGGGAAAGAATATACTAGACGTTTAACTAAGAGTATATAGGACAGTGGGTAAATGCCTGCCAAACTGGGCCTAACAATTTTTAGAGATTTCTGGGAAATATTGTATATAAATGCCTCCATTTAGAATACGAAGAAAAAAAATCTTAACTTGCACTGTGCACCTAATTCTCATTGTTCTTCAAATGCAATTAAAAGGCTGAATTAGCACCACCATGGTGATCATATTAACATTAAGTGTATTGTACAGAATATGAAGATGTGTTATTGTGTTTGATTTAAAGTCATAATAAATTCATATATTAATTATCAAGCATTATTATGCAATTAATGAATTATAATGTTTTCTGTTCTTTGTGGATAAAAGCTTATTGGGTGTTTAACTGTAATTTGGATGTGTGTGTGTGATTGGAATATCTGACTGTTTTGACATTTGACATTAATGAATCCATTATATTAAGCAAAATAAAGTAAGTATTACTTAATGTAATGTACCAAATGACAATAGACTGCTAAACAGCAATCAACATTTAAACTCAACAGAGCCTTAAAAAAAGGCAAAGAAACTGTTCCCCATGGTTTTCATCTAGCTCTGTCACTTGTAGTGAGTTAATCTGCTATTTGAATAGAGAAGTGCACTGTTTTATTTTATGCTCTTCTAGTTCTTTTGGTGGAGTATGTAAAAAGGAGCCTATCTGATTTGGTTGCCCAAAATTAAACTCAATCTTTTGACATCATTTTACCTTTGAAAGATTGAGGAAGGCTTGTTACACCATTTATACCAGCTGTCCTTGTCTACACTGCAATACTACATGCTCTCTACATCTTTCTAAGGCTTTTACACAGGTTCTAGTTTTTCAGGTCTTTAACTTTAACCTTTTCTTTTTACACTCAGCATAGTGTAGCATTTTCTAACCTGAATGAACATAATATGGAGGGTTTTTGAAAATTACAACAGTTATTTTGTATCCTTCAAACTGCTGATTCATTACAGTTCTCTCTATTGAACTGACCATGAGAGTTCAAAATGAGGGAGTTCTTGAAAAAGGTATAAATTGGCCATCACATAAGATAAGGATTCAGTTGTAAAACTGGAAAATACTTAAAAAGTTAATGCAGTTAAAAATTCAACATTTTTTCTTTAAAAAGCATTGGGTATTCCAGCTATTGGCCTGGTACAATGCAATTTTTCTAAAAGTGATATTGATTTAAGGTAACTATCTGTTTGAAGATGTATCTGTTCTCTTCATGTCTGTGTCAGTGTCCGCTGGGTTTTCAGCCCCCCCACCCCCCCACCCCTAAAATATATTAGTTTGATTGGATGCTCTAAATTGCCCCTCCACAACCCTGACCAGAAGAAAGTGCTTGCTAAAGATGAATGAATGTAAATTCTCTGGAGAAAATATTTAAGTAGGTTGATCTTGCCAACTTTTTCTTTAATTTATGTGAACTCTCCGATTCACCTGATTTTAATACTTCTGCTATTTCTAGAAATAATTTCTGGATATTTTGTGTGATATTAAAGATTTTGCATTATGTTTTATTCAAAAGTTTCCAAACAGGAACAGCAAACATTTTCTTCAAGGATCCTGCTTCAGATCTTCTTCTTACACCATTTTGCTCCAACAGGAATGCCACCCTTCAAATGTAACTGTCACCTCAAAAACTAACCCCAAAATACCAGAAGCTGCATTATTTGAAATGCGAATGTTTGTCATAGACACAGTTTAAAAAAATATTAACCCAGGTGCCACTCCAAAACTTCTGCCATGGGCTTGCTTCACTATGTCCGTTGCAGAAAAGCTTCATCTTATCCCCTTACTAAAGACTTTGCAGTGTGTAAGCCTGTATTTGTGCATGCTTGCATCACATTTCTCTGCTCCAAAACCATATTGTCATGTTTCACAGAGCAAAAATGACAAGAGTATGATGCCAGAAAGTGGAAGAACAAAAGAGTAGGGAGGATGGTACAGGATTCCATGTATAAGCACAAGTAAGTGCTGTCATTGGTTATCTAAGAGCATTTCAAATAAAAGCAATACATTCATTACAGTTATCACGAGACATGATGGAAGTCTCAGAATGCTGATGAGTTGCATAAGCGGAAAAAAAAACTACAGTCTAATATTGAGTAAGCAAGAGAGATTAGTATTTTGAGGATGTTAGAGGTCAAATAATAGGATTAAAAATGAACAGAAAATTACTATTTATCAGTGATTATTGTGGTGTTTGTATGTTCTGATCAAATAATTGAAATGCATTTGTTCTACAGTCTTTAAATTACATTTTGTAAAGAAAAACAACAACAACAAACAAACAAAATATGTTATTCTTTTACAAAGTTCATATCACAGGCTAAGCTGTATTCTAGCTTATTAGATGAGAATTGCAAAAATTGAAAATTGAAAACCTTTTTATTTTAATACTATTATTACATGTCCACGTATCTATTGTTTACTTATCACAGCTGTGGATCTATTTACAGGGTAGCCTCTCTGTGGTCTCTGTGGCACCACCAACATCCATCTAAACAGGAAATGGAGGCGTCTCTTTGCGCAAACTAACCAAGAAAGCGTTTTTTTATGAATTAGACTATTTCCTATTCTAAAATAAATCCCTCCATTTTCTGAACTGATGCAGGGACATGGGGAGCCTGGAGCCTATCCCACATGGACATCCTGTAAGGGGTGCCAACCCATTGCAGGGGACAATTACACACACACACAAACACACACAAAATCTATCTATCTATCTATCTATCTATCTATCTATCTATCTATCTATCTATCTATCTATCTATCTATCTATCTATCTATCTATCTATCTATCTATCTATCTATCTATCTATTATAGCAATAAAACACAAACACATTCACATACATGCAAACAGGTACAGCATGTAAACACACAGTGGCTAAGAGGATAATACAAGGGTGCTTTACAGATGGCAAGAATTAGTCATACTGACTGATTATTGATGATTATGCTCACTACCTCTCTCTCTCTCTAACACACACACACAGACACACACACACACAGTTCTTACTCTTATGCTCCTCTGTGAGGAATGACAGCTTGATGATGATGGGGTGAATATATTACACTTCAGTAGCCATGGACAATTTCCTCAGGAGACAGAACAGTGTTTTGCAGCTTTTCTGGAGAAGACACACTAACTGTGGGTGCTCTCCCATCACCCCGTCAGAAACTCAGCAGAGCAGCATGACAACACAGACACCCATCTGTCTACATGATCAGGCACCACAGGCAGCAGGACTTCACATTTCTTCAGCATGCCATGGTTTGAGTATATATACTGATGAGTGCAAACCTACATACACTTAATTCTGTATTTATTCATTACAACATACAGTATGCTCTACATGTTCACCATGTCACTCTTCAAATTTTCTCAGCTGCTGAGAGAGAAATGATGAAAATCAAGGCTAATGATTGGAGGCAAAAAAGATCTTCATGTATGCCAATTAGCTGCCTGGTATATGGCTATAAGCCATATCTATTAGGGCAGGCCCCTTGCCCTATGCACTAAACACATTGCTCAGGCTAACGACATGTGTGTGCTCACAAATGTACTTTGGGGTATGGCCGGAATTATGAATAATAAAGGTGCACATTAACTACAAAACAACTAATAATAATGGAAACCATATAGAACATTAGGAAAACACAAACTGTGAATATTTGAATCATACCACCATGTATTTTTCGTATTCTTATTGTTATGGGGCCAGAGAGTGGTTTTGTAGGAGTACAGTAAAGACAGCAATAGAGCGAGAATGGTACAGAGTCCAAATCAATCACTACAGCGTCCAAATCAATGGCTTTCTGTACAAGAGTGAGCTGTTCAGGTTATTTTTTTTATCATCTGGATGTGGTGAAGGAGAAATGAATAGGGTAGTCCCAGTAGAATTATCCAATCCTGTTGCCCACTGTCATTCAGCTGCTCCTTCTGAAGACCCGCCCTCCAGCGTTAGACTCCACTACCCTGCAGCACACTACATTCAGTTACTGTCAGTCCTCTTCTGTTCGGTTTGTGTACATATTAGGGAATAATCCCAAATATCATCAGAGCACTGGAGACTCAAGCTCGCTATCGGGCTCATACTCGCCATGACATCTCTACTGACAGATATACTCCATAGGGTTGGAAAGGTAGGGGTTTATTTAAATTTAGTTAGATCATGAAATAGTGAAATAAACCTGAATTAGTGGTATAAATAGGCACAAAGGCCTTTCCTGTGAGCATTGCCAGGGGACTTAAGCAACCCTGTATCTTAACTCTCCGCTGCTTTTAATGAGCTAAGGTGTCACATTCATTCCAAGAAGGCTCTCATTTGGGAGATCTCACAAAAAAGCAAAAATAGCACCTGGTATGCTAAAAAAAAACAAGTCTTACTGAAAATAAGCATGCAAAGGTGTATTCTCTGCTCAGCGTCAATGGTCTTTCCCTGTAGTAATCAAGCCAAGGTTCTAACCTAGCTTTTTTCAGAGGGAAATATAATTAAGATGATGTTGTTGCATATTCCTGCTCCTGCAAAAAAAAAACTCATATGGTGATGGTGCCAGATTCTTTGAGCTCACCCTGTTTCCACTTTCTGCATTACATCATGTTGACTGAACACTTTTAGCAGTGTGTAGTTCATATACATCACCTGAATAAAACTGGAAAATTAGGAAGAGGAATGCATACAGTATGTGCAATATGTAACATTTCACATTTCATTTTCGGTACATCTTGATGCAGCGGAAAAATACAATAATACTGATGCTATATAGGCAATCGCTTAATCTTTATTCTTCTCTTGAATGTGTGCATGTCTATGTACCACTGGGTGAACAGGCTATGCCATCCAGAATATGTACATGGTAGAGAGGATATCAGTGGAGCCTATCACTGACAAAATCTTAACTGATATCCCGCTTTTCATTCTATTTCCTCCATCTTTTCATCTGCTTTTTCTGGCTCTCTCTTTTTCCACACCCTTTATTTCATCTAGTGCAGATTAACTTTGTTGAAGAGAGAGAGAGAGGGGAGATTGCTGAAGAGGCAGGCTGAGAGGAAATGCACTGCAGTGAGATTTCAAGTGCACTGTATTTTAGCCGCCACTGCCAAATTAGATAATGAAATGAATGGAGGGAAAATAAGTCCATTGGAGAACAGATGAAGTCTAAATTTAAATCCTCCTGACGTGGGTCACAGCCTCTACCATTCTGGGTCTCCTGAAAAATGTACATTATGTTCTAGTGCTCAACGTTTTAAGTCCTCTGCCAAAAGGACATTATCTTCTATTCCATTAGTGCACTGTGGTGGTCTTCTAACTTGGATAGTATCCATATCATACCTCAAAAAATATTTAATGCTGTCATTAACTCAAGATATCTTTTTCAACACTGCATGGTCCCAAATTATACTAAACTCATTATGTTTAAATTATATTCATTCACTTCACCCTGTTTTGTATTACTATTAGTCCATCTGTTACAACCTTTCCCAAAAGAATCAATACATTGCATACAATTTGTCTGTTAATTTTAATACCATTTGTCCACATTATCTCTCCATGTTTTTTTTTTTATTAATTATTAGAATCAGAAACAATGGTTTTTCATTTATAAGTATATAAATAAAGACAGATTTTTTGTTTGTATATGGTTTAATGCCTAATTCTTAGAGTATAATATTGTTTGCTGTAAGTTTTAAGTTGACATTAATCTCCACCTTAAAGCAATAGAAAAATATCCATTTTAATGTAAGAGAGTATGATCATCAGCAATATACAGCTATACAAAATACAACTCAGGTAGTCAATTGGAACACCATCTTCCAAATGTGACCTTGTGATCAGTGAAATGGCTGCCTGCAGAAAATACAGTTGATTAACCAAATTATGAGATATGTTAGCTTTTAGGAACTTACTACTTATGAAACTATTAGTAAAACATATTACATACACATTACATACAGTAAAACCCATTTATCCTTTTCTGTGCTCCTACTACAGGTGTTTCCTGCTTGTTCCTCCAGTCTAGTGCAGAGAGTTAAGTCTGTCCCAAGCCTAATGGATTTTCAACACATCACCAGCTGCAAGCCTTATTCAGTAATAATTTGCCGAAAAGTGTATGGGCTTAAGTAACAGCAGTGGAGCATCTAATAATTGCAGTGAGAAGACGACAAGGGTAGGAAAAGATTTAGCTTATAAAAAAAATGCTGAGAGGCATACAAATAAATGTGTTAAAATGGTAAATAATGCTAGACTTAAGCTATATAAAATGGTTCAGGGTTGTTGATATATGCATGGACATGCATAATGCTCTGCAGAATTTACTGTGCTGTTTCTGTTAGTAATACAGAAGTGAAAGAACAAAACAACTACTGTTTTTAAACATATGTTGTGAAATTTAGCCATAAACTGTTTTATATATATATATATATATATATATATATATATATATATATATATATATATATATATATATATATATATATATATATATATGAGGTCTATACCGGTCTATATATGAGGCAAGCTGCTGTAGTGAGATTTGACTAGACTTTGACTAGACTAATATCATGCTTAATATGTATTTATATGTAATATGTAATATCCATTTCTCTAGGTACAGACATATTACATACATATTGAAAAAAACTCCCACATATTCATTACAGTGTTCTGAAGATGTTTTAAACCTTACACATGGTCCATGAATCCTTGATTGTTTTCTAACTATGTTACAGTTGATCTTTCTGGCAGAGAATATACAGTCTTCACCCATCAGCCACAGCATTAAAACCACTGACGTGAGGTGAAGTGAATAACACTGACTGTTTCATTACAATGTCACCTGTCTGGTGCCATTCTATGTGATGTATTAAACAGCAAGTGAACAGTCAGTTCTCAAAGTTGTTGTGTCACAAGCAGAATAATAAGCAAGCATAAGGATTTGAGTGACAAATTGTGATGGTTAAATGACTGGGGCAGAGCATCTCCAAAACAACTTATCTTGTGAGGTGTTCATGATATGTAGTTAGTAGTCATTAGTGGTTCAAGAAAGGACAAATGAACCAGCAACAAGTTTCAAGGACACTGAAGACTCATTAATGCGTGTGGGGAGTAAAGGCAGGCCTGTCTGTTTCAATCCCATAGAAGAGCCACTGTAGCATAAATTGGTGAAAATATTTTCCGCTGGCTGTGATAGAAAGGTGTCAGGACACACAATACATAGCAAGTTGCTGTGTATAGGAGGGCGTTGCTGCAGACTGGTCAACGTGCCTCTGCTGAGCCATGCCAACCTCCTACTATGGGCATGTGAGTATTAGAACTGGACCATGGAGCAGTGGAAGAAGATAGCCTAGTCTGATGTATCATGTTTTCTTTTACATCATGTGGAAGGCTGGATGTGTATGTGTGTGTGTGTGTGTGTGTGTGTGTGTGCGTGTGCGTGTGTGCTGCTTGCCAGGGAAATTGATGGCACCAGGATGCACTATGGGAAGAAGGCAAACTGATGGAGGCAGTGTTATGCTCTAGGCAATGTTCTGCCGGGAAACCTTGGGTCCTAGCATTCATGTGACTGTTACTTTTACACGTACTACCTACCTTAACATTGTTGCAGACCAAGTATACCCCTTTATGACAAACATTCAGGTCAGGCTATTGTCAGTACTTGCATTATCCATGAACCACAAACAAGTGACAGAAAAGTGGGTCAGTGCATCACTGAACTGAATGAATAAACTCAATGTATATGGTTTATAATACCAAAATCCCTTACTCCTGCTGTATTTTAAGCATCAAATTTTCATAAGCAGTCGGACATTTATAGCGTTCTTGGTAGTAAAACTGGCAGAACTAGTGACAGTATTTCAACTCCATCCCCTTGTACTTCAGGGACTGGAGCTGAATGAAACATTCAAAAACTATTTTTTTTAAAGTGTAGAACATTTCCTTAGTGTCTCACCAAGCATTGAAAATGTGTCATTAGGTATTTTGGCAGGTAGGGTACCAGGCAGGGTAGTCAAAAGACCTGTTAGACTCCATGACAAAGGTACTAGTACTGACCCACATATAATTCATGGTTATTTACCCAGCAGTGATCCTCACACAAAAAATCTCAAATTCCACTGAGCAAAAACGACTGCTTATTAATTAAAATAAAGTTATAGGAAAACGCTCTAAATTGTAATCTCAATTTTTTACTTAATTGCTCAATTTTTTACTTTTTTTACTTAAATGATTTAGTTAATCATAGAAATCTGTTTCTTCTTTTTTCACCCATAAAATCATTTTTCCCTCTCTGCAAAAATGCACTATTCTTGCCTAAAGAGATCAGAGTGATGCATGACTTTTGGTTTCGGTGAGAAACACGCCTGCAGGATATAGCTGGAGCGTGTCCACTCTTGTCTCATCTGGGCCACTCGACTCAGCCTCCACCGATTCCTCATTATGGCTGCAGTGTGTAAGCGTTGCTTTACTTGTTTACTCAATGTGTTTTTATGTCGACACTACATTGTGGTCCACTGGGATGCTCTATGGAACATAGCAGAGTCAGTGCCGGCAAGCAAGACATCCATCAATGGCAGATCTATTCCTCCCATATGCATAGGCATAAATTACAATACACATCTCGTTAAGTCTGTGGTTCCTTGAGAGAGAGAGGGTGGGGTGGTGACGGTGGGGAGGCAAGAGAGAGGGCTGATGGACTAGAGGACTGATTGGCCCAGAAAAGCTTAATGTAGGGAGAAAAAAGAAGAGTGAACGGGAGAGAGACATGGGGGGGGTTGTAAAGGGGGTAGAGAAAGGGGGGTATCTACATGGAGATTATGGAATCACACACTGATTTCAGTAATATAGGTGAATATCCAAAGAAAGACCAGAGAACACACACAGGAGATGGAACGGCAAAGAGACTGAGTGAATAGACTAAAGGTTGTTCTGGGTTGTCGTTGTTGGCTAAAATGGGTATTCAGTGTGATGGAGGGTTGTTGTGCTCTGACAGCACGCAGCTGTGTGTCAGTGCTGTATTGTTGGGCTGGAGAACTGATTGGCTCAGAAAAGCTTAATATAGGCAGAGCAAAATAGGAGCAAGTGGGGAAGAAAGGATGAAGATAGAGACAGAAAGGGAGAGAGTATAGGAGGTTTTTATTTTTTATTTTTTGGTATTTGACCCTTTGCCTCAATGAGTTGAAGCATTAGCATCAGTGAGTGTTTCACAATGTAACTCTTAAAAAAATATGCATTTTAATCAGCCATGATTGCCAGATCATTTTGTGAAATATTCTCAGTGCCATCTTACTTTGATGGAGTGCCATTTCAGTACATATACACAAAACAAAAATGACCAAAAGACACACAAATACAACTGTGATACTGCAGTGAAAGAATTCAGTGTTTCATGTAGATTTCAGTAGGTAAAATGCTGTTTCAGCTTTCACTGGGAAGTGGCTTCGATCACGACTTTACTACGTGACTTTCCAAGCCTGCACCTTCAGCTTCCTTAATGTTCTGCTACTAAGAATAGCATCCCTGCTCTGGATTTATGGATCACGCACATATGTGTACCTTTGTGTCACTGTGTGTATGTGCTTGTGTGTGCATACATGTTTCTGAGTATTTGACAAATAGCAGATAATTTGTCGCCTAAGGCACAGTGGCGAGAGAACATAGTGTCACAATTGTTCCATGCCTAAATAAAGGAATTGTCTGGTTCTTTTAAAACCCATCATTTATAGAACAGGCATTTAAAGCAATTACAATGGAAGTGGGGAAAAAAACATTTAGATAAGGCAGACATGAAGAAGACTGAAAGGGTCTTAATGTAGATTGGAAAAAACATAAAAACAGAAATAAACAGAGAAGAGAGGGAGTACATGAAAATTGATTTTCAAGCATGCCACTTGTACCAAGAGGACATGGGAGAATGAGAATTTGAGTAGAAGAGAGAAATGAAGAAGAGAAGGAGGGTGCAAGAGAAAAGACAACTGGCCCAGGCTGAGAGAGCCCAGCATGGAAGTGTGTTGGTGTTTGAATCCAGGAGAGCTTGCCTGAGGGAAGTGTTACCCTGTGTGCCCTCCACTACTTCAACCCACACTGCCCTTTTACAAGAAGGTCTCTGAAGAGATAGCCTGCAGTTTTCTCCCGGGCAAGAAGCCTTTTGATAAGAGCACTACAAGAGATTGGCAGCTGCAATAAGAGCAAACTAGGTAGTGTGCACTTATAATTCTGCCTAATGTAAAAATACAAAGGAATATGCGCATGCTGCGAAACAGTCACATAAACTGTTTCACATGAAAGTATCTGCATATGTCACTTTTATGGCATTTAAAACATTATAAGCATAAGGTGACCACATGACGACTACATTCCATCTTAATGTATGTTTTAAGTCTTAACAACTCCTTCACAGGCACGTGAATGGTACATTCCACGTATTCTAAGGCCAATAAGCAGAATAAAAATGTGCTGCTTTTTAAAAAGGAACATATATAAGGGCAATACGTGAGGATTTTTATATGGAAATGTTTATTTAACATTTATAGAAGGAGTTTTCAGTGTCCAGTGTCAGCATATTTTCCACCATGGAAGAATCTTTACAACATATAATTTTGTACCTTCTAGTTTCATAATAGCATGAGAAGAATTGAGAGATAAAAAAGAAATGCTGGTGACAGAATGATTGTTGATAGATGTGATTGTTGCCAAACTGATATGGTAAAACAGGAATAAAGCACTTCAGGATGTGGTAAAGGTGTGTTAATTGGCTGGTAGAAAACATCACATCACACCAACTCATCTTTAATTATTCGCCTAACTGTGGTGTTTGATTCCCAAATTATTTTTTAAAGAATAAACCTGCTCCTAGATCATAGTAAAGTATATCAAGTAAACATGCAAGCAAAATATTCAAAGCATGTGAATATATCTGTGTGTGTGTGTGTGTGTGTGTGCTAAAAAATTGCGTGAATGTAAGAGAGCTCTATGCCTCTGTCAGCTCAACATATTATATTGGGTTAAGGGTATTTAACTTTAGTTCTGGCTTAATGCTCTACTGAAATAAACAACATAACACTATGGAACGAGTAAGCAGGATATAACCTTTAATATCAACAAATATCAAATTTAGGCCACAGCACTGATGAATTCTCAAATCTGACTGTTAAAAAGGTTTTAATTTGGTTCAGTATTTTTATATGGCTATAACATGAATGATAGGTTAATATTAATGTGCTCATTCTGATATGGGATTGTTTCTATAGTAACAGAGAGACTTAAATAGTAGACAAAGACTAATAATAAACCTAATAAACCTTTGTAAGAGTTTAGGGGAAAATTCCATAGCTTGGGGCAAGTTCCCCTCATATGTTCTGGATGATCAGTTTTCTACTTTTTGATGGTCTAGAAGCAACTAGCTTGGTGCTAAGAATAATTTAATAAAGGACATTAGGACATGGCATGAGAGAAAATCTTGGTCATTAAAACAATTCAAGATACAGGTATTCAATAAAGAGCCAGCACATATCAGAGGCAGTATTCTGAACTTATTCTGAACTGTAAGTGTGTAATAGTGCTCTTGGATTTGCTCTTGGGATCATTTTATTGGCTATGGGAGGAAAAGCCCAGCTTTACAGCTTTAGGAATAATATTCTAATCTGCGCCAGCCCAGTCATTCATTTGCATTTTTGACACTTATGGGTGCACAATTCATGCTTAGAGAATCATTCATATGACATTCATTAATATGGTTCATTTGTGGATTGATAGCTGCCATTTTAAATTGGATTTAATGAATAGCTCACCATGAGGCCATGAGGAAATGTGATCTTACAACTCACTCTCAGTTCCAACAGTAACTCTCTCTTCCCACTCAAGTCTTCGTTTGACTTTGCCAAGTAATAGCATTCAAAGCCATCTTTTCCCTTTTAATTCATCACTGACTTTTATGCACAATTAGAAAGTTTGATTTAGCTGCAAGTTCAGAAGAAATGAAATTTAAAATTGACCAGAGGAGAATTTCAAATGAGCAAAGGAAGATTAATATTGCTGTGAGTGAAGAAGAGATCACTCATGATGCTTTTTATTTGGTATGGAAATGTGAGCAATTAGCCCCCAAGCTAACCCAGCAGGAGAGTGAAATAAATAGTGCTTGTGAGCAGGGTAATGACTTGAATTTGTTTTTCCGTATTCTACACCTATATCATACAAACAAGAAAATAGTTGGAAAATTACTTTGAAGTAAGTATAATTAGGAAGTAGTGCTGTGGCTATAATGTCCTTGCAAAAGAAGAGGTAACTCGTGCATGTTGAGAGCGAGAGAATTCATTTAGCTCACGGTCAGTTCGTTTTAACAAATCACATCC
Organism: Hemibagrus wyckioides; assembly: GCF_019097595.1. Taxonomy (NCBI): domain Eukaryota; kingdom Metazoa; phylum Chordata; class Actinopteri; order Siluriformes; family Bagridae; genus Hemibagrus; species Hemibagrus wyckioides. Next base: position 12,387,940 of record NC_080723.1, on the reverse strand, counting down.
CTGAACACACTGATTACTAAACTGACAGATAGAGACTGGAGCTTAAACACCACATCCTTTTATATTTTCTGTCAGGGAAACTCGTCACCACCAATCACATTTGATATATATTTTAGATTCAGCAGTAAAAATCATTTTGTGATATCACTGTGCCATTAATGACCACGGGGATAAAGACAAGCCTTATTTAGCCAGATGGCGATCTTATCAATTCTGAATTAATTGCTACCCATATCTCATTATAGTTTTTAAATATGTCCTATATTAAGGACTAACTTGGATCATCTCACACTGAAACATGCTACTGAGCGAAATTAAGGTCATGTGCATATGTAGAGCAGGTTTCTAGGAATGACTATTTTTGACACTGACAAAAATGTCTCGCAAATGAGCTCCTTTATTATTCTATGTCTGTCTCTTTCTCCTCTCCTCTATTCTTGAAGCTAAACTGCCACACTGCTGTTAATATCACACCAGGTTATTACAGATTTTCTGCTGTTTGGTCACATCATCCAGAGATTAATAAGTATGAGAGTAACCTTTAGAATTAGAACAGGAAAATTCCCTGTTTGCAACAAAGAATAGACAGCAGGCAGAGCAAGGCCAAATGCTGCTGCGCCACTGGGGTGAGAGGTCTGGCAGGAACTGTAGGACACATGCCAACATTCTGGCATCATTTGCCTATCCTCCATTGCTAATATCACTCTGTTCAGCTCAACACCACCCTCCTTCAGCAGGGGACAGACTCAAAACAGCCATTCTGTGGGTGTATATCAGCAGGGTTTGGGTAAGAAAAGAGAGAAATGAAAGAGAAGGCAAGTAGAAAAGAAGATAGAAAATTGGGAGAATTTGACAGGGCCGCGTTGCACTCTGCGGAAGCTAGATAATGATATATATATATAAAAAAAAAGTTACAGAAGGATAATCAAAATGACTGTGTGTGTGAGTGAGTGTGAAAGAGAAAGACAGAGACAGAGAAGGGGAGAGATGGTGCAGAAAAGAAGAAATATGATACAGAATGACAAGACAAACCAGGTGAAAAAGAAAGACAACCTCTAGCAATGAAAAAAAAGCAGAAAAAAGGAGCATGAAAAAATGAAAGAAATAGAGAGATGGGCCTTAGTGGACATCAGGGCATGAAGTAGAAATTGGATTGCACACACTGGAGTGTGTCCATAAGTCTAGCACATCATAGCACCTGCCATGTTTCAACAGTCTTCACAGGCCTTAAGTGACCAAGCCGAGGGACATCACATAAACGATAGAAAGAAAAAGAGGGCAAGAGATCCAAAAAAGAAAGAAAGAGATCTGTAGTAGCTCTGAAGAGCTAAAATGTTGATTTGATTTCTTTCAACATTAATATTATGCTAGAAAAAGGTGCCTTGGATGACAGGCATCAGCTGTCTGTATCTGAGCTGTTTAAACATACACACAAACACACTCACACACACACACACCCCTGTGCCCTAGAGCCCAAACATACACAAGCCCTAGCATAGCAGTCACCTACACCATGACACTCCACTCAATCACCCATATCTCTCTCAAAAACTCCTGTGATTTATATACACATGCATAACCATGACAGGTCGCAGTTACATGCTCTTATCATGATAACTCACACACATCAGAAAGAAGACCCATGAGCATAGGTCTAATATGTGCTAGTGCAGTGGAGGCGCTGCTGTATTAGTTTAGAATACGTCTGACTAAGATGATTGTTCTAATCAGTACCTAGAGGGCTGGAAACCTAATACACTTTAAGCTGAAATTATACTCTAAAGAATTGGTGGCTATACTCAGTGGTTCATTGAAAGTGAATGTCTTGACTCATTCGAGGTGCAATTACTTAATTTAGTCCTGTAATTTCTATAAATGAACATAACAAGTATGTTACCTGAAAGGACAGAAAGGAACTCTTGTTCATGTGTATATGTATTATACAGGACTATAGCCTACAGCATATTATTTTTTATAATACTACTACTAATAAAAATACTAAAAACAATCATCATCATAATCAGAACCATTTGGATTGGTAAAACTGAATTTGTTAGCAACATCACATACTTCATTCTTTACAAGGCAACAAGCAGTCGAGGCTATATGGGTTCTCACTGGATTCTGAGAATGTGTTTTATGTTAGCTTTAGATTTATATTTTAGGATTTTACCTAAAGGTTGACTCTAAACTGTTGCCTGTAAACCTTCACTGAACTGGTCCTTACCAGCCCTTACACTTCTATGTCTTTCCTCTGGAATGGTTAACAGGGGTCTTTAGACCACAAGCTGTTTAACACAATACACAAATGTAAACAGTTAAGACTTCAGATAACTATAATGTGAAATTCCACAGTATGTCTAATTAAATACAGATTAGCTCAAATTTTCATTAGAATGTGAATTGGGTAAAACGTACTCTGAGTCCTCTGAGACTTAAAGATCAGGGTATGTTTAATGGCCTGCAATTTGTCAGACAGCTATCTCAGAGCATTGATCATTAAATAGAAAATTCTTCTGATTTTTATACAACAATAGATCAAATCCACTCATATCAATACCTAACTAGCACCCAAAATGACACTGAGTATTAATTACTGCCGTTCTATAGCTCAGACATATTCAGTTCAGGCTTTAAGAGCTCAAATAACTTTTTCAAAGCTCTCTTTGCTTTATTCTCTTTTGTAAACCTTATATCACATTTACGTAATAGTGGAACATTAGCTAAAGCTCAGTACAGTGAATATCCACTAGCAAAACATAGAATTTTAGATATCTGCTATTATGAACATCTGTCACATTATTTGATCATTACCATTTTTCTTTTGGGATTATTATTTTGTATAGTAAAATCAGAAACTTATACATTTTAAACTTAAATGATATAAACTCAGATAGTCAGTTAATAAAGATATGTGGTGCTAATCTATGTGGTGCTATATAGTACACAGCCAGTGCATATTTCTAAATATTTATTATTTTCCAACTGAATAGTGGTAGAATTCCTTAAGCTCCCAACTCAGCCATGCCACAGTAAAGTTGTTTGAAGTTTTAATCCTGTAAAGCCGGACATGAGTCATATGTCACAGCCATTCACAATTCTGTCAAAAAAACATCTTTTGTATTCATCCTTCGACAAGGTTTGATTTGGGGGGAAAAGCAAGTTGAGGTTAAAGAGGGGATAGATGTCAGTAAGGACAGACGGAAGGATAATTTAGAGCATGCTTAGATTTGCTATAGACCAATATGCTTTGAAATGATTTTAAAGGTCAATAAATAAACTATGTGTAAATCCTTTTTTTTGTATATATATTGTATATACAGTGTATCTTGTTTTGATTATACTTTTATAATAACAGTTTTATAAGAAATTGTGGATAGGTAGAGCAATAATTTAAGGTCGCAGCCCACTAAAGGACTATGACAGTGATGCATAGAGCATGCTTACAACACCTGATCAAATAGGTAAAGTGTTTTCCTCTAACATCCACTTTCTCAAATTCAGTTCTCAAGACTCATTTATATATATTTCAGAATATATATATATATATATATATATATATATATATATATATATATATATATAATACTATTTTTGTAAATGAGCAAGTATTGATTAGTCATATAATCCAAGATTCATAACATAACCCAATTTGTTGCTTTTCTAAATAGAAGTCAATGCGTCTACCTTGGCATTAGCACAGTGGAGTTTAATAGCTGATCACCATTTTGGTACAGAAATACAGTCTCTTAGCATGGACACAAGGGCAAAATAATAGTTTTCTGAAAGTATACATTCTCACTTCATGTCCAGTACCAACTCTTTAAAAAGGTTAGTGGAAGAGCACTTCACTTATATACTGTAAATAAGCTAATTTGCCAAATGACTAACTAAATGCCAAACAAAGTCGCAATCATTTTTGTCTGAAACAAATAAGAACAAACAACTCAGACATTAATGGCCCATTACACACAGAGCATCATATAATTAACAGAATTTAATGAACTGGCAGACTCACCAAATTTACTGCCATGTCGAGACAAAGACTTCTAGACTGCTCACACATGAGTGAACACATACAAAAGTCTACAAAAGAAAAAAAACACCGTTGTTGCCATTTTCTTTGAGTCAGCAGTTTATTTGAACCACTGAAATATTAAAGAGAAATCTACAAGTGAAATCAAATTTTGTGTCATTTTGAAAATGTCACTGCACTTAGCTAGCTTTGAAGCTAGTTTGATTGTCTAATATAGCTGCTGGTCTGAGCATACCTCTTTGTGATACATTCATGGAAATAGGGTTGCAAGTGTGTAAATATATATGGAACAAGATTCTGATGCGTGTCTGTGTGTGTGCATGTGTGTGTGTGTGCCTCAGCAGCTGTGACAGTTTCTCATTTGTAAGAGTGCTGGAGGGCTGCACAGACTGGCTGCTCTGGTCATATCCAGTCATTAAAGGAGGCTGAGAGCTTCATACACAGGCCTATTTTGAGAGGAAGTTACATTAATGAACTCCGATAAGAATAATCAGCTCCACCTGCACTGCCCTTTTTTCTGCTTTTTCAAATAACCCATTAAATGAATATTCTTCCTAGCTATGCCATTAACATTCTGTACCCACCCCCCATCTTGCTTTCCTGTGAGAGGGGAATCACTGAAGCTCACCTCCATTAAACAGGTGCTTTACTACGTGAGGAGCAGGCAAGCATGAGCATGTCAGGGTTTTTTTTTCCTCCAGCCTATTTTAACCTTTCAAATTAGCAGGTAGAATTAATATAGCAACCCAATGCCATGTCATATAAAACAGATGCCTCCCAGGTGCAACTGAGGGACAAAGTAAGAGTGCTGCAGCACCTACACAGAGAAAGTGTGTGTGTGCGTGTGTGTGTGTGTTGGAGTCTCTTGAATTAAGAATGAGGGACCAAAAAGAAAAGGAAGCTAGCACTTAAAAGGGCTGATCATTCACTCATTCTCCACCCTGAATTTTGGTCATTTGCCTTTTAGTACCATTTTGAGACTGATATGGCACCCACATTCCAGAGTCATTAAATCAGTACTACTTTGGGCTTTATTGGCTTCATGACCCAGCTGCTGCAGCCCATTCTGCTGCTGACGAGACAGCTGCACTTTTACACAGCAGTGTGCCGATGGAGTGTGTTGATTAGAGATAGTGAATTAGGATTTTTGTTGGTGAGGCAGCTTTTTGTGACTAACAAGACAGCAGTGGTGAAAAGTTAAGTGTAGTCCAACTCTTAATTCATGTTTTGGTTGCTGATCTTCTTAAACAACAGCTATTGTATGGGAGTTAATCTTTTCAGACCCGCTCTTCCGATTTTGGCTCATCGTCACTGCTGAGGTCTTCAAAGAAACGTCCACAAGAACAGTGAATGGCCGATTTATGATGTCCACTAGAGTATTGAGAAAGACTGATGGGCCGGGGCAGAGTGCTGATTGATTAGGGCATTGACTTGGAGAATGTGCTGTGCTCATCCTGCAGGAAATGCTGCCAGTGGGAGACCTCTCCAATGAAACCTTCCAACATTCTGACATTCAGGTTGGGGACATAGATAATGAGGAATTAACATGAGTGTTTGATTGTTTGGTGCTTGTGTATAAGAGAGCAAGTATGAGAAAGAAAGTGTGTGTGTGTGTGTGTATGTGTGTGTGTGTGTGTGAGAGAGAGAGAGAGAGAGAGAGAGAGAGAGAGAGATGAGATTCAAGATGATAAGCATGATTGCATATGCAGTCTGTATGCATGGAGGTCAATTTTGAGTATGAGTGAGTGCATACATTTTCTGTGTGTGTGTGTGTGTGTGTGTGTTTAAGGGGCTAAAATGAGCACATGGGCTGAAGTGTGTGTGGTGGATAGAGTTGACAGAAGTGAATGCTGTTTAGCTGTTTTTAGATTCAAATACACATTTACAAATTGAACATCAGCTTCAATGCCATTTATCCATTTATACTAACCAATCCTAATTTAGAACATAGTTACTGATTGTTCAATATGTTTTTTATAAAGAAATAGTAAGAATATTAGTAACAAGTATATATCCCTTTTCCACATACCCATCCATTGCTCTTCTCCCAAGAAAGAAATCTTCCATGTGATAGCACATGATGCATGTGCATGTTTTTAGAGAGAGAAGGGGATAACACTGAGAATCTCCTTCATTCTCTAATTTCCCTTTCCCGCTGTATCAAATCCCATAGAATGTATACCTTCAGGAGGTGAAAAATTGATGGGCGGATACCATTATTGCTGGAAGTGTGTGGCAGTTTATAGGATGAATAGTCACGCTTGCCTAAACTGGGTATTACACAGACTAATCTTCCTTTTTCAAAGGAAGCATTTATGACATTACAAAGAAGAAGGTCTTCCTCTGAGTCCTTAAACTGCTTGAAAAAAAATGACATATTATATGAGATATGAACACAAACTGCTCCCTCTCCCACTGTTTTTTTCCATCTTTCTTTCTCTTGATGACTAACACCTGTGTGCTATAGGGGTTCTGTGTTTGATCATTTATTTAATACTTATACTTAATACATGTCATAATACTGTCAATGGGATAAACCTCCTACACACTGGATATCCAATATGAAATACATTCTAAAACAAAAAGAGTTGAAGGATGCCCTATCCAGCCCTAAAAAATCAGCCCTAAAAAAATAAAGAAAAAAGTAAAATACTGACACTAGATGGATGGCAGGCTTTAGTCCCTGTTGGTGTCCATGCTGCACCTGCTCTGCTGCAGTCTGCTATGTGCTAATGACCCAGGAGGCTCTGGGGATTCCACCATTGTCATTCTTGAATAGTGAAATAAACAAGCTTGCAGATGACTAACATTTCCTGGAATCCACCACAACACACTGCAAATCTATTTTTATAACATTGATCATTTCTTTAGATTTTATAATTTCATAATTTTCATCATCACCTGTTTAAAGGTCTTCATTTTGTCAGCATCAACATACTATAATATATACTATATTGTGTATATGTATTATATATATATATATATATATATATATATATATATATATATATATATATATATATATATATATATATATATATATATATATATATATATATATATATATATATATATATATATATTCTGGATGTCCAGATATTCTAGAACAATTTTTAAAACTTTCATATATGAAAGGATGGAGAGAGTGTTGGTGATGTGAATGGTAAATAATGTAGTGCCGTTGTGCAGACATGAATCACTCTGCATCATCCACCAACAAACAAATGTCATCTTTCCAATCAGGCCCATATATTCATCATACTGGAGCCCCTGACAGGGGAAGAACATAAAATGAGCAGTCTAATTTGTCTCCTCAAGGCAATACCACTCCATCATTCTGATGCACTTTTTCATATTTTGACGGAAAAGGAGAAGAGTCCTTTTGGTGGGGTAGGAGGCAATGAATGGCTATATTAATAATAAATTTATATATTTATAATTACCGCCTAACCAATGTGCACAGTGATATACTTAGATGTGTATAATTCCATGATCAGAACAAATTATATATGTATATATATATATATATATATATATATATATATATATATATATATATATAATAGATTTAAGTCTTCTTGTCACACCTGACCGGTGTACCTGAAAGCCTTTAATGTATGGAGAGCTTGAACTGACACAGCCTACTAAGCCTCAGAATGGGCATTTTGCCAACAGGAAGCTTTCTCAAAGGGATGACAGTGTGTGGGTGAGTGTACTTTGGCTGTTTCATGAAGACAAAATGGAGGATTACCACTGGACTTATGGAAGCAGTCACTTGCGGCACATATATACTGCATGTAATTAATATCTGGGACCTAAAATTATAAGTTACACTTTACTAGACTATATTCATGCCAGTGTATTGAATCTGTAATTGGTCTAATAATAAGACAAACATAGATTATTTGGGGACTCTGGAATGGCTCATGAGAAGGTCAATGAAAAAACCCAGCTACTTTATACAAATGGACTTGTTAGACAAGGTGCCATGCATGTTCATGTGTAAGTGTGAAAGTAGCGAGTGGACACTTAGAACAATATTACTAGACCACAGTAGTTACAGATTAATGGGCACACAAGTGTCAACCATATATCCTTGGTTTAATCTCCAAGATTAAGTTAACCGTGGGGTACCAGACTTCAGTAAACACCTATACGGAATAGTAATAATCGTATTTATATCCCAGGTCCACACAAGCTCTTGTCCCTTTCCACTCTTAATTTATGTTTTTCTTTTTTAATTAATTAAACATAACTTGCCCCAGTATTGTTGAGCTCAGGTGAAGTTAGCTAATGGGATATTGGTTTTCATTGACTGTAGTGCATTAAATCTCAAGCTTCAAGTTTATGTGTAACTGTCTGAGCCCACTCTAGCAATTTTCTGCAGACATAAAGGTAGTTTCATTAGGCTAGCCTGGAAAAATTAAAGAACATTAAACGTGGTTGGCTATAATTACTTTAATTAGTTACTCTGTCTTTTATTACAAAATTAATTCATTTGTATTCTATTTTTAATTAGCTGTACTGGGTTAATTGAAAGGCTTGTATAAGTACAAGAGCACATAGCCTATAATAAGATTAACTATGACAATCATGAAATTTATGCCAAAGAAAATAACTGTGATTATTTTAGCCATTGTGGTTGAGACCAGTATTACCTCTAATGCTAAGTATACTATACATAATAACATGCCAGCGGTCACAAGTGCTAAGCCAATAAGTTTCATCAATATCTAGTGCATTTCTATTTCTTTAATAGTGAAATTCTTGATTTCATTATAGTTTAAATAGTCTGTAGGTGTAATTAAATAAGTTTAGCGTCTGGAGAAAAGTGCGCTCCATCGGTTAGAGTTTGGCAGAGATTTCAGCACTACAGGGGTTGTGGACAGCTCCATGTGCATGAGGCTGAAAATCCCCACTCAAATCAACACATGCGTGCCATGGCCAAAAAGGACAAGTCACACACTGCATCGCTTCTCACAGGATTACACAAATCCGATAAGCAATATTTCATTCATTTTAAGCCTAGACATTATCTTGCGGTCAATGCGTAAATATCCGCCATAATCTCATATTTCTTGACAAAATATCAATGCTTGAGGGAAAGGAAAAAGAAAAAAAAAAAAACATATTTAGTCTGATGTCGCAGTCAAACAAGCGACAAACAAGAAGCAACAGCCTGCATCCCTTCCCTGCAATAAACCAATCCATATTGGCAGAGCCGCCGTGCGATTAATGATCATAAGTGCAGGGTCCATTCAAACTGCGCAAGGGTGCGAGATGGAGGAAAAGAAAGCTACTGAATGGTACTTCATACTTTTTTTTAAGAAGCGGTAATTTTATGATTAATGAGGAGAGAGAGAGAGAGAGAGAGAGAGAGAGAGGATGAGGATTTTACATTAAATATGAGTTAGCTTAATGATCAGTGTACAAGTGGTCACAGCACAATACACTCGTTACATCCTTTTAATAGACTACAGGCGCTTTTTAAGTTGTCGCTGAAAAGGGAACCACCAAAACAACATTCCATAATTAGGATTTTTATCCATTTCGAGCTGCAATAACGTGACGCACATGACGTCTATAACGCTGCCAGTGTATATAAATGAAGGATGAGCCTACTTACTTTTCTTTTTTTTTAATATCAGTCAAATGCAGGGAGTGCACACTTGGACTCCTTCCCCACGACAAACGCGACGAAACTCCATCCGCAATTCTCCTGCGGACAGTTTTTCTTTAGACTACACCTCGGAGCCAAAAATCTCCACTAAGTCTGAAATCTGAAACATGCGCATCCATATGCTGTTCGGTGTACTTTTTCCACACGATGAAATATCAAACTGACACGCGCCACTTTGTGATGCAGTACAAAAGCATGTCGTATTAACTGGACACCGATTTGTCCATCGTTACGACTGAAGCCAGCACTTTTCCTGTCACTACTTAAAAATAAAATCAGATCCCGTTTGGCGTTGGTGTTCCATTCTTAAATAAAGCTAATTAAGGATCTGTATTATGGTTTTATGCACAGCCTCGCCATCACTTACAGCATCTCCTTCAACAGTAGCCCATTACTGCTGAAACTGACCGCTCTCTCCTCATTCCCCTTTCCGTCCTTTTCCAGAAAGTAAAAGGAAAGCACCCAGACTGGTTCATTCCGTCGTCGTGTTTTATGTTGGAACTTTTTTCCTTCTTTTTTTATCCAGTATCTGATTAAATTTCTTATCACAGAACAGTGCGGAATTCAAGACTTATCTCCCTTAACTATCATTACGGCCCCGGGAATGGTTTGGCGCGTTAGCCATTTGAGAACGTAGAAAAAGGGGTGGGGGGTCAATTTAATCACACCGAGGTTTCCAAGCGAATCCTCGCCATAAGCCTATAGTTCATACAAAAGACCCCACGGCGTCTTCCTCCAAAAGCGCATGCCGATGCTTTCACTGAATTCGCGGAGAGAATCAAATGTAGAGGTCCTCTTCACTTCTTATCAAACAGCTGCTCTAAAAAAAGTCAAGTGTCTTTTGTATAATCCTTGTGAGATGAACGTAAACTCGTGCTCTGTGTAAATGAAGGTCCATCCGTGACTTCTATCTAACCCATTGCGTCCCGGAACTCTGGGGCGAGCAAATCACAGGAGGCGATGCCACGAAGATCCACACTGACTAGGTTTTCCCGTTCATTCCATATCGACGTTCACGGCGCAATGAGAACAGGGTGAATGAAGAAAGAAATGGCTATAAAAATCCCGTGGGCAGGAGAATCTTCTCTAGTCGTGATGAAGTCCTGCTAGAGATGATTGCAAATGAGGTTAAAATGTCTCGCGCTATACACAGACCTGTCCACTTCCTCTCGCCTCCATGGCACAGCGTATGAGCACATCTACTCTGATGCAACGTGACTTGAACTCCAACGCCACTGATGCTCACTGACTCTCACAGAGCAGCGCGTATGGTTCTGTAATAAGTATACAGTCCTTACTTTAGTTTCTTCTTATATAACAAATCTCCTGGTGGCGTCTCGGGTAGGTGAAATATAATTATCCAATTACCTCCTATCAGCCTACTAGTGATTGGCCAATATGAATAAGAGCATAGAAGAGCATCTGACCGCAGAGACGCATGGAAACGTGAGCGCGTGTTTTTGCGGCGCCGGCAACTGCGCGCGCACGAAAGAGAGCGTGTGAGTGTGTGTGCTGGTGTGTGCGTGTGCGTGCGTGCGAGAGAGAGAGAGAGAGAGAGAGAGAGATTCTCCGCAGCCTTCTGTCTATAGCAAAAGGGACACGACTGCCATCTACTGATTCTTTCACACCTATCTTGACATGCTTAACCCCCCCCCACCACCCGAACCCAGCCAACCCCCGAACACCCCCCCCCCCCCACACACACACACTGATTGGAAGGCAGGCAAGTAACTGCACACATTTTCGAAGCGGTCACAGCTATCGATGTTCTATACTCAAACAGCAACTTAAAGCAAAATTCCAACGTTTGCCTACGTGAGTGGCTGCTCAGATTCACTGACCTTCAAATAATTTGACCTTCAATTAAGTGTTTTGCATATTAACAGGCCATATGGATGTGCATTGCACCTTCAAACATGATCCTCATAAACAAGGCCATAAACCTCTATAGGAACACCAGTAGTACAAGAATAGTAGCTAACAGATGTAACTCCTACTACTACCACCACAACCACCACCACCACCTACAACAACAACAACAACAATAATAATAATAATAATAATAATAATAATAATAATAATAATAATGCATAATTTAATTGTATTATTCCAGAGTGAGCAATCCAATTCACCTACTCATTCATAATTTAACTATTTCTGACACTTTTTCCTGGCACAGCTTTTTGCACTGGCTGTAGAAACCAAAGCGAAAAATACTGCAGCCAAGTCTTTGACATGTTGTGGCAGCATTTATGCTTGAGCATTTGTGAAATGTGTTCTCATTCCTTACACAGAATGTGCTTGTCAGCATGGCATCATATCCACCCACTCAGCCGACACCATTTATCTGTTGGAGTAGCCATGCATGTTCCTGAAACACAAATGGCTCCCTTCTTTTTATGTAACTGCACTTATTTGAGCTTGAAATAATTGCTTGTACACACTATGTTGTGTGGATTAAGCATTTAAAAACAGTTTATTAATGTTTCACATTCTTACTTGTGTCAACACTACATGTGGTATTGTATATGACTATGCATAGTCGTCTTCGATTAACCATTTAGAACAAATCCATTTCACATTCTATTCAGAGTTGACTCAATAGAAGAATAGTTCTGAAATTGTACAGAGATACATGCAAAATTAACTTTGCCCAAGACAGAGCAGAGCCTAGGGTACCCCTGTTTCCATCCTTAAATTCCATTCATGCTTTTGATTCTTGTCAGCTTTTTTCTAAGTAGTTGCTTTATATACTTTTCCAAACCATCTATTTACCGTTAACAAGCCTATTAAATGATTCTGAACAATGTCATAAATTGTATCTGTAGAGTTTATAGCCTATAGATTATATACTAAATGTCAAAGAGCTATAAAGAGGACAATCCTTGTACATTGTATAATGTAATTTAAATGGGATCAGATAATAGTCTGCAGATTATGTAATCAACAGCCATAAACTGTTGATGAGAATTAGTTGATAAGTTAATTGATGAGGCAATTGACAGTTTGGTGGCAGTCTACAGATGGCTTGTTGAATGAATGTTGTCTAAACTATTCCAAAATCCCAAACAAAATGTTATCGAATATATAAATATATAATGTGAAATTAAACAATGTATACACAGTACAAAACATACAGTTAGTGTTTTGCTTTAGTGTCTTTTTGCATTCGTGCAATGTTGCAAATACTGCATAGATGATCATTTGGGTGTGTTAGTTTATTGTCTTTCTTCATTTCTTTTTTTGAGCTATGCTGTATAGTTCTGTGGTAACAGACTATTTTATAGGCTGGCAAACCATTATTATGTATGGATTTAAAACTGCTAAAATTCTGAGAAATTAATGCAATCATCACTGTTAGAAATCTAGAAATATATTCACACCATATTAAGCTAGTCTTAAATGTATATTTGAATCTTTGCTTAATTTATTCATTTATATTTTACCCTCTTTCATTCATCTTCAGTAAGAGCTTTATCCTCGTCATGGTCATGGTGGAACCAAGGATTGGAACCGGCAGGATTACACAATGTGTGGGATGCCAGTCTATCACAGGTCACACATTCGCACACTAATTCATCCTTCGTTGCCATTCAGATTAGCCAAGCCACCAGCTGGGAAATGACACACAGTACAAACATAGGTTCTTGCTGAAGGAATGAATGAGTGTAACACTGTATACAACTGGGAATAAGAGGAGAACATGTGACAGTAACAGAGAGACAGTAACAGAGCTCAGGATCGTCTCCTAGAATAGTGAAGAGGCAACGCCACCATGCCACCTTGTTTATCACTCTTTTTAGAATGTGTTAGACTTTCTTTATTGAAGCACTGTATTGCAATGTCTGAAAAAAATCGAAATTCAAGAGAATTCATCCTCTGTCTTCGACCTTTTTCTTCTTTTGTGCTTAATAGCTTGGTTTATAAGTTATCTAACTTATCATTCAATTACTAAGAGAAAACTAATAGGAAATGTGTTATGTGTTATTAGGAACCATTATGCAAGCAGAAACATCATTAGCAGGATAATGATGAATTGGGGAAATGCAATTTGAGTTGTTTGAAACATTTATTAGATATTGTGTGGCACAGCATTTAAATCTGCTGTTAATTAGTCGTGGATATTCAATAATGGCTTTAGAAAGTATTAATAAAAAATATTACAGATGGCTATTTACTGTTCAGGGGAGAATGCATTAAGGTGAGTTGCTAAAAGCACAGTGGTAAAGCATCTTATGACAATTTCTTAATAAATTCTTAGGAACTAGGGACATTTTAAGATAAAGTCCAGTTTATTTACAGCTCTTCTAATTAAAAGCATAAATTATACTTTTTCTTTCTTTTGCTAAATTTACATGGGGAAATTTAAATAATAAATCTAAATAATTTTCCCCTTTGTAGCCATTCTTACTGGCAGTGTTATTACAAATTTTCCAGTGGAGTCAGGCATACAAGCAGAATCCTACCTCACCACTAGAGAATAAATTCAAGATAAAACATCTTAAAGCCCACTGAGCACAAAATCAGAGATTTCTGAAGTATTTTCTTATCAATACACTAATGAAGAACTATAGAGATCGATCTCAAGAAAGATTTTTTCTTTATTAAAGCAATATTTAATTATTTAGTGATAAAAAAGTGAAATCAATAAATAAATAAATAGAGGAAATGTCAGTGTGGTGAAAAATGTAGTGTTGCTGCCTCACAGCTCTGGTTTGATCGTAAGCTTTGTATCGATCCTGAGTTTGGATTGCTGTCTCTACTGAGTTACTGGATTCTCTAGTTTCTTCCTGCCTTTCAGAACATGCTGTTAAGGCCAGTGCCTGCTCAGAACTGTCCATACATAAGGGGTATAGCATAATGCCAATAGCAAAAGCAATTTACAGAACAATTTTTCAATCTTTTGAACCACCTGCCCTGTAGAACTTTCTGGCAAACTTAGCATCATCTATCTAATGTGACCACAGCATGCCCCGCAGCCTACAAACATGGCCGCCATGTACTACACTCCCCAAAACACTCACTCACTTCACCCAGATACTGACTGAATCAAGCTACCAACTGAACACACCTGTGTTCAGATAGCCCCATACCCCCCCCCCCCCCAACACACACACACACACACACACACACAGAATTTTAAACATTCTCACACTCGCAATTCATAAAAAAATATTCTCAGTTCATTTGCTACCAAGCCATTTGTATTGTTAGTTTACCTGTTTTGACCTACTTCTTTTTATAGTTTCATGAGTTTCTTGTCTAGTCCCCAGTGTGTTGTTTGCAAATCCCCTGACCTGTGCCTGTTTTGACCTTGACTTTGCCTTTGGATTTGGAACGCTGCCTTAGCTGCATTTGCATCTGCTTAAGTGTCTCTGTCCTGACAGTGTAAGCAAGGTAACTATGATTCAAAGCAGTGATTTCCAAAGTTGTGTATAACAGCGAGACAGTTATATTCCAGAACAATTTTGTTTGTATGCCAAAGGTATGTTGGAGAATCTAAAATAATCCTGGGACACATTTACAGTGCTGCTGTGAGTCAAAATGAACATTTCGTTATTATGAAAAGTTAACAGTGGTGCACATTTCTGAATTGCAGTTTAAATCCATGGGTATTTATTCAGTGGCAATTACACAAGATGGATGGATTTTCCAAGAAGATGCTATTTTAATAACAATGCGGAGCAATCATTTAAAAATGATGAAAAACATTAGCAATTAACATATGTTTTAATTTCTTTTCTTTAATTAAATGAATATTTTGTTGTGAGCCCAAAAGAGATATGCTGCTGTGTGTGCAGCATGTTGTCTGCGTGTCAATTGATATCATTTCTATAATATAGCTTGATTTGATATAATATTGCTGATATAACTGGGCTATATATATAAAAGCACATTTAGTTTTTGTATAGAGAAAGTTGATTAATTTTGGAGCTCTGTAAAGCAGTCGGGCAAAAACAGAATAGAAAATCTCATATTAATAGCATGTTAATAAGCTATTCTGTGATTTGGGTTTGCCAGGTTCTGTTTATAATCCCTACAGATAAAATTTACTACAATTCAGAAAGGTATACCCCTATTTAAACATTCCCCCTGAAAAGATAGAGAAAAGAAGATAAATGTGTCCACTATTTTCTATGCTATCCTTTTGGCCTATCCTTACAGTTTTGGGATAGTTTTGAGATGTAGTTAGGGTGGGAATTTTGGTGAAACCTGCCAACAACCGTCCCCATTTGCTTCAGCTGTGCTTTAAAGCTTCACATTAATGCAAAACCTATGTACAAAAGACAAAAAGCAAACAAAACAAACAAACAAACAAACAGAAAAAGCATATAGCATAAAAAATATGAATATTCTGATATTTGTTTATCAGTTCTCTCCAAATAGTATTCATACTCAGTTACACCTATAATAAGTGTGAATGAGATTGTTAATGTGTAAAACTAAAGAATTGCACTATGGAAAGCAAAATACTGAACCCACCCTCATCCATTACAAATTTGTGGCTTACTAAATACGATTAAAATATTATACTCTTAGTAGATGCTGACACCATTTGTATAACCATATCATGATATCCCAATGGCCAATAGTGAATTACATTTTTGTTGAAACAAACATAAATTAAGTACCAAAAACTCAAAAGTAATTTGTGAATGTATCTTATACCATTGATATAAGCACAGATTTGGTTAATGAAGTGAAGAGTCCATCCATCTGTGATTTCAGAATACACATGCATCCAAATGCCATGCCCTGATTTACCACATATGCATATTATTTGCATAGAACATGCACTAATTTATGCTGAAAGGAATTTGCAAAGTTTACTATTTTCAGACACAAATTAAAGACACACACACACACACACACATACACACACACACACACTTTTTTAAAGAAAATATATGGCATGCCCTGGGTGCGAGGAATGGAAATGGAAATGAGGTGAACAGTCCTCTCTTCTCTTCCGCATCAGGTCTGTTCTGCTAGAATAAATACATCATACTCAGTATTAGCCCTTGAGAATATTTTTATTGCAATATTAGTTTTACATGGTTTTCTATATGGTACAATGACAGTGTTCCAGAAAAATAAAAAAATATACCATTTGACACAATCTCTAACATAACAAAAAAGATTTTGCTCCTGATCTGGCATCAAATGTGCAAATAAGATATTCTTATTTAAAACATCTGTATTGTTCTTAATTATTGTTTATCCACAAAGTATAGATTATTTTGGTGATACCTTAGTGATACCTTAATGATACCTTAGGCCTGAGTTTGATTGCACAACTACTTTTGGCAGTTGAGTCCAGTGAAAAGCCATTATGTAATGTGCAACTAGCAGAGACATGAGATGGGCAGAATGTAGAGGTCATCAGCTCTGTGGTTGTTTTCTGCTGCATATACTAGGAACAGGTATACACAAATGTAATAAACAGAACAGGGCTACATTTATTGGAGTATCTTCCAGCTTCTGGTGCATATGCCCTACAGTGCACAACTCACAGGACGCTTTCACTTTGATAAACCAAGTAAATGATATATGTTTGTTATTGATTTTCTTCAAGCGCGATATGTTGGCCAGCCTAAAGGCATTATAAACTCATGTCTTATGCAAAATAAATTGTCAGCATGAATATAACTTGAGTTTAGCAAAAATGCAATGATACTAAGAAGTAGCAGGTATTTTTCTTTATAATAAAATAAGTGGTGTTTTCCTCCCCATGTTAAATGAATAAATAGCCAAGCCAGCATAATTGGCTATTTGCAAGCCAGCATAATTCTTCACTAGAAAGAAGAAGCCAGACCCTGTAGATGAAGATGTAGGTTGTTTGAAGTCCTTTGTTGATGTTATTCTCTCATCATTCATTAAACCCTTCAGCCCCCTGGAGGGCACAGGTCATTGATGAGTTTCTTCCATGAAGTATGATACTTGGCTCTCCCCTCAATCTGTCTCCAGGTATAGGCAGCTCTCTTTAATTCTGCCTTGTACTCACAAATCCATGTTGCCTAATGTCACCTGACACCTTTTCTGCTCTGGGGCTTCCAAGTAAATGTTAAATTTGTGATGTCATTAGAAAGACATCCATAAATTCTTCAATATTTTCTAATGATCATGTCGGTTAATTTCCACTGAATACTTTTCACAGTTGTGTTACATATAGGCTTGTTACTTTGGACATGTCATGTAATTTGATATAATCAGGGATTCCTTACTTGCCCCGAGAAGCCGAAATTTTGTATTTTTGGTGCCAAAGGCCTAAGATTGTCTGTCTGCAAACTTGTATTAACACCTTGAAGCGATCCTTTGTCTTCTTACATCTCCTACCTGGAGGCTTAAGCTTGACTGAATTTCTGCATGTATACATAGAGACCTGGAACTTCTAAAAATGAAGTGAAGCATGCTGCAGTCCAGCCTATGGTGGGATTAATAGCTAATGGTGTGAGGAATAGTGCTTGGAAAGCATGCCAGTGCAGGCAGAAGCTCAAGATTAGTGAGAATTGAGTAAAGAAAAAAGCCTTACAAGTTTCTGAAAATCCATCATAGAGTTATGAGTCATTGAGTAGTGGTACAAGGTTACTTTCTTTTACTTACTTTTGGTAGGACCAGAACTTATTTGACAAAACATTATGTTGTCTTGCAATGCTTTTTACTACATACAGCAGATGATAATGCATGATGTTTTTTTGTTTTTTTTTTGTTTTTTTTAATGAACTTTTCAAGGCTTATATTCAAATTGGAGAAAAGCAAATTTGCAGTGATTAATGTGGTCATTACGATTAGGGCTATTAATGCAGCAATACATCAGCAACATTCTGGAGTTCTCGTTCAAATTCTCATTTATATATAGTTGCTTTATTTATTTATTTTTTATGTCATTAAATAGGTTATTCAGTTAGTTGTTAGTTATTCAGCTAGTTAATATGCTAGTGTATTTATTTGCTTGCTTCCCTATTTACTTATTTAGAAATTTTGCAACCTTGAAGGATGACCATTATAGCAATGCATGTGAGCCAATAGATTACTGTGACCATAATCAGCACAGTGAGTTAAACAACTTTCCATATGGTTTAGCACAGTACTCTTGTAAAAGTGTAAAAAAAAATATTCTGAATATGTATCTTAGCAGTGTGCACAATTGAGTAGCTAAAGAGAAAACAAACAAAATAAAAGCTAAAGGACAATGTTGGAAATACTACAAGTAGGGGGTTGGTAAATCTAGAATTACTGTATATTTTAAGCTCTTATATTGAAAATATTGAAATATCACTTAAAGAGCAAATGCTGGAAGATCTTACTATGTCCTTGAGCAGGAGCCCAAGCTTCCTGCAGACTCTGTGTGAGAACATAAATCTTCAATGTCCTCCAATTTTCTGTTCTTATTCTATACTGGGACCTGCTCTCAGGGTCAAACATCACACCAAACAATAGCTACTGTACTGTCAAGCCACAGTGTGCAGTCAACATGAAAGACTTATCTGACAGACCCTGGCTTCAATATATTAAACAACATTTTGGCAGGGGATGTGGCAAAGTGCCACTGTTTTTGACATTAGATAAGTGTGATTCTACAACTGATACCTTCTAAGATTGTTTTCAATTTAAGAGAATAAAGCCCTACAATACAAATACACACATACATACAGTATGCATATGTACAGGCACATGCACTTTCCAAGAATTACCTGTCCTTCAAGCTCTTCACAAATCACAGTGACTAATGACCATAACATTTGGAGTCAAAATCTGTTTCAAAATCTATCCATTTGATCTTGGCCTTTAATCAACTAGAATGTAGAATATATTGGAGATCTTTGGTCTAGCAGGTAAGTGGTTGTATAAATACATGTGTTCAAGAGTATTTTTGGGTGTTACATTCAGAATAGAAGATAAAACAGTGAAGAAATAAAACATTGTAATCCTAAGCACACTGGTCTATTGTACTCTGTAGTTGAAAGTTCTAATGGGAATTATCTATGTATCTATGATGGAAAATATAAAATGAGAGTTAATCTAAAAATGGGTATTCTAATTAGCATAAGATATAATATAAAAATAATATAGTTCCCACAGAAACTGTACTCAGAGCTAATCCTTAATACCTAATGATTACTTCACAAATTATACATTTCAATTTCACTATGAAATATTTAAGAGCCTGGAAAAATAAAGAAAAGACATGGCCCATATATCAAACCATAATTTTAATTTTCCAGCTCTATCAAATATATTTTAATATGCTACCTACATATCATTCATAGTGATCTAGCAATAAATATCACATCAATCCTTAATACTTAATGGGGCTGATAAGAAGTGAAATTTAATCAGTGCTCCAAGTTCATAGGAGTTTTATCCTTTAATAAATAAATCTAAGCGCACTTGTCACCATACACAGATCAGCCATAACTTTAAAACATTTCTAATATTGTGTTCAACCCCAGTGCTACCAAAACCGCTCTGTCCCTCCATGGTTTAGACTTGTTTGTCCAGTACATCACCCAGATGCTTGATCAGAGGATTCTGAACGCTGAACAGCACCTTGAACTCTTTGCCATATTCCTCAAAAAATTTCTGAAGAATTTATGCAGTTGGCAGGGTGCATTATTCTGCTGAAAAAGGCCACTGCCATTAGGCAATTCCATGCCATGAATGGGCGTACTCGGTCTGCAACAATGTTCACCAAGGTGGTGTGTCCAAGTAACATCCACATGGACAGGTTTCCCAGCAGAACATCCAGCAGATGTTCAGAGCATCACACGACCTCTGCCTGCTTGCCCTTTTTACATAGTGTATCCTGGTGCCATCTCTTCCCCTAGCAAGTGATGCACATACACCTATCCAAAAGTAAAAGTGATTCATTAAGACCAGGCCACCTTCTTCTATTGCTCCATGGTCCGGTTCTGATGCTCATGTGGCCATTGTTGGTGCTTTTGGCGGTGTACAGAGGTCAGCATGGGCACTCTGCCCAGTCTGTTGCTATAATTTGTGCTACAGTACCTCTTCTGTAAGATCGGAGCAGATGGCCTAGCCTTTGTTCCCCATGTGCATCAGTGAGCCTTGGGTGCCAATGACCCTGTCATCGGTTCACTGGTTGTCCTTCTTTGGACCTCTTTTGCTAGGTTCTAACCACTGCATACTGGGAACACCCCACAAGACCTGCCATTTTGGAGATGTTCTGACCCAGTCATCTAGCCATCACAATTTGGCTCTTGGCAAAGTCGCTCAGTTCATTACACCCACTTTTTTTCCTGTTTCCAATAAATCAAAGTGGAGAATTGACTGTGCACTTGCAGCCTAATATAACTACTTACAGACCTTAAAGGATCCCACCCCTTGACATGTGCCACTGAAATGAGATAACAAATGTTATCCAATTTACTTGTCAGTAGTTTTAATATTATGGATGATTAGTGTAAATTGTCACATTGCATAACTTTGAGACTTGAATATCAATTTTGATTTGGAAATTAATATGCAAAATTCAAATTTGTTATGCAAGCACAAGATTTTATATTTGTGCACTGATCACACATAACATTATGACCAACTGCCTAATATTGTGTTGTTCCCCCTTTTGCTGCCAAAACAGCCCTGACCCGTTGAGTCATGGATTCTCATGGAGTCATGGACTATCTGGCACCAAGATGTTAGCAGCAGATCCTTTAAGTCCTGTAAGTTGTGAGGTGGGGCCTCCATGGATTGGACTTGTTTGTTCAGCACATCCGATACTTGATTAGATTGAGATCTGGGGAATTTGGAAGTCAACACCTCATATTCATTGTTGTGCTCATCAAACTGAACCATTCCTGAACCATTTTTGCTTCGTGGCATGGTGTATTATTATTCTGAAAGAGGCCACAGCCATCGGGGAATATCATTTCCACAAAAGGGTGTACATGGTCTGCAACAATGCTTAGGTAGGTATCATCCACATGGATGGCAGGACCCCAGGTTTCCAAGCAGAACATTGCCCAAAGCATGACACTGCCTCCACCGGCTTACCTTCTTCCCATAGTGCATCCTGGTGCCATGTATTCCCTAGGTAAGCAACCCACACACACAGCCATCCATGTGATTCAAAAGAACATGTGATTCATTAGGCCAGGCCACCTTCTTCCATTGCTCCGTGGTCCAGTTCTGATGCTCACCTGCTCATTGTTGCGGAACACAGGGGACAGCATGGGCGCCCTGACTGGTCTGCGGCTATGCAGCCCCATATGCAACAAACTGTCATACACTGTGTATTCTGACACCTTTCTATCAGAACCAGCATTAACTTCTTCAGCAATCTGAGCAACAGTAGCTCGTCTGTTGCATCGGATCACGCGGGCCAGCCTTCGCTCCCCATGTGCATCAATGAGCCTTGGCCACCCATGACCCTGTTACCCTTTCACCACTGTTCCTTGGACCACTTTTGATAGATACTGAACACGGCAGACCAGGAATACCCCACAAGAGCTGCAGTTTTGATCCAGTCGTCTAGCCATCACAATTTGGCCCTTTCAAATTCACTCAAATCCTTACACTTGCCCATTTTTCCTGCTTCTAACACATCAACTTTGAGGACACAATGTTCACCTGCTGCCTAATATATCCCACCCACTAACAGGTACCATGATGAGGAGATCAGGAGATCAGTGTTATTCACTTCACCTGTCACTGCTCAGAATTATGGCTGATCGCAGTGTATATCTACATAATAATAATAATTATAATAATAATAGTAATTGTTATTATTATTATTATTATTAGTAGTAGTAGTAGTAATAGTAGTAGTAGTAGTAGTATCATGATCATCATCATTGTCATCATCATCTTCAATATAAAGGTAATCCATGCAGAAAAAAAGACCAAAATGTCTAATAGAACAATGATAATTATGTACATGAAGCTGTACCACCATATTGTTTGAGCAGACTTAGATCATCAGGGCTAAAACATAATATAATATAAAGTGAACACAAAGTCAAATAAACCTGAATAAAAACAACTAAAAAGCAAGTTTTTTTCTTTTCTTTGAATACTTCATGTTCAAAACAATTTGGGTACTCTATAATCAACATACTTAAATATAAACATTTTACACATGATTCAGTGTGTACACATGTGTACAGTAGTGTCTGTATGTGAAGTGTCTAAACAAATTCTCAGAGCCACTATCTTTATCTGTATCTATACTCAACAGTCACTTTATCAGTTGTTGGCGATTGTTAATTGGGTTATCTATACCTAAACAGTATTTCTTTTTTTTGGCAGTTTGTATCATGACAGCTAGCTATTAGCATGTTTGTTAGTATTATCAGAGTAATTATAATGCTAAGATAATGTAGATTATTTAGCTCTTCTCAGCGTTTAGGCTATTTCAGGTCCATGGCTCTTTGGTTAAAGGTGACTGCTGTTTTAAGATTCTTTCTCGGACCTTTACTTATATTTGTGTTAAAAAGTTAAAAAATTAACCATGTATAAAAATACCAAGGAAAATATTTAAATAAATGTGAAGTTGAAGTAGTGCTTGAGTATTTGTGCAGTTTTATTGTGGCTGATTGGCAGAGCTGTACTCTGGTTGTGTGGACCAGCAGTATTCCAGTCATGTCCATCATACTCTGGGTCAGATACTGGGTCAGACTTTAGTATTGCTCTTGTTCAATGTTCATCACTGAGAGCACCCCAAAGAGCATCACTCAGATCACTGGCAATTATTTGGGTGACACTCTCTTAGACACTCTTTTAAACCCTCTCTATACTACCATTAAACAGTCTATCATTCTCCACACTGTTACAAAATGTATCTGTAGAGCTCATAAAGCAGTGAATTTGAAATTGTAATAAAAATAGGAACTACTTGTGAATGTACAGATCATATACTGAACATCAAGAACTATCAATTGTTCCATCCAATAAAACGAAAACAAAATGGACTGAATGGTTTATAGATTATCTACTAAAATATAGTTCATGTAGTAAAATCAGCAAATATTGTTAACATAATAGTCTGGGTCACTTGACAAATTCTTAACTATAGATAGTAGACTTTTTGTAGAGCATCTACGAAGGACTACCCAGTGCTGATGTGCTTTTAAATGTAAGCTATTTCAGTGTGCCTTTTAACACAAGGCCAGGTCTTATAGATGATAATTACACCCTTCGGCTAACTCTGGGTCATTCACAGTTCTGTTGTGATTGTTTATTACTGGGGACTGTTCCTATTAAATTAGTTCATTTTCATAATAATAATAATAATAATATGCAAAATTCAATACTCATACCATTAGTAAAATAAATAAATAAATAAAACTCATATATATACAATTTTTTCGGCTGCTCCCTGTGAGGGGTCACCACAGCAGACCAACTGGTCCACTCAACAGTTTGGCTAAGGTTTTACGCCGGATGCCCTCCCTGACACAACCCTCCCATTTTATCCAGGCTTGGGACTGTCACTGCATCCAGTGGCTAGGGTTTGGGCATTGGTTAGGAGTTGAACCCGGGCCTTCTGCATGGCAGGCAAGAAACCTACCACTGAGCCACCAATGCTCCACTCATATATACAATAATATACAATAATAATACAATACAATACAGTGCGTACAATTCAAGGCACTGTAAATAGGTATTCTTCAGCATGACAAAGGATGTTTGTTGGACCAGCTGTCTGTGCTCATGATGTTTTTATTTCCCTGCTTCTTACTTTGACGCTGGATCACTAAGCACACATACATGAGGTTTCACTCCAGTGAGCCCCTTCAGCATTAATTAGTGTGATCATTAATCAAGTCCAGCACAGATAGCTGCTTAATCCTGCTCTAATGCATTTTTCTGCAGGATGGCTACGAAAGTTAATTGGATTTGATTGGATATTGCTATGATTGTCCCACATGAAACATCTTTAGTTATTAATTGGAGTATAGATTAATTGTTGCCTTTGATTAAATATATTTTATACAAGAATTCAATCTAAATAGACGTTAGTCAGGAAAAAAGAAGGTCTACATAACTACATTTCCATACTTACAGCCTTTAATAAAGGATTGCATTTTTCAGGTGTTTTACTGAGCTTGCTTTTTTGGGAAATGGGGAAAAAAGAGTAATCTAGACAATTGAGTGTATGTACTTGTATGTGAGCGGAGATGGAGTGTCGGAAACATGCCACCAAGGACAAAGGCCCTTCGCCAATAATGTGTGTATTTTGAAACCTTGCTGTACATTTTGACATTCTGCTTGATGTAAGGGAATATCTTTTTGAAGAATTGTGTTCATCCATCTAGTACAGTATTGTACTGGGAAATTTGCACAGTGTTGTTTTTTTGTGTGTAAGACTTTTGATGGATTACTGAGTGTGTTAGTCTATATGTGAATTCCAGGTTCAGTAGCCAAATAGCAGGTTTTTTCAGTTCATTAAAAATAGCAATATTAGAGTTCAGTTTAGCAGTAACTTTAGAAAATGTTTGCCTAGTTGTTTTTAACCTACCAAATTATATCTGCTTGGTTATTTGCATTTTTTTCTAGCATTCAGACATACCATTCAGGGATGTTAGCTAGCTGACTGGCATTAGCAGCAAAGAACATAAACATGTAGGGATGCATTTTGGAAATTCTGTCAGAAATCCTGTCAGGTTAGCTTATATTTATCTACACTGACATGATTCTGAAAGGATTTGTAACTACTGCTTAACATGATCAAATCTGACAGCATATGGAAAGATTTTTTTTCATAAAATCATATTTTCCATCCTCCTCACCATGTTGGTGCAGTATGCTTATTCAGACAATGTCTGGGAAAAGTTTATCTATTCCAAACTTATGCTTAAACTATGCTACCATACAATTAAAGTGGCATATAATCTAAGTTTTAAACAGCTGACAGTAGTATGACTGATGTGGAAGTACCACCAACTGTCTAGATGAAGTAAAGAAAAAATAAAAAGAATAAATTAATAGACAGATTAATCTGCTATGACAAAGTGATGCTACAGACAGTGCTTACAATGAAATTTTTTGAACTACGAATGATACAGTCCTGATATAACTGATATAACTAACAGGTTCATTTGTAGATTGAAGATCTACAAATTTAAGATTTAAGAGAAAAAGCATGCAAAAGTTGATAAAAGGCATTCACAAATTCTGCATGTAACTTACAGCACAGAAGAATAAAGAAAGGGCAGCAGGTAGGAGTGTAGTGTGACATTCAAAAAAGGAATCAGCCATTTGGTAGTGTTAGATGAAAACAAGACATGTGACATATGGCTGGGCTTGAAAAGCAAGGCACATCTACAAAACTACATACAACAATATACAAAGTGTTCTATACAGATTTTTCAACACAGCCACTGTGAAGGAATGAGTGAAGTTGGACAGTGTGTTCCACCTTTTGCAGAAGTGAGATGAGTTCAGCACATGCTGGCGTTATTATCAGGCAACATTCACTTCCAGACTAATAAAATCATGATCATAACAATGAAAAATTCTTTCATTCATTACTTTGTATGCAAGCATCAAGGACCTGAAGAGAACAGCTACATAGAGCTGTCTCCACAATAAGAGCAATGAAGTTTCCCTGCCCTCTATTATGACCCTCTAATGAATAGCATGCTCAAGGAAGGATCTGAGCACATTTCCTGTGAGACAGATGATGAGGAGGCTTATGGATTTAATAAGCATCTCAGACCACGCATTCCCAATCCACATTATTTAGTTGTGCATACGCACAATGCCCTGAATGTTCATTACCATTTGAAGTCTTATGAAAGATTTGAAATTGAATACCCCACCCGTACCCACTCATGCTCCCAGAAACTGTGATATATATATATATATATATATATTTCTTACTCTGAGCCTTTTACTCTTGGGGGTTGGACAAATCATAAATTCATTAGGTAGTCCACTGGGCAGGTGCAAGCTTGCCAGTCCCATGCTGCACTTGCCTGAGAGCCCAATTAACTGGGCTAAAATGCAGCAACTAATGTAATTTAACTCAGAGGTATAATAAGCTAATTATCTGCATCAATATCAGAACAGACTGTGTAATTTATGTGTATCAGTACAAACCAAGTACCTGAATCCCTGACATGATCGCCCTGACATCACAGAAACTAGGCTGATTTCCTTTATATCAAAACCTGTCCATTCGTAGCTTGTGCATTATGGCTCAAACTTAAGACCTCTAGTAAAGTTTACATTTGTGGTGTATTCTTCAGTTTTTCCAGACATAAAATGCATTTTGGTTCAACAGAAGCTACAACAGAACTAAAATCTGGACTGTCCAGGACTCCCCAGGATGCTTTTATTTAATGTCAAACACAATAGGATTGCATCATGGGAAACTTGAATATGTTTAATTAGAACTGTTTAGTATGTGAAGTACAATTAGGTCACTGTTTTCTCTGTTTGTTTGTTTTTTTTTTTCAGCAGGCTTCCATGGACACTATCTAGGGTGGCTGAATTGATGCACTCTGGCCCACAGCAAGACAATTCAAAGATTCTGGTCTGAATTGTGGCAGATGAAAGAAAAAGGTGGTGATCAAACACTCAAAATGGTAATACTGGTCAGGCTCACACTCTTTTGGACTTAGCATAGAGATACCTATGATATGGTGGTAGTGAGGAAAGGATTGCTGGAGGCTACTACACATTACATCTAAACAAAAAGGAAAAGAGAGAAAAAGTAAAAAGGTCTACATGTTAAATTATGCCAATATACTATTCAGGAACAACACTAGTGATGTTTTTCTTCACTGAAAATTGTGAAATGAGGGGAAACATCAACTATTATTCATCAGGGTCACATGTGAGTGGCATACATATCAACTTGGGAAAAAGGTAACACATTTTAGTTCCTATTCCTTAACACATTTTTCTTGTTTCCTGTCATTCTGTTTACCCCTTCATGCCAATACTAATCCATAATTCAGGTGCTCTCACTAGAGTCTCTTGGGCTTACATCAAACAAACCAAAGATCTCATTGGAGACCAGGTGTGGTAGAGACAAAATACAGTGTGTGTGTGTGTGTGTGTGTGTGTGCTTGACAGAAAACACCCAACATTTTCCATTTTTCTCATCAGAAAAAGTTAATTATACAGCCAACATTACAGTTTATGAAATTAGCTAACAAACACGAGCTGCCTATTGAAATTACAATTGAAAAAGGTTTGCATATTTCAGTGAGTGTCAAACAAGGGGACTTTTTCTGTCTCAATGTGCATTCCAGATGCTGATTATGATGCTTCTGCTTAGATGTACATTAAACAGAATACTTTCCTTTTATCAGCCACGGAGGGGTACTTATAATGAAACGGTTATAAATGACAAAATCTTTGCACAGAAGTGCCTTTGCCTAAATTTGTATCAACTGTTAATATAGTGAACCAATTTTCAACATTGATGTTAAGTAATGTTGCATCTGTTGTAATTATGATTGATCTGCACAGGATAAGAAACATCTGTATAAATCACCATTAAGAGCTTGTTCACTGTTGGGAGTATGTTTGAAAAAATCCATGAATATTACATACAACTCATTTTAATACAGGTTAATTGTTTAGACATTTATTTTAAGAATTTGTCACATGACTAGAGCATGTCTGTAGATATTTTGCACTACTCAGGAATTTACCTAAAACTCCTCTGAATAATCCCTTTATCTATAATTTATTGTTTTACATTTCGAAACTATTACAGTACTTTATTTTGGTTTAAAAGTGCAAAATCTCTTCCCATAGAACAGGATGGAATCTTTACTGACATATTACATGAGGTTATTTCTACTGGGTATTTTATAGAAGTTAAAGTACTGACATACCAGATATGGATAGGAATAAAATATGTAAAACTAGTCCAATCCATATCATGTTACATTCATCGTAAGCTGAAACAGAGAGTGGCTGTGAAGAAATGTGGTGCGCTGATCCAAAAAAAGGGATGGTGGTAAGGTAACCACCCAGTCATACACCATTACTGAATGTGAAACCATGACACTGTAACAACCCTGTTATCAGTGTTGTTGTCTTTCTGTTTACCCGTTTAGCCTTTATATTTCTCAAGTGTGACCAAAACAATATCATGGTTTACAAATGTTTTCAAAGCTGAAAACTTTTCTTTTTTTCTCCGTCCATAATTGCTTAAAACCTTTGGTTGTCAGGTTCCGGAGAATGGAAATATGCTTCAGTAACGAAAAAATTGGATGCCAACTATCTGTCACACACTTTCTTAAAACATCAACAAAATTAAAACATCTGCTTCTAATTAGCACCAAACGAAACCCACCTAAAACAGCTTTGTATACCTATATCAACATTTAACATCAAAGTGACACAAAGAGACACACACATATATAAATATACCTTACCTGGATAACGTCAACAAGCTTAAAGGATCCAATACACAACAACAAATCTGCATTTAAGTTTATTAATTTTGTTCACATTTATTACTTAAATCTAGCACTAAGGTTTGTTGACCTACCTGCCATTGGTCAGATATTTCTGATTCTCACTGGTTCTAGAAGGAGGGGCAGTTACTGGTATTAATCATGAAATAGACTCACTGTAGTCCTTAATTGTCTTTAGGGTCTAGAGAAATTTATACTATACACTATTTGTTTCTAGACATTTCAATATAGTACCCCATATATTAGTTGGAAGTGTGGTTTGTGGTGTCTGTTTTTGAATCACATGGAGGTCATCTTGTTTGTGTGGGCGTTAGAAATAAATCACAACAGGATATGCCATTTTTATGCTAAATACACTGGACAGTTACAAATATTATAGCAGCAATGGTGAAACATAAACAAAACATGGTATAGTAAAGAAAAAAATATCCTCATTACTGCAAAAGTGCACTTTGAAACATATTTTTCTATGTTTTCTATGTAATTTTCTGCATTGTGGTGATTGATGCCATAAGCAGAATGTAGTCATTTTGTTTACACACAGGTCTATTGGTAGAGGATCTTCATCATACAGTCTGACATATAGAACACATGGTATCACACAGACTGTTTTAGAATTTGGCCAAGATATTGGATAAGTAATCGTAAATGACCACTGAAATTGCACAGTCTACTTTGTTTGCTCCCCTTAAGCAAGACAACTTTCCATTATTGGACAATTACACTGGAGTTGTAAGAACTTAATAGCTCTCAGGTATAAAACATTTTCCTCAGAAAACTACTTATCATAATTAGAAAAAAGTCCAACAGCTTCCTGCTAAAAAGGAGTAAGTACAGCCTGACCAGATGCTCAAGGCTGGAGTTTGAAATTTGTTAAGAGACATGTGATTAGGCCGATGTTGCTCTCCTGGCTCTACTCACTGCACTGCAGCTATAGAGCCTGGGAAGGGAAACATGAAGAAGGACAATTGAATGATCTGAGATGTACTGCTAAATAAATGTGCACTTGGTTTAATGTATGCGTAATATTTGCAGCAAGGGTCCTATATGTTGTGTTCCACAAAAAGAAAAAAAGAAAAAAAAAATCAGTGCTTGAATCGTTCTTCAGTAAACTAAAGAACATGTACATCTCAATGTAAGAATTCGAGAATTAGCATTGATTTTGTCTGGCCATCTAAGAAGTTGTTCCATATTCACGTAGAGGTGAACTAAAACATCAAGGAAATGTCCTGAGGAAAGGATTATGCATTAGCGATGCTGTGCCTAGAAGACTTTGGCATGTACACAAATTGCTATGCCAGTGAACGTGGCAACAGCTCTCTAAATATTTCTTATTTATTTTGTATAGTTATGTTCGATTGGTGTATGTCTTTTGTACATCATCTTAATTTTTAATCCATAGTTTTTCTGATGGGAGCTCTTGCTGGGATTTTGTTCATTTTTAATGCTAGACTGGTTGATATGCTTTATTTATTTATTTATTTATCTGAGAACATAAATGCATATGATTTGATTTTATACTTTTGCTTGAGATACAGTTTTGTAAAAACACAAAGACAAGTTGTTAGAGGTACTCTGTAGGTATTCTGTCAATGTTATTTTTTTTTTAACAAGACACATCATTCTGAGCTAGATTTTTGAGCCTCGCTTTGCATTAACTCCATTTTGCAATAAATAAATAAATATATAGTCTCTCAAATTTGCCTCATTAGTTTCACTCATGAAATGAAAGTGCTGCCTGGAAATGTACATTTGCATTTCCTTATGCTTTAATAAAATACTGCTTATATTCATGAAAGCAAATAAACTAGTACAGAGAATACTGTATAGCCCAAAAGCTGTGACTTTCCTCTGTACAGCAGTAAAAATTACTGTGAATTACTGTCAAAAGTATTGAACT
Organism: Hemibagrus wyckioides; assembly: GCF_019097595.1. NCBI lineage: Eukaryota > Metazoa > Chordata > Actinopteri > Siluriformes > Bagridae > Hemibagrus > Hemibagrus wyckioides. Next base: position 12,356,921 of record NC_080723.1, on the reverse strand, counting down.
GGCTGCTTATAGTTTAATTGGCCAGTGTTGATTTTGTCTCTGGAGAAGCAGACAGTAGTGTAGTGCACATGAAATGAAATGCCTAGATCTATGCCTATAATGCAGTCCATCATTCAAAGGAACATAATAGTGCTTAATGTTGGCTCCTCCACAGCCGAAATTAGGCCGGAATTCAATTTACTCTACAGATGAGGATTTAGAAAATCATACATTTATTACCAAGACTAATTTCATATAGTATTAGTCACTGGTTCAAAACTGTGTTAAATTCATTAAATAGCAGAATGCTGTAAAATTAGCTTTTTGTGCACACAAATTAATACAAAGCACTACTGCATTCAATTAAGAAAAATCTTTATATTAATAAGTCTTACTGCAGGCTCCAGGCTTGGAAATAGACAAAAGCACAAAATATATTCATACATGGGCAAAAAGAAGATAAATATTTGTTTTTGGTTACAGTAGTTAAGGTCAGGTGCTAGTGGTAGGTTTAGGTGTAGGCATAGCATTATTTAACTTCATTAATAATTTGTCACTACAAGGTCCTAATTTGTGCATATACTGTGTGTGTGTGTGTGTGTGTGTGTGTGTGTGTGGTCAGCCAATGTGTGTGGAGGGGGAAATCAAAAGACTAGGCCTTCGAAATCAATTCTTTTGAAGTCCCTGTTTTGAAGCCTTTCATTTTCTCAGCATTCTACTGGGATGGTGTATTTGCAGAAGTTATAGGCCATGCATGTTTCATGATCATGTGTACAGCTGGGGAGCTTTAAATGGGCCAACAGCTGTTTCTAGTCTGATCTCATATCTGTTCAGGTTGGATTTTCTTTGCTAGTCTCTGGCCATATGGACGTTAGCAGAGATTTGGAAAGCCAAACAAGCAAATCATGACATAAATAATCCCCTCTTAATTGGAGTCAGGGTTAACGCATGGATCCATTGCAGGTAGGGATAGCATACGTTACTGCTCAATCTTCATTCCACTCATTTTATTTGAACATATTTACGGCTATACAATATATGCACCTATTTTTCGAGATGTGAAATCATGCAAGCATGTTTTCCAGCACAGTTGTAGGATAATTAGTAGCTGTAAACATTTATCCGAGAGTCTTTTCACAGATGAATATGGACTCACATTGTTAAAGCTGTCATCCTGGTGTGTTCAAATTGCCTGTTTGTTCTAGTAACCTCTGCAAAGTGACACTTGTGGTGCCATTCAACTACACTCCAATATGACACATCTGTATATGATTACAGGTTTCTACTCTCATTTGCTGTTTCATTGTATAACTGTAGGAGGGAGAAATGCTGGGTGGGAAGAACATTGTCACATTGTCATATTTGATTTCAGTGCCATCTATTATCTTAGGTTAAGTTTGGATTAATTACAAGTGACAGGGAATCCAAAAAGTATACCAGAGAGTCAAGCATCTACACTTCTGTTCATTTTTGTTGAATGTGGAATGAGCATATATTGTACATTCTGGAGGTTGTGATCATTTCTCTGGGAGATGTTTTTAACTCAGTCATGTATGGACAGGCAAGAGTGCAGCACAGTGCTTGCCTTTGCCTCTAGGACACTGTCAGAACTCTGAAAATAGCAATTCACCAGTTCTGACTGCAAAAGAAAGAAACAGATAGGCAGAGTCTGGGAGGAAGGTGTAAACTTTTAAGTGTCAAATGGATGTTTGGTATAATTTCACTATATAAACTTTTTAGGGATTTGTCAGAAGAAAATGTTTGATCATGCAGAATCTGTCTGTTTGATCATACTATGTTGGTTTTTCACACCTCAGTGGTATTTCCTATGCTAGAAATGCACTATACTATTTGGTCCCTAAGGCTTTACCTACCTGTTTATCGGTGCAGGGGATGGAAAATACATCCACAGCGTAATACAAGACATCAGTCCACCAGGACTGGAGGCAATACTGTCACAACACTGGAAGTGAGGATAAAGTTGGTGCAGCTTTATTGTTATGTAAATTATCATAGCTGTCACAGGAAGACATTTATGGGTCACTGTAAAAGCTGTTTAGAGGGAAAAAAACAAACTATTTTTTCAGGTTTTTGTGAGACGTGTTTGTTCAAAAACTTGGAAAACTTTGAAACACATCACTACAGCAGAAAAAAGGTATATGAAAATACAACTGCTCTTTTTTCTCTATATGCCTTGCAGCATGTAGTTTTTTTTTAGTGCTTGGTTTGGCTAATGAATATAAATGCAACTCTGTAGTCAGGGATAAAATCCTCTATTTAAGACCAAGTTCTGTTGTTGATGACTTTTACAGTCATGTTGGATCTTACTGTTAAAAAATCATTTGCACGGCTCTTTTAATTATAGATTATTGTTGTTGAACTTTCAGGCCATTAGAATTGTTGTGCTAACAGTCATAAGCTATTATCATGTCATTTAAATGTATGAAAACTGGCAAAACAATGTCCTGAGTGCTGTGATTAAAGTGTAATCATGTCAATTGTCCACAGAAACATTTGTTGACCTCACATTTTATTGAATGATAATCAGGATGCCCCGCTCACTATTTAAACTCTCAAAGCACCCACATAGGAAATAATTACCAGCTTACAAGTTATATTTATTCCTGGAAATGTTCTACATGCAATCATGGGTTCACTTGGATGTCCATTACTCAAGTGATGCCAGTTGCTTTTGCAGAACAGAAATTATGCAGATCTTACATTTTAGATGTCTAAAGGAGTTGGTTGATGCTAAAGCTAGAGATTTATTACTGATTTTGAAATGGTTATATCCAATGGTTATATAAGATCTGTTAGATCTTCATCTGATTACAAAACTCAGTGAAGTTCAGGTGCTACAATTTGTGAGATGCTCTCTGAAATAGTTGTTGTTCATTTTATTATACAATTATACAACCATAATTGCTGCTGTTTATGAAGGTCTGCAAACAATCCAGGACGGAACTGTATAGTAAAACACAGGAAGTTTCTCAGTATTATAAAAGAAGGCAATGCACTACATCATATACATTTACATTTATTGTATTTGGCTGATATACTTATCCTGAGTGACTCAAGTGCTTTGAAGTCTCTATCAATGAATACGTGCTGATACTTTTTCACTTGATCAGACATTAGAAAACTATCAGTCTAAAAATTCTTTATAAAAGAGGCATCAAAAAGGAGGCATTCTAGTAACAACAACAACAACAATAATAATAATAATAATAATTTATTATTATTATTATTATTATTATTATTATTATTAAAGTGCTAATTTAAGTAATTCATGATGGGGTAGGTCTTTAGTCGTTGTTTAAAGATGAACTAGTGGAAGTTCATTCCACCACCTAAGTGCCAGAACTGAGACACATGACACATGCCTTCCTTTTACCCTGAGAGGTGGTGAAGCCACTTGAGCAGTGTTGGAGGACTGGAGGGAACGTAATGCAGTGGAGAGTGTGAAAAGTGCTCTATGGTAGGTGGGTGCTGGTCCATTTTTGCTTTGTAGGCAAGCATTTGTGTTTTAAATCTGATGTGGGTAGCTGCAGTGCTGGGAGTGTAGCAATGGGGTGATGTGGGAGAATTTAGAAAGGTTGAAAACTAATCATGCAGCTGCATTCTGAATCATTTGTAGAGGTCAAATGGCACTCAGAGTTAGACCTGCCATGAGTGGCAATAGTCCAATCTTGAAATGACAAAGGACTGAAAAAGTATGTGAGTGGGCTGACTGGATAGAAATGGACAAATCTTTCTGATGTTATAAAAGAGAAATCGACATGAGCATGTCAGTTTAGCAATTTGAGAGGCAAGTGACAGGTGATTGTCCATGGTTACCCCAATGATGTGTAGAAGGTTAGATTTAAGAGTTGTTCAGTGGAATCACAAGATTCTGACATGGGGAGGAATGACCTGGCATAAACAGCAGTTCAGTTTTTGCTGATGATCTGCCATCCATGATGAGATGTCTGCCAGACCTGCTGAGATCTGAGCAGAAACATGAGTGCCTGTGGGAGGGAAGGAGAGGATGAGTGTCACCCACACTGCAGTGGTATGAAAACCCTTGTGGGGATATGAACTGGAAAAGAGCTTGTCTATAGAGGGAGAACAGAAGAGGACCAGACACTATGACTTGTGGATAGCAGTGAAGAGCTTGAGAGCAGATGCCATTCTTTCACCTGATATGACTAACCTTCCAGAGAGGAAGCAAACCAATACTGCTTGTATGCTTATTAGATAATAGGCAAAATAATATACCAATAAATACACAACAAGGGATAACGACCACATTGGGTTCCATTCCTGACAACCAAGAGCAGGAATTTGAGACTGTCAAAGGCACAGACTGATTAAAACTGGAAGATTAGAACAAAGTTTTCAAGTGTTGTATTTGTAAATATAATATAACAGTCTGCATAAAGTACACACAGTAGGGATAGCATGATATTAACGTATGGCAACAGTCATGACAATGTTTATGATATGGATATACCAGCATTCCAACACATAGTTTAGGTAAAGAATTACCATCAAGTTAAAAAAGGCCATCTGTGTTGTCACAGTACCTGTTGGTACAATTATTGATTGTTAAATAAATCCAGCACGTCAAGGCAGAACAAATAAAGACATTTGAACCAAATATTCTTTTTGTACCAGTTCATTGGAACTCTCCAAATGCCAAATCTTTGCTGTTGACCAGGCATTTATGTGAATCATTAGACTGCGGAAAGCATTAATTGCACTTTGGGAGCACACATTGCTGTCAGCAGGTGCTTACGGTGAGTCACTGTTCCATGTAAGTGAGTCATTATTAATATTAAAGTGCACTGATACTGTGGGACTGTGTCTACAGTACACGTGGAAAATTTCCAGAAATTAAAAATTGTGCTACTTGTGCAGATTAAAGTTTTATACAGTAGTGTCAACTGGGCATGAAGGCACACACAGTTTATCATATCAGAAAACTGCAGCTGTAACACATTTGTTTACGCTTTTGACACCATTCGATTACATCGACACAGACATTGAAACAGCCCAGCTTTTTCATTTCCTTCCTGAGTCTATTTAAATTTGATTGGTCATACTCCAAATGCTGTAAATGTCAAAATAACGACATGCCAGCAAAGGCTTAATGTGCAAATAAATATATAATAAAATAAGCTGAATATGTTTAGCAAGCACTGCTTCTATCAAGCACTTAAACGTGGGTAGATGCAGGGAATTTAGAATGTGTGGCTTGAAGTCTTGGAATGGGTTGTTGCACTTTTATATGCATCCATTGGTAAGCAGGTAGTACAGCATAACCGTCCTAATAGCATGCCCCTTTTGGGGAGATGACAAGAATGTGGCAGGTGCCTATATATAAAATGTACTCGCCTGAATATTAGTCATGCTCTTATCTGCTATAATATACTTCACTGGAACTTGGGCAAAAAAAAAAAAAGCTGGAGTTGAAGGGAGATACCATAGCTCTTTGGGTCAATTAAAGCAAGCCAGCTGAGGTCCTTTGCTTTACTTCCAGCTATCTGCTACTCAAGAAGAATAATCAGCCCTTTATGCTCAAAAAAACACTGATATTTGTGCCTCTACGTGCAATACTGTTCTTAGCTTGAGATTTGACAGAGTGTTTCCCAAAACAGGATTTAAATGTATCACTTATATTCTGCATATGATCAAATAATGTGATGATAGGGTGACTTTGCCAAAGATGCAGCTACCCTGTAAATAAACTGCAAACTACGCTTTTCTAACAGAAAAAATAAAAATCAGCTTTTCTCCCTTCAGATATTAAATGTCAGGAGTTTGAATAATACAAAAGTTCTGCTTCAGCTATCTTAAGACAAAGCAGTGTTGAGTATTTAACAAATGTAAGGTAATTAAGTCATGCTCTCTTGCCAGCCACTGCAAACCATTCCTTCTTCTCTGCTGCTGTTTGCATTTAGACTATATAATTTATTCACGCTTTGCTTCTGTCATCAAATGCCAACTGTCACAGGAAGCGTTCATTGACTTATAACAGCATGAGACAGTGAGACATTTCCTTTGTGATCACACAAGGATAAAGCTTTCCGATTTAAATGAATAATTCTGTAGCTGAATTTCTCTCTAATCACGACCGTGAGAATGACAAAGAATTATAATCGTGTATGACTCATGCAACTCAATTTTCTGCAAGAAGACAGTCCACTAAGTCCACTAAGTCCACAGTAAAGACTGCACAACACAGCTGTTTAAAGTTGTACAGGAGCATATTATCTAAATAAACATACATTTTAATAAAGTTTACATACTGGACCACAGTGCTCTGATCAGAATTTAATCTGCCATATAACCTGAATGGTTATGTGGGAGAGGTTGAGGCTGAGGCTCAGCTGGGGAGAGGGAAACACTGTGAGTTAGATCACAGGGCTGCGGCTGACCTGCATTTCTAAACAGCGAGAGCATGGCTGTCAGCCAACACATTTTCTTCCTAAGTTTTCATTAATTGCATTAATTGTCTCTCAGTTTACAAGATTACCTGGTAAGCACACCATACAGCAGTATGCCGAAAAAGGCAAGCAGTCATGTTTGACTGCGCTTCGTTTCAGATTCCTATGCTCAGTTTATCACTGAACTTACCTGAATTTACACCTGCAAATCCTCAACAAGCTTAATTCTGTACATCAAAAAAGATAAATAAAAGATCATAACCAAATCAATTGACAAGCAATTGTCGTTTGTCCTAACCATTTTTAATGCCAAAAAAGTGTGCCATTGTAAATATCTTTTTATTTCTACAATAAATATGCAACCATCTTGTATCTTGTGTAGGATAATTGTGTTGATCAAATTTGTGTTTAAATTTGTAGTTATGCATGCTAGAAACTCTCTACAGTTAAAAATGCTTTTGGTTTCTGAAATGACTTGAAAAGCTGACTTTACTGACTTTGAAGTACATTCAAGCTTGCTGTTTATGGTGTCTGAACTAGGTACATTTTCCAGTGCTGCTTACAACATTGCATTTCTTCTTCTTCTTTTTTTTTAAAGAGGACAGCACAAAATAACTCACTCACTTTAAGTAACTGCTTTATCCGAGCCAAGGTCACGGTGGATCTGGAGCCTATCCCAAGAACACTCAAGGCAGGAATGCACCCTGGATGGGATGCCAGTTCATCACAGGGTACCATACATACATTCACACACTCTTTCACACCTAGAGGCAATTTATCTTAGCTAATCCACCTGCTGGCAGGATTTGGGGAGTTAGTTTGGAGGAAACTGGAGGAAACCCTTGAGGATATGGGGAGAACATGCAGGGAAACACCATATAGACAGTAATTCAAGCTCAGGATTGGACTGGGAAACCTAGAGCTATGTTCTGAGCCTCATTACAACCCAGCATGAAGTAGTTGATGTGGAGATTCAGTGATTCAGTTTTTAAGTTAGGGAAATTGCTGGAATAATTTTAAATGTTGTAGTTTAATGCTAATTTAGTAGCTTATCAAAAGATTGTATCACTACAATTTTAAAAGTTCATTTGAAAATAAGTTGCCCTGGGTTACATTTTATTCATATTTTAAGGAAATTACACTCCTAAAATAATTTTACAGAGATATTGTCATCTCTAAAGCAGACACCATTAAAGTCATACCTGCTATAGTATTTTATCAGATTGCCCTTATATCAGTATATATATCAGTATATATTCGCCCCCACTTACTTACTAACTTACACTTAAATTTTCAGCATTATGCAGTAGAAGCAGATGCAATTAAAAAAAAGTGCTTTATTTAAAAGCAGACTGGCAAAGGTGATGAGCAAAAAGAACAAACTCAGAAATCCAGATTCACAAAGACTAAAGAACAATACCAAAGTCACCAGAATAGCAATCAAAAAGACAAACACTCAGCACATCAGAACTTTGATAGAAACAGAACTCTGAATGATTTTTCACAATGAGTGGAAGGTCTTTTAGACAGCATGTGATTGGTATACCATTATAGGTGGTGATTGGAATCAGGCATGTACAGTCAAAAGTCAGGAGAGCTTCAGCATCTGGATGCATGTTAACAGCAGAAGATACAATTTGGCCCTTCTCATCTTAATAGGTATATAATTATAGCTGGTAAATAAATAATTGAGCAATTAGTGTTCTACTGGTGTCAGCTATTAAATCTCAGAATATGTTTAACTTCATAAGTACTGTCTATTTTTTTAATCATGTGGAGTTTCTGGATTAAAATGGCTGTTTTCCCACAGTCCTGACTGTAGAAAAACAATAAGCTATATTCTGTAGGATGTTGCTAAGCACAGGCTAGAGGCAGGTGTATTATCATGTCTGTTTCCATCAAATCAGGCTTCTCAGGTCTCTTTGCTATACTCAGCTGGGTGTTTGGTAGCTTTGAAAAGGCCATAATCTGAGGCAGAATATGAGTTTATCTCTAGGTTCACCCCACAGCTGTCCCTTAGGCTTTGCACAACTTATAACTCTGGATCAGAAGGAAAGTGGCCTCAAATGGACTGGCCCAGAGAGCCCTGTACTAGATGCTACATCCCGATGGGATTAAATTCAATGCATTAACCACACTACTTTTGGCTAAGTAACCTTGTAATGTTGTAATGTAATGGCTTTAACCTGTGGTGTGTTCCATGTTCTTCCCTGCTCATACAATTAGATGTTTTATCACATTAGCACAAAATCTCACATTCAGTGTATGTGGTTTTGGTAGTTTTTAGTTTTTAGTATTGTTATTGCTCATTTTGTTGCTCATTTTTTCCTTTTAATTTTAGCTGTTGCTTGATGTATTTTGATCTTGCTTGATGTCTCATGTCTGAAAAGTTTTCTTTATGTTTTTGTCAACATTTTAACTGGTATTGTAGAGGGTGTCATTAGCAGATAGTCAAAGAGGCAAGATGTATGGGTATTTTGTGAAGCTAGGAGATAGGGAGCAGTACTAGCTAACTAGCCAATGCAAGTGTCTAAGGGAGCTGTTAATGAGTCCTCATCCATCACAATGCCTTTGGATCCTTCTTATAAAGGACCGCTTCTCGTGGCCAAGAATGCAGGCGGAGGTCCAGACTTTCTGCCGGGCCTGCCCCAGGTACCAGCAGACAGCCCCCCAGAAGTGCCGCTGCCTCTTAACCCTCTCCCTATCGGTGTGCCATTCGAGCAAGTTGGCATGAATCTCATATGACCGTTGCTAAAGTCAGCCTGGGGTCATGAGTACATCCTGGTGATGATAGACTACGCAACCAGGTAACCCGAGATTCTCCCACTTCAGAAGACCACCTCCTGTAGCATCACCAGGGAGCTTCTTGCGCTCTTCAGTCATGTGGGGATCCCCAAAGAAATCCTGATTGACCAAGGTACACCCTTCACCTCACGACTAATAGCTGATCTGTGTCGGCTTTTGCAGGTTAAACACCTGGGGATGTCCGTGTACTACATGCAATCTGATGGACTGGTGGAGCGGTTCAGTCAAACCCTCAAGAGAATACTATACTGGGTGGTAGATGAGGAATGGAGGAACTGGGACCTCCTCTTTCCTTACATCCTCTTTTCCATCTGAGAGACGCCCCATGCCTTGACAGGGTTCACCCCATCTGAACTTCTGTTCTGACGGTGACCTCGGGGATTGCTAGACATGGCCCATGAAGCTTGTAAGGGATAGCATTCGCCGTTTCGTGGTCGACTACATTTAGGACATGCAGGCAAGAATCGTCAGAGTGGGGCCCATTGTAAAGGAGCACAAGGAGGCAGCCCAGCAAGACCAACAAGGGGTATATATCCAGCCTGCTCAGCCCCAGGAGGTGATGCAGCATGAGATCAAAACCCCTCCCCAGATGGTGGTTTGACAGCGGCTGTACAGGGAATAGAGGCCTGTCATCATACTATAGAGGAGGAAGTAGAGCAGATGCTGAATGTGAGGATCATAGAGGAATCTGCCAGCCCATGGTCTAGCCCCATTGTGGTGGTGCCCAAGCCCAACAGGACCCTCTACTTCTGTAACGATTTCATACCTACCCTTGTGTGGACTCCTACCATCCCTTGTGAGGGCGACCTTGGGAGCATCCGGGAAAGGGCGGATTTGTTTCCAACCTTGACCTCACTGAGGGTTATTGGCAGGTAGCTCTATCCCCTGAAGCCAAGCCCAAAACAGCTTTCACCACCTCCAGGGGCTATTGGCAGTACCAAGTCCTGTCCTTTGGTCTCCATGAAGCCACAGCGACATTTCAACCTTTTCCTCTGCCTATCTGGAGGATGTGCTGATTAACTCCTCCATGTGGTCAGATCACCTGTTCCACCTGCGGGAGGTGCTGGGTGGCCTCCGGAAGGTTACTGCATAGGCTGGGGGTTGGTGCAACCACAGGAGAGTAAAGTAGAGGCCATCAGAGAGTACCCCCAGCCCACCAGCAAGAAAAAGGTATGTGCCTTTTTGGGTTTGGCGAGTTATAATTGGAGATTTGTCCCTAACTTCTGCTGTATAGCCTCTCCCCTTTCAGATCACCAAAAAGGGTCAACTGGACCGGGTGCAGTGGACTGAGGAGACCAAATGGGCATTCCTGTAGCTGAAAACAGCTACCCTGGGCTCCATAACCCTGATCTCAGCCTCCCATTTACCCTTCATACTGATGCGTCTGAGACAGGGCTAAGAGCAGGAGCACCCGGTCCTCTATGTGTTAAGTAAACTGACCCTTGCCAAGAAGAACTAGATAGCTAGATAGTTCTAGTTTCTAGCTCTAGTTCCAGGATAGACCCTGCTCACCCTGGAACCAGCGAAGCTCTGCCATACTCCTGGGCCAACACCTCCAGAACAACACTGCCTCCAGCTCCAGCCCCAGCTCCAGCACCAGCTGCCAACCCCGGCTTTAGCATGGGCAACAGAAACCACTTTCTAGCAGTCACTTAAGGGAAGCTGTGGCTTGTTTTTTTATATACATATATAAAAATTTTATATATACACTACCAGTCAAAAGTTTGGATACACCTTTTAATTCAGTGTTTTTTGTTTAGGGATTTATTTTCTACATTCTAGAACAATACTGGCGATTTCAAAACTATGAAATAACACACATGGACTTAAGTAATCCATATGTAATGACAAAAAACAACAGTCAGTTGTTATTTTAAGACACGAAGGTCAGGTGTTTTGGAATAGTTCTTGCAAGAACAGTATTGTCAAGTGCATTTGCAAAACTCATCAAGCACCATGATGAAACTGGCTCACATGAAGACCATCCCAGTAAAGCAAGACCAAAACTTACCTCTGCTGCAGAGGAGAAGTTCATTTAGAGTTTACAGCCTCAGAAATCACCAATTAACAGTACCTCAGATTAGAGTCATTATGAAGGCTTTACAGAGCATCAGTAGCAGACATATCTCAATGTCAACTGTTCAAAGGACATTATTGTGTATTTCGGCCGCCTTCAGCATTGTTTTACAATGTAGAAAGAAATAAACATCAAGAAAGACCATGGAATTAGAAGGTGTGTCCAAACTTTTGACTGGTAGTGTGTAAATATTACATTTACATTTATATATTACATTTTGTTTTGTTTGTAACACCTTACATTTAAATTCTGTTAAATCTAGACCTAAAATGATTTAAATAGTATATTTTAATAACTTGATATCAGGTATATCTCTTTCAAGTAGACTAGTGATATGTTAACATAAAATAAATGATTATGTTTTTTGGAACAATTAATATTGAAAGAGCTACAGTCAAAAAAAAAAAAAGGCAAAGAAGCTTTATTGTCACTTCAACCATACATAGCTGATGCATTACACAGTGAAATGAAACAACGTTCCTCCTAGACCAGAGGTGCTACACAGAACAAAAACAAAGTACAGGTGATGCATACAAACATAGAGCTAAACTACACTATAAGGTGCATTTGTTTAAAACTAAACATACAACATAAGTGCACAGGATGACAAGATAGTGCAGACAAACAAGACACATAACACCGATTTGTACTACAGAATGTACAAGACACCATATGCATTTCACTTTGCCATTAACTCATTAAGTTCTTTACCAGTACAGGCATGTGAGAGTGCATTGCATTTAGGGAACCCATATTCATCAGAGATTCCTCAACACACAAAACATAAATTGTTAAATTCAGATCATGGGCATGCTATAAGAATATAAAGATGTGAAAAGACTATAAATAGAGCCATACATATAAATAGGGGATTTGTCTCCTTACTAACTCCTAATTCTTTACTCCTAGCTCACTTTGGACTAGACATGATGTGATCATTATCTATGAGTCATTGGCAAGTTATTGTGTGCTTGAGAAAAAGAGGTACAACATTCTGAAATTGAACGAATGTCCAGATGAGTCAGCAGATATTGCAGAACTGCTGTCAAGAAAATTATAGGGTGATGAAAGTGTGTTGCAATCTTTCAGTCACTAGCCCTTCTTACTTTTGTGTTACTTTGATACCTTTCATGGCTTTCTAAGGTGAACACTCAACTCATGCATTCTGTCAAAGTCTTATTATCTGGAAAATTGCATGTCTGTTGAAGCAGACTAGTCAGTCAGCTGCATGCTAACAGTAAAGGTGATATTGTCTCTATTACCTTGCATTGTCCAATTGTCCATTATACACACACACTCACTGATTGCACATGAGTGCATAGATGATCACAACAGGAGTTGCAATGTAACCCCCTGCGGCTAAATGGATATTAAGCCATGAGTCAATGGACAAATCAAATTGTTGTTTTGTTCTTTTATTAGTTTGGTATGTCAGCAGTGAATTCTAACACAGTTTTTAGCATTGGTTATTAGGTACCTTTTTTTGGCTGCACAGAGACCATTAGAGCTATTATTATGACAGACACTTCAAAGGATTTTTGGTTGTCTGTGCACTTGGAGTATAATGTGTTCATTGAAATGCAAGCATTTCTTTTCCACTCTTCTGCTACAGATTATGGCACAATAAGGCATGAACGGTGAACAAGTTTTTTTTTTGTTTTTTTTTAATTGCCAGCAGTATATGATTTTGAAAAGCAAAATGCACTGCTATCTTCAAACGTATAGCCGTTATTGCCACAAGAGCTCATTTATAGTCGATTCCTCCTAAATCTAATGATAATTACTCTTTTCAGTGTATTAAGAGTACTATAATCTAAATGATAAATTGGTCATTATCCTTCATAGTTCATTCCAGAAAAAGCCTTGAACTAATGCACTGAATCTATTTCACAGAGCAATAGTAATCATTCATAGACAGGTATAAAACACAAGAAGATGGCATAATAGGCTAAAAAAGATCTGGAGAAAACTTACGTCTTGTTATATTTCTCTGTGGCCAACTCTCATCGCTCTCAGCAGGCAAGCAGACAGGACAGAAGGTCAGAGTTACTCCATCAGCCAAAGCTCCCAGGGTTTTCTTTCTTTCTTTCTTTTTTTTTGTATTTTTTCCCCTGTGTTTTCTGAGCCTTCTAATGAGACTATGTTTTTCTGTGTTACCATCTGCTTCTCTGTTTTCCTGTTTGAAATAAATAAATAAATAAATAAATAAAAAGGCAAATGGCAATGGAAACCTTTTGAATCTGGTTCTTTAGTACGTTCTGCAGCATTTGATTTGACACTGTATGTCACTGTATGCCTTGATGTTGTGCAGCATGTGATTGGCAATTGACACTGAAGCTTTTACATATTCCAGTGTTAACATACTTCTTTGGAAACTTCCTATGTATCATTCATCTGTGATTATAAAAAAAAAAAAAAAAAAAACGCCTGGTGAGAGTACATAATTGAATTCATTTGATCAAGGTCATTGCATAGTCAGTGTCACTGCATCTTTAATATTTTGTACAATGTAGCTGAGAAAAAAAAAAATCTGATCAAAGGCTGAGGCGATTTAAGAGAGAATTTTACAAAGAGAGATACATGAATAGCAGGCTGGTAGGGCTCATGTCCATTACAATGATATTTGAGATAATAGCTGGATTCTCTGTCTTAAATAATTTCTTGAAGTATTGGAAGGTCAAACTTAAAGTGCAACATATAAAAAAGAACTACTTTTTAAACTTTGATATGAGCTGTGACCTCAATTCTGACTGTCAACAGTATATATATCTAGTTGCATGGAAAAAACTGCCATTCTTTAATGTATTCTGTCCATTATACCACAGTGCCGTTGAATTCTTAAATCAGAAGGTGGGTGATAAATTTTTTAGAACAGTCTGTCTAGTTGTAATGTAACAGCTCATACAAAATGAATTTTAAAATGTTGTTATTTAATGTATTTATCAAAAATAGACATATAATCATTGATATGTCAGTTTCTGTTAGGACATGCTCATGTAACATTTATGGAAGGAGTTTTGAGTGTCAGCACATTACAACAGTTAGCAAATTTTCCACCACAGAAAAGACTTCAAGGCATGCAGCATTTGTAGTTATGGAAGAAGGTTGTTTAAGGTTTAGCTCTCAGCAGTCTAGCTCATGTAGATGGTGATGATTCAGAATTTGAACATGGACTTCACTCGCAGCTGTATTCAGAACAAAGGTGAGTCAGTCAGGGGTTCAGGGTCTGAAAAACCTAGATCTCCTATTGACCTATAAATAGATACAACACACACCCACACACACACACACACACACACACGTGCACACACAAACATATTTTTTCTTGTTCTTCAACTTTGTAACCTAAATATTCTCCTGAGCTTGCTTTTATCTCCAGCTTGCTTTTCCAGCGAAATGTAAAATTGTACTGTTTCAAACTCTTACCAAGAGATGATAGATTAAGAAGGAAAGGTTAGATTTCATATTTGTTCAAATTATTGTCAATTTTCAGTGTGAATATTTTAGAAAAGAAAGAAGTATTTTTTTTTTTTTCTCAATCGTTTATTCATAGTATTGAGTCATTGCACTGAATGGTGTGGCTTTGCATTACCAAGGAGCAAATCATTCAGGCTGTTAAAGAGTGAGCCAAAATTGAATGTATTTTATAGATATGTTTTATGGCACAGTATATTTATTCATTAGAGCTGTATAAGTGTATAATTTTTCCATGTTTGTGGAAGCAAGAACAACAGCATCAGCAACAACTGTATATTAATACATTAAACAGAATAGTATGAATTTTTCCTCGCTCAAAATGTAGATTCTGACAGTTTCTTGTTAACAGCCATGACAAGTTATTAGACATTGCGTCCTGTCATTGCCTAGTGAAACTAATTTTTTCTGCCACTTGTCAGACATGTTCATAACATGTAGGTAGTGATCAAAATGATATGTGAATATAGTAGCATGTAAAATAAACACGAATTAATGAATATCTTTCCTTTTTTATTTTTTTTGAAATGTCATTGGAGCAGTAAATAGACTAAGCAGACATTACTCTATGTGACAAACTGTATAACAGTACGTTTTATTATACAGCAGATCTGGCTAAATACAACAAATAATGCAAAGTTTTTCTGTTTAAACATATTTTCTATTTGGAAGTGAGTGTATGTCAATAAGTGTCAGACCTCATGCTCTAAGTTGCAATCGAAGTGGTTACAGAACAATAGAGAAATTTGTGACCAGATTCAACATCATTACCAGAATCAGAACAAGGTCTCAATTGGGAAGGTAAATCACTGGTAAAAAACACTGGTAAAAATCAGCGTGTGGTTTGTATGGTTTCAATTTAGTTACTTCCATTTCATAAAATATGAACAAATTACCAGTAAAACCACCACAACTCCAAGCGGTTACTAAGGTTGATGTAAATGATTTCAAAAGCACCACTGAATGTGTTTTTCACTTTTTCCAGAAAGCTTTATATCTGACAGCTTATTTATGCCCACATGAAAATAAAATGCTTTGAATCTTTCTGACAACACTTCACATCTTATTTGCATCTGGATTTTTGTATTTTTGTATTGTTTAATCTATTTAGAGCACATTATTTGTTTATTCAAAACGATATACTCAAATTTAGTTATATCCCTTCTCTATCCAAACCTCAGTCTCTTATTACTGGCAATGTTTGTAATATATTTGATGGTTCTGGGCATCCGCTCAGGTGTGACAGGAGCAGGTTATGCTCTTGGCAAACATTTCTGTTCTGTTAACTAATTAGCAGTGAATGTAGTGTTTGCCAGGTTATATAGGCATCTATGTTAATTCTCTGGAAATGCAACTGTAAAAATACTATATATATAATACTATATATACTATATATATAAGTAT
Source organism: Hemibagrus wyckioides (assembly GCF_019097595.1). NCBI lineage: Eukaryota > Metazoa > Chordata > Actinopteri > Siluriformes > Bagridae > Hemibagrus > Hemibagrus wyckioides. The sequence continues at coordinate 12,340,754 of NC_080723.1, read as the reverse complement.
TTTTTTTATTTAGATATTGTATATGTTGTATATGTATTCACTTCAGGATGTGATTTGAGTGTTTGTTTGTCTACAGTCTTAATTCTTGCATACTTTTCGTTATAGCCTGATGTTCAGATTTGCAGATATAAATGGCCCTCCCTGAGATGATGATGATGATGATGATGATAATTGTATAAAACAATCAAATACTACTACTACTACTACTACTACTAATAATAATAATAATAATAATGTGAAATATCACTTGGCTTTTGATTGTAAAGCATCCAATATGTCAATATATACATAAATAATGACATCTATCTTATTGCAATTGATGCCAGCACACATTTGGCTGGAGATGAATATTGGAGCTTGTTGTATTTGGAATAGAAGATTATTTTGATTTGCTATATGATTAGTAATCAGTAATATATTTTGAATGAAAATCACAGTCTGCTTTCCTACAGTCTACACAGAAATCCTCACTGCAGTACAATTAATCTTTACTTGAAAGCCTTACAAGATTAGACACGCACTGTTAATCATATTTGTCAATTAACACTGTGGAGCCATCCTGTGTGAATGGAGTGGAGATTTCACAGTGTAAAGACATAACAATACTGCAGTTCATTTGAAGCAAATATGTTCATAAGTTAGATGACAAAGCAGTAGAGGGTTCACAAAGCACGACAGAGGTGGGAAAATAAGATTAGGTACATCTCATTTACATAGACATAAATATTCTTGGGCTCCTGAGTGGTGCAACGGAAACATGTTCACAAGTTTGAATCCTAATCTGTCGCTGGGAGTCCAAAGAGCAAAACTGGCTGTGCTCTCTGGGTGGGAGGAATGCCATTACCTTGTCAATCAAAGGAAGAGGGTGGTTAGCACTTCCTCCAAATGTGTCACGCTGTCCTGTGATGCAGTATGAGCAATGTGAAAGAGAGGTTGTTACATTCGGGGGAAAAAATAATCCAGTGCTAAGCGACGGTGAAATGTTTCCTGTGCTTGCTCTTTCAGTCTGTTTTGTCTACAAACTATTGATGATCTGTAGGTTGCCATTTGGTAATATTGATTTCAGCTTGATGAGTGTAAACACACACACACACTCTGACTCTGTCCTTTCTGTGTGAGTTTGCTGTAGACAATCTTTTCCTGGCCTCAGGCCATTGAATCGTTATCAGCTTATATCATGATTCTTGTCATAAATGTTACTGCAATAAAAAAAAAACATGCAAGCAGGAAAAATGTGTGAATATGCAGTTTTTTTCATGTGGATTTGACATACAAATATCTGCAGAATAGATGGTTTTCTGCTTGTCTGCTAGTCAAGTCTAAAATATCTATTTTGGGAATATATTCAGACTGTCCAACAGACAAAATGCAAAAGTAGTACTGTAACCTATATTACTATAAGGTACACTTTGGAGTGCTTACCATTTATCATTTAATTTCTTTGACATATTTGGCTTGGTAGCAAGATCTGAAAATCTATGGTATTTGTAACACAACGTTACCCAGAGCGACATATTTAATTCATTTACACAACTGAAGGTTAAGGGCTTTGCTCAAGGGCCTAGCAGTGGCAGCTTGGTTGTCCCGTGATTTGAACTCATAACCTTCCAAGCATTAGTCCAATGCCTTAACCACTCATCTACCCCTTCCTAAAATAGGCAAACCTTAAAATGCTTGAAATTGGTAGTGCATTCAAATAAAATAGTTGTTCTATTGCTTACGTCTTCAAAGACAAACTATAGAAAGCCTGAAAAAATCTGACTCATAAACATGTGATCATACGATTGTATTCTTTTTGACATGCTATTTAAGCCAAATGTGCATGTTTTTCTGCATCATTTTTTAAGGTAATGTTTTGGTTTTATTTCCCAGCTTCCCAATGTACAACAGTATAACACTACACAGATGGAAAAGAAGGTCAGTAACACATTCCCTTAACTTTTCATTTAAAGACCTTGTGTAAAACATAATTATTACCCATTAAATCTTTGAGCAGGATATTTAAATAAAAATAGCAATAAATGCATACTCATTGTAGCAAAGGTACACTGAGCTAATTAGAAGACTAGTGGAGTTAAAAACTTTCCTTTTAAACTTTAGTGTCCATACTTAACCTCAATAGCAAACTCTTTAAGCACAGCACAGATCAGAAGCTTCCCTCAACAAGGAGGAAGTGGGTGGCCTAGCAGGCGACTGTAACAGGATAGGATGGTATGGAGCAAATTTTCTTTATATATTATTTCTATTTCTATATTTCTATATATATTAATAGGATGATCAAGCTGAATTCAGGTTTTTCCTGTTAAATTCAAAGCTCTATTCTAGTCATGTTATCTCGGCTTATAATTTGTTCCAGAATTCCCATAACACATTAATAGAGAAAATAATAGTGTTAATATAATATAATATAATAAATAAATAAATAAATAAATAAATAAATAAATAAATAAATAAATAAATAAATAAATAAATAATCTTTCCTGGTTTCAACCTGAGTAGAGAATATTCCATTTCACTATCCTGAGCATAGAATTCTAAGAAAATTAAATAAATAAATCAAATTAAAGAACTTCTGTCTAAATACCACAACACACATGCTCCTTTTTATTTAAATACATGCATGTATCTGTGTGTGTCAGTGATTGTGTGTACTATTATTTGTGTGTATTATGTGGAAATTAGAGATTTGCAGGTGATTCACACCAGATTAGTCATTTTGGACCATACTTTCAACTGAAGCACTGTGTACGGCTTACATGGCTTTTGGGATTTAAGTCAAGTTTGGCAAATAACTAACTGAAGTTTCTGTGTTGTAGTGTGCATGAGAGAGAGAGAGAGAGAGAGAGAGAGAGAGAGAGACAGAACTATATATAATTGTGAGCTGTGTTTAGGGCAGTTTCTGCATGAGCAATTGCTTCTAAAATTACCTCTAGTCAATTTATATCTGTCTGGCTTCATGTGTGTGCCCCAAAACAGCTATTTGTAAACAGTGCATTACAGCATCCCAGTCCTAATACCACATTTATGTAATCTAGTCTCCAAGTTTGTCTTATATGAGTTATTAACAAAAAAAAAGTAAAATGTGTTTTCTTCACATCAGATCTGTGTTTTTTGTTGAGAATTGATGTACATTGATATACATAGTCTGTTCATACAAGTCTTTTCAATTCTTATTTTCCTATTACAGACTTGCTTTTAAAATGGACTATAGCATAAGTCATACATCTATAGCATAAGTCATACGTCTATAGCATAAGTCAATAAGTCATAACAATGACTCATAGTCATAACAATGTAATTTTACTTGAAGCTATATGTCATTATTTATCTAATCTTCATTTCTCATCAAATTCTATGGTCACAAACTGTGACTATATATATGTACAGTGAGGGAAAAAATTATTTGATCCCCTGCTAATTTTGTATGTTTGCCCACTGACAAAGAAATGATCAGTCTGTAATTTTAATGGTAGGTTTATCTGAACAGTGAGAGGCAGAATAACAACAAAAAAATCCAGAAAAACACATTTCAAAAAAGTTCTACATTGATTTGCATTTTATTGAGTGAAATAAGTATTTGACCCCTTTGCAAAACATGACTTAGTACTTGGTGGCAAACCCTTGTTGGCAATCACAGACGTCAGACATTTCTTGTAGTTGGCCACCAGGTTTGCACACATCTCACATCTCAAGGAATTTGGGCCCACTCCCTCTTTGCATCCACGACCCATTTTCAATGCCCTGGCTGAGGGAAGGAGGTTCTCACTCAAGATTTGACGGTACATGGCTCCGTCCATCATCCCTTTGATGCGGTGAGGTTGTCCTGTCCCCTTAGCAGAAAAACACCCCCAAAGCATAATGTTTCCACCTCCATGTTTGACAGTGGGGATGGTCTTCTTGGAGTTATAGGCAGCATTCCTACTCCTCCAAACACGGCGAGTTGAGTTGATGCCAAAGAGCTGGATTTTGGTCTCATTTGATCACATGACCTCTGAATCATTCAGATGTTCACTGGCAAACTTCAGATGAGCCTGTACATGTGCTTTCTTTAGCAGGGGGACCTTGCGGGCGCTACTGGATTTCAGTCTTTCACGGCGTAGTGTGTTACCAATTGTTTTCTTGGTGACTATGGTCCCAGCTGCCTTGAGATCACTGACAAAATCCTCCAGTGTAATTCTGGGCTGATTCCTCGCCGTTCTCATGATCATTGAAACTCCATGAGGTGATATCTTGCATGGAGCCCCAGACCGAGGAAGATTGACAGTCCTTTTGTGTTTCTTCCATTTGAGAATAATCGCACCAACTGTTGTCACCTTCTCACCAAGCCGCTTGGCGATGGTCTTGTAGCTCATTCCAGCCTTGTGTAGGTCTACAATCTTGTCCCTGAGATCCATGGACAGCTCTTTGGTCTTGGCCATGATGGAGAGTTTGGAATCTGATTGATTGCTTCCTTCTGTGGACAGGTGACTCTCCCCGAGATTGCTCCTACTGTAATCTCAGCTCGTTACCTGTATAAAAGACACCTGGGAGCCAGAAATCTTTCTGACTAATAGGGGATCAAATACTTATTTCACTCATTAAAATGCAAATCAATGTATAACTTTTCTGAAATGCGTTTTTCTGGATTTTTTTGTTGTTATTCTGCCTCTCACTGTTCAAATACACCTACCATTAAAATTACAGACTGATCATTTCTTTGTCAGTGGGCAAACATACAAAATCAGCAGGGGATCAAATAATTTTTTCCCTCACTATATATATACATATCCAGCCTACCATAAAACTCTAAACTCTTAGCATGTCTGTGATTTTTTTTTCTTAAACTCTAGTTTGTAATTATTCTTAAAACATTACCACTATATCACTATATATCATATATATATATATATATATATATATATATATATATATATATATATATATATATATATATATATATATTAATTATTACATTTTTACAGTACTGGTGCTTCTGTCATGTCAAGCTTTAAAACAAGCCAATATGAATTCAGGCATTGCCGCTGTACCATCCACATGCTTTAACAGCATTACAATGATTTTGCCAGCTTTGCTAGAGTTCTGTGGAATATTGTCTAATAATGTGAAATTTAAATAAATAAATAAACAAACATAGTTGTATGTTGCATTCATAAAAACAGCCTATAATGCTCAAGTTGGACTCAAAATGTGGCCTTTTATTAGAATTCTTGATATTATTTATGAAATTACATGGTCATATCCTTGGACTGTGTGTATGGATGAGTGCTGCATAAATGGTCATGCACCTTTTTTCCAGGGCAAGGATAACAGTGTAGGCATTTTTCTAATCTAATACATTATTCACTATACTGCATACAATGAATACATCCTCTTCAAAACTATGCAGTGGAGGCTGTGTGGAGTAGAGAAAGAGAAGTGTCTGCCACATCCAGATGTGGCAAAAATCTGCTATCTCACACCTTCAGACTCCATTTCTTTATCTCTCTGCTTCCTATACATATATGGCTTAATATTCTGGTCTGCAAAGTGTCACCTCATTTCTAATGACAAATTGAAGGTAAAAAAGCAACCTTTCATCTCATAATTCTTATTGTTTATATTCTCTCTGAACTGTCACAATGGATTAAAGGTTTGTACAGAGACTCTTAGGACAGCAGGTGTGCAAAGATAAAAATGGCACATAGATCAATATTTTATATCACCAACTACAACATGACGTGATGAACTACAACAACATATATTCAGGAAGAACATAACAAACCACATAATATTATGAAATTATATTGCATTATAATTTATTATTATTACACTGATCAAATTCTTCATTCATCTTCATTAATCACCTTTTCCTGGTCAGAGTTGTGGTAGAACTAGAATAATTCCAGTTCTAGATTTTGTTCGTACAGGTAGAGAACAGGGCTGTACCTTGTCAGCTTCTTCTTAGGCTGTAAATATAAGTATAAGAATGCTAACAGTAAAACAGCGACGCTGACAGAGCTCCAGAGAAACTGGGTAAGACAGGAATTGTGTATTTATTATTTAATATGTTGAATGATGAAAGACAATGTGATACATATAATAAAATTCATGTCCAGTTTAAACTGTAAGTTGAAAAATTTACAAAACTCAACCTAGTTTGGAATCAAATACATCATTTTTTTACTCTTTTGTGTTTATGAATGTGGAAGCATAAATAATAGCATTTCAAATCTTCCGGTGAGATAGCAAACAAATGGCAGCAAATCATTGCAAATGGCATCATTGCAGTGTCTGTAAATGCACAAATAAAGAAAGAAAAATAAATAAATAAATAAATAAATAAATAAATAAATAAATAAATAAATAAACAAACAAACAAACAAACAAACAAACAAACAAACAAAAATCAAGGAAACATCCATAGATGAGCTTTTAGTTCAGATGAGACTGAGCGTGTTAATATTTCAAAGAATCTGGCTACTCAAAACCATTGGATGTTCATAAACATTTCAATATGAAATGTTCGAATTAAAATTAAAATATGATTTACTTAAAGCGGATATAAAAAAACAATTGTCATTTAAGTTTTTGTACTATATCTTTTATGGGTAAAAAATTTAAATAAAAAACGTAGATCTTGGAATGCTAGCCGAGTTTGTGTTTTTTCCTCTGATTTCATTTTTTTCTCGATGTCTGCCATGTAATTGAGTTTTTTTTTTCTTTGTTTGTGAAGAGCAAAACATTATTATTGTCACATTTTCCAAGTGTCATACTCAGAGTACTCCAAGATCTAATTTTTGGCTTCTCCCCATACACAATCCTCACTCTTTATCCAAATCTGTAGCATGTATTTAGGTTTTTATCTCAATTCATTTTCTCTGACTTCCTTGCCACTTATTTTCCACTTTCTCCATCATTATCATCAACTATATTTCACATACGCATGCACAAAGGCTTTGTCTCTAGAAAACCTTTCTAAAATCTGACATATCCCTACATTTTGTGTGCTTCCAATTCATACTTTTTTCCATCAAATGCCAAACGTGGTTTCCTCATCTCTTTTCAGCCATTAAGGCAAGCTTAATTATCATTTTGTAACCTCTCCCTTATTCAAAATTTACGTATCTCTTCTGATATTCCATACTTACATAATTCACATTGTCCACTGCAAATGATTTATAACCAATCCACATGGTTTTCATAGATTCTTTTCAATTTGAGCATATGACATTTCTATCTATTTCAAAATGCACAAAATACAGCAGAATCAGTCAATATTATGAAACATTGCAGGAACATGTGGCAGGTTTCTGGGCATATGTTGGATGAGGAATAGGCCTTTTTTCATGTCTTCCACCATTAACCATCCCTAGAGAAACAGTGGAAGACTGCAAAATTTTCTAAAACTGAAACTGATTCCTCTTGTTTTTGAGGGGGTGGCTTCAGTTCTATGCAATGTACATGACCCACATAAAACACTTCTTTCAGGCTGAATTTGCACTTCTGAAGATTGAGTCTTAGATTTACTTGACATGTTTGGTACAGGCCTCTTCTGTAGTGTTCATCATGTTTGTTGGCATGTTTTCTTCCATTGATGATATTGTCTACTATAATGTTCCAGCCATGATTTGTACCATACATCTGACCTGCCATGTTCCTGTATGGTGCACACTGGCTGATGTGAAGCCTTAGGTCTTGATGGTCAAGGTCGAGACATATCATATTTGGATTTTATTCTTTGGGTTGCTACCACTCCAGACTCACAAAATAGAGTAAAGATGTTTAGATGTACTAACATCTGAAACCCTGCTTTAGCTGTCTTGCAACAAGCTGTATTTCTGGCAAACGTGTTATGTAATAGATGACTGAATGCTTTCTGATATCATCCTTAATGGGATCTGCATATTCAGTCATTGTGTAAATAGAAAATTGTAACTCATTCCCAGCAGTTGATTATTTTCCTTACTGAATTTGCTCAATCCCATATGAAGGTAATCAAGCAAACCAAAAAAAGGTGTAGGCTGTATATTTCTTTTCATTAAATAGAACTCTAATCTGTGGCCCTGATCTGATGAATCACAAGTAAGCATGATGTGACCAGCTGTGGGGATTTCATCATCTCCATAGGCTACAGGGTTTAGTGTTTCCTTCTGTTTTTTTTTTTTTACATATTTGAATAAACTGACACCACATAAAAATGACTCAAATGAATAAAATGATTTGCATTATTTTTTTAAAAATGCTTCAGTATGTTGCAAGTGTGATACAATTTCTCATAAATTGAATATTATTCCCTTCTGGTCATTAGTAATTCATTAGTACTGCTACACCAATGTAGTGTAGTAGAAAATGGGCAGGCCTGATGACCCTGAGACTTGCCTGTGATTATTCACACCCTGATTGCAGGAATGCTGGATTAATTGCTGAACATTTGCATTTGTCATATGGGTATATATGCACATCTTTCAATTTAAGCCATTTAATGACATTTCATTTAAGACATTTTATGATGAACAATGCTGTGTTTTCAAAAAAAAAACAAATAATATTTCAAATGGAAATGAGATATATGGTGCATGGCTTTATTCTTAAGTACTCTTCCAATGCTGGAAAGCTGCTGGAATGCTGGAAGGCTGCAATGCTGGAAGGCTGCTGAAGCATTTATAAATTGAAAAGGAATGCAAACACACTGCTAGAGTCCTTTTTGAGTGACAAAAGCAGTCATGGCTTTTCTCCCTACACATAAACCCCCGGTGATAGGCTTGACCTTAGTCTAATAGAAAGGACAATGCATTGCTGCCAAGGCTGTCCACTTTACTTTGCACCCTATGGGTTGGCAATCTGTATAGGCTTTTCTGTACAAATCTCGGTAATCAATACAAAGCCCAAGACTACTATCATTTTTTCCATCTAAACAGGAGAGGAATATGAAATGTTGGACTTTTCAATCCTACCTTGCCTTATCAGCTCAATTAAGTAGCTGTTATATGTGGTACAAATGCTATGGGAGAGACATACAAGTGCATGTGGCTGGTTTGGTGTATTTGACCCAATTGCAATTCAATTTTTTTTAATTGTGAATTTATTATGTAGCTGATATTTTCTGATCAGGAGCAAGTGTTCTCTGCATGTATTCAAAAATCTTCCTCAGTGTGATCAGTTAAAGCAACACCAGAATTCAACAAATCATTAGTTGTTGTTATTGGCATTTTGACAGCAATATGATGCATAGTAGCAGCAGTCATTTCAACAATTCTTGCTGAACAGTACTGCTGAAAAAACTGCTTTTCCAGACTGATTTCCTTAAAAAACACCTAGAGTGCCACATGAAATGAAGACACCGACAATATTAGCGTTTTAAAGGATATCTATTTCTTATCAGCTTTTCAAATAAACTGGGTACATAAGAGCTTAATTTACATAACAGAGCAAAGCCTTTTCTCCCTACATCAGTCTGCACACTGTTCTGTCTATATGACCTTTTCTAGCCTTGTTCACTTGCTGGATCACCACTCCCTTGGTGTTCCAGCATGTCATGTTTTAGAAACTAAGCATGATCTATAACCTTATTCAGAATACGGTAGATGCTCTATATCCATTATATCACTGTAGCTAGTTAGCTACCATGCAGTGAGGCTATTTTATATGAATTCTCTTTTATTCTTATCTATTTGATAGGATAGGCTACTATGATTAATTGGCCAATAGGCTGCTGTGACGAATACAGTGGAAACTTATTTTATTAATCATATTTCTATATTAATGTTGAGAGTTCCAGTATTTCAATATGGTCACATTGGTAAATAGGGATTACTTTGGTAAAACAAAAAATTTACAAGTCTTTTAAGCCAGGCTAAATGTTTATTTTAAAATACTGAAAGATATAACCCAACGGCATGATACCAAGAAAATCATATGTCTTCTTCTTCTTCTTCTCTATTTTTCATCTAAAACCAAGTACTACTCAGTGAACTGCTCAACATTCAGATGAGGGTAAAAGGTTCAGGGTCAAAGGTCAGGATCAAATTTGATCCAACCTCTAAAGTAAAATCCTATATTTGCATTACCATAGACAAACTGGAAGGGAAATCACCTCTTCTAGACACACTGCAATGCATACATTATACCTCTGCTTTGGACTTACCTGTCAGCTTTGGGAGTTGGGGGGGTTGTTTATGTACTTTAAATACCTGATTTTAAAAGGCCTAAAAATTTCAAATATAGAGTTTGTCAAGATTTAGAACTTTGTTGTCTTGTTCTATAAAGAAAATTTCCGAAGAAACCTCTAACAACAATTCCACTGTTGGTACAATATTTATTCCAATAGCATTATTTATTTTGTTTATAAATATGCCTATTGTCGTCCTCTTGTTTTTAATTTGACATTTTTGATCTGATAAGAATGTTAAAATGACAATGTCATGAATGCAAAAATAGACAAATAGCACACCCAACCTTTCTTTTCTGTTGGATGATGACTTGATAAGAATGATGACTTTATATAATGCAATAATCTGGGGAGATCCTCGCTATCAAAGAATGAGTAAAAATGCAAATAAGGCTTAGCTCAAAGGGAATATAAAGTCATTCTCAAGCTTTAATAAGTGTAGCTCCTTTTATGACTGTGTAGCAGCTGAGCCAAGGCATCAAAGGTAGACGATCTGTCAGCTCACAATTTTCTTCTGTGACAGAAGCAAAAAGCTGGTGAGCATGGGTTGAGTGGTCATTCCCTTGAGAGAGAGCATGAGAGAAATAGAGAGAGAGAGATAGAGAGAGAGAGAGAGAGAGAGAGAGAGCTGCTTGTGGGCTTCACCTGTGCTATGGCCACTGGCACACGTGCCATAATGATAGAGAAAGTACATAAGAATGTCCTCAGGTCAAGTACATACAGAGTAAATATCTACTTTTACAGGGAAGATTGTGTGTTGTATTTAGAATAAGCCCTGGAGTATTTGTACTCAGATACTCAGCGGCAGGAACATAATATCTTTCAGAATTGAAGCCCGTCAATTTAATAGAAACATGTACTTTATGTTGTAATGTTAGTAATGCTAAATAATATTAAAGTACTAAAATACAAAAAAAAAAAAAACACCTAGCACATATTATATTATTTGATATTGAATATTGTGTTACATTTCCAAAGACAGATTTGTATTAAAATTCTAAATTGTAAATAATTTATCTAGAGTTTAATAATTGCTATGACAATAGTGAAATTGAATAATGCACCAAAAGTCAGCTTGACTGAAAACAAAAGTAATGTTTGCAAAAATGACTTCTTCCATTTCAGTTTTTATTATCCTTCTTTCAAGAATTTGAATGAGTGTTTAAAAAGGTGTGATTGCTTTGGTTTCATTTTATGCAAATTGAATAGTCAATTGTGCTAAATAAAAGCCTACACTGCTGGAATAAAGAGCTCATTAAACAAAAATCAACATGAGCTGCGAAATCTCCAAGTTGGGCAGATTTTTGTGTCAGCCTTATGTGCTGCCACTCACCCCTAATCTCAAATCACCTGGAAAGGTATGCTGTATGACCACCCCACTGATACACAGTATCTAATCCACACTGATCTCTGTGGGGCATGTCACCAGTTCTGCTTACACAGAGAGATGCTGGCATGTTGGCCAGACACTGGAAATATATCACTTATTATTTCTAACTGATGAACAATTAAGGATTGATGAACAATTAAACACATGATTAATGGTGACTAAAGGACAGCGTCAGTGTTTTTCACAATAATTTGTGATTGAGCAATATTAGTTTTTATAGTGTTTGTATCACTTCCATTCATTTGAGCATTAACATGCATTGTATTTATTATAATTAATGAATGCATCACATTTGTAATGGAAAACAAAGCACTGCAAACAGTCAAGTAAATAAACACTTGAATAATCAGTGTAAAACATGATAGCTTGATTAATTTATGTGAATTTATTTCTTCTCTAATTGTCATGACAAGCACATTCAATAGTTTTAGGGATATATACCATAAGAATATCTGTGAGTGAGCATACAATGTTTTAGCTAAAATCCTGCTGGACACCAGTTTTCTTTAGTCTGTTTGAGAGAGCAGGAGCCAGGCCAGTGGCAGCAGTTCATCCCTCAGGCCTTAGGGCGGAGGATGACATGGTGCAACATATGTTTTACCCAGAAACAGCATTCTCTAGCCAGGTGGGATAGATTCATTCCCCTCTCTCACACACTCTCTCAGCACCTGCAGGCCTAGAGTCCTTGCTATTGCTCTCTGAAGGACAGGACCATTTGTAATGGGTACAGGATTGTTGGCTGCTCTTTTTGTTGCTCTCTTCAAAGGTGCCAAGGGAAAAACTCGCCTCATAGTGTGTTCACACAGGCCCACAACAGAGAGGTGTTCAGTTTGTGTTTCCCTGCAATGGTTTGTGTATCATTAATAATCATGGGTTCCAACAACCTCAATAACTTAGACAGAGTGAAAATGTAAGTTTTTCTGCTTGTATCTGTGGTGTGATGGAGAGGAGAAGGCAAACTTGAACTAACTGCATCACTGAAGCAATGCATTCTAAAGTAAGAACAAGTCATAATTCATATCTAATCTGTCACAAGACGTACGAACACTGAGTAGTGGAAATGTATACTCAAAATCACTTCAAATCAAATGTCCATGTTCACCTAGCTGAACTTGTAATGATACACATGTAATAATCTAACTGTGTATCATGTCCACATCATGTTCAAAATTGATTATATTCAGATGTAGTACATTGTGTAATCGGATCTCATGAACACAGTTTCAATGTGAAAATCGCTACTCAGGTGAATTAATTGAAATCTGGCAAACGATACAAACAGCATTGTCTTTAATTCACCTTCAATGTTATCCTAATCAATATGTCCTAGTTGATTTGCAGCAGTGGTCCTCACCCCCACTCTACTTAGCTATGGATTCTAGGTTGGCTTGCAGATGTAAAATTTTTCATTTCATAACAATTCTCTAATATACATGGCATGAGATCTAATTAAATCTGCAACCTTTACTCCAATACCTTCTACCTTCCACTGGAACCCTCACTAATAATGCTTATAAAAAAGAAAGTATTTTAGGTTACACATAAATTTTTTTCATAAGGCATACACAATTGTGTTTTACAAGTCTAAAGTGTGGTGTGTAGCAAACTTCATGTTAGACTTTCATGGCCTTAGTTTGTCATTTTCCTATCATTGTTTTTTTTTCTTTCAGCTGCTGCAAAATAGAAGGTTTTAGGTGCACTTAGAAATGCATTAGTGATGGTGAGAATAACAACAAACTAAAACAAAAAAAATGACCTAAATTCTAAGAAATGAAGCACCAAAAAAAAAAAAAAAAGAATTCATAAATCAACCACATATTTGTCATGTGGAGGTAAACAAGGCGATTCAGAACTACACAATGCCACATGTTTATTGTGTACAAAGTCATCCATCTACAAGATAAGGGCTTTGGCCAGACTAGTGCTTGGGACAATAAATCTTCATTACCCTGTGTGAGAAACTTCATTGCAACAAATTAAAGCCATAGACAGTAACAGGTAAAGCTGCTTCCAAATAGGGAAACAAACAGAGGAGACAGAGGAGAGCCTTTTACCAGGATGAACTGCCACAGACAGACAGAAAGTGTGAAATTAAAGAAGAGCAGGGAGAGCAGTGTGTGTGTGTGTGTGTGTGTGTGTGTGTGTGTGTGTGAGTGAGAGAGAGAGAGAGAGAGAGAGAGAGTGGGGGTTAGGGGAATGTGAGTTCACTAAAGAACAGTAGACAAGAGTGTATAGCAGTGAAAGACAGGGAGAACATGCCATACGAGAGAAGATTAGTGTGTGCGTGAGAGAGAAAGAGAATTAGAATTGGAGTGTCTAGCAAATATTTTTAGAGGCTCAGGGCACCAGTGAACATTCATCATTTGGGAGAGAGAAGAGACAAGCATGTGCAGCTGTAGAAGATGGAAGCTGGGGGCGTGGTGATAAAGAGAAGTCTGGCCCATCACCATAGCCATATGCCCATGTCAGAAAGAATCTCATCTCATCTCTGCATGCAAATCTGACAAGATTCGTTCATCTAGTGTTAAACCAGCTCGCATGTCACGTTTAGGATTTGGGTATATTTATAGTTTTGCGCAACCACAAACCGTATCTCATAGCATTTAAAAGCTGTGACATGTTTTACCCTTATTTCTTTTTTCTTTTTAAAAAAATGTTCACTGTTGGTGCTCTAGAAACAGGTTTACAGTTATTAACCAATCCTCTTTATGTTTATGGATGCTTAGTTGAACATTATTGACTATAAACTTTATATGAATTTATATAGTCCATAAGACTCTTGATGTTAAATAAATATTTTTTTTTAAAAACATGATTCTGAGAACATCATTCATAGATTATTAGCTCTATGCCTAGTACATGTTCAGAATTATTTAATATGCACCTGATTAAGATATTTTATGACATGTTATTCTAACATGATTACATGATATACAAGCTAGAAAATCAGCATCAGTTGAGCATGCATCAGTTGAGAACTGATGAAGCAGCTGAGAAGCTGGTTTATGATTGTCCATAGATGGTTTGTGTGTTTAAAGTGGACTATACAAATAATATGTTGCAGGTTAATGTAATAAATAAGTGACTTGGTAATTAAATGCTTTTTTTTTTTTACAAGTAGGTGTTATTTTTGGCCAAAACATGACTGAATCATAATTGCCAGAAAGACAGGATGTTCAAATGGGTTTTCAAAAACATTTATTTTCAATGACTAATAAAACCATCACTGGCTGATGTCATGATGTCACCTGCTAAATCACATCAATGTTGCACAGTTTGGAGATATATCTTCAGTGCGACTGACATACATCATATCCAGATTATTCCACCAACTGAATAGAAAATACATGTGTCCTATAATGGGCCAGGTTGTGTTGAAATCTATAATAATAAACCATAGTTGCTCTGTACACAGTATTCCTCTAATTGCAAATATAACAATAAATGTGAAACAGGAATTCACACTGCACTGCAACAGGTTAATTAGATAAATTATTTTAACATCCTGTTTTTAACATCACCTGCTAAGTAGTCCACACCTCACAGTGCAAATGGTCAAAAATCTGATGCAATGTATTAGTTAATTATGATTCAAGGTGCTTTTCATGACATGGATGTTGCATGTGCGTGTTCTGCCTCTGAAATATAAAATTACTATAAAATAAAATAAAATAACTAGAAAATAACTGAACAAAGGATATGTAAAATTTTGAGTTACCATTGCCAGAAAAAGCTTCAGTTTACCTTCAAATATCTGGAACTATATCTAAGCTCTCAGTCCAATTTGATTAGGGATGTCTTAAAGGGATTAAGAAAGACTCCAGGCTCCACACTCTTGGGTTCCATGTTGAATTTTACTGTTGTCAGATAATTCTTAAACATTTAATAACAACTGAATTATTTAGTCTCACTGTTTACAGTGGTAGACACTATATTCCAGTACTAGAACTACTAGAATTACAAAACAAAACTGCTGTTCCAAGTCAGAATCTTCAGTCAAAATCTTCCTGCAGACATATTTATTAACTTCATCTAAAACATTACGTTTGATCGGCTTCGCATTTTACTTAGTGTTAACAAATCTGTTCTTAGTTTCTTTCCTTTAAATTTGAATTCTGAATTTTTGAGGCCACCAGTTAAAACACGTTCCTTGAAAAATAATACTAATTTGAAAATAAAATCTGGGGGAAACATTTCAGACAGCTCACATTCTGTATGTACAGTAGGTAATGTCTAGAAAGAAATGTTTCATAAACCTCTGGGATGTAATGACATATGGGAGTCAAAGGTCCCCCCCCCCTTCTAATCAGTCATTTCTCTCAGTGTTCACTGTATTGGCACCATAGCTGCCAGACAGAGCAACCTAGATTTCCCACTGGCAGAGTCCGTAATTGGTAACAATTTTAGATCGCACTGATTGAGTTCATGCACAGTTTATGGAAACTAGAACAATGATCTTGATCTGTTGTTCTGTTCATAGGTCTACGTGACTGATTTTTCCCAGAACCTTGTAGGCTTCATGTGTTTATCAAAAGAATGTCTTTGTAGCCTACATTACCAAACAAATGGCTTCCTGTGTTCATGATTTAGCTGAAGCTGTTGGGTCACACACTGATGTATCAATAATTCAATCACACAAGAAAGGCTAGGGCAAAGCTTGGTAATTGAAAAGGCTTAGCTCCATTGATCTGTCCACACATAGTGAGATTAGAGGCATGGTGAAAACACAGCTCAAGAGATGTTTAGCCTCCAGCCATCTTCTGTGATCACTTTATCACAACACAAAGAAACAAAGGTTTTCAATTCGGAATTCAAAAGACAATTAGATATACATGCTACACAATTAAAGTCTTATGTGCTTGTTATGAAGTCCATAGTTGTATATATTTATATAAATAAATCTTTTAAAGCTGGTAGTATAATATTCAACATGGTTATCCATACATGTCTTTACAATGGTTATGTATGTGCTGCATATATGTTCTCATGAAGTTTTTGTCAGTTTTTGGTAGTAATTTGAAAAGCACAGAAGGAGCCTAGATATGATTCAGACAATAGGATGTCTTTGACTGAATAAAATGGAAAGCAATGCAGTGTAAGGACCTTTAAGAGTGCATGTTAAGAAATGTCAGGGTGATAAACCGGGTGCTTTCATCCACTGGGGAAAACTCTCTCTCTCACACACACACACACACACACAAATACTTCTGAGCTGTGAAGTTAGGTTTATCTGACAGGTACTGGTCAGGAGAGGTCAGCCTTATCGGATCCTGTATTTTTTTTTCTCCCAGACCCAAATATAAACAGGTCATGCTTCTTACTACAGATATGGATCTCCCATCTTCACAATGTTTGCTCTAGGTAGATACCACATTTCCCATAATGTACCTCTACACTTCAATGCTCTTCTATTGGCTCTACTTTTATAATACACAATCTAACTCTGGCAAATTATTTAATGAGTCATATAAAACTATCCAGATTATATTATTTTATTATTATTTAATTTTATTTGTAAAATGCTCCCATATCCCCAACATTGAAATGACCCAAAAATTAATTTACAGCATATAAGTCTTGTCTCAGGTCAGTGAAAATAATATTTTTAGTTTCCCTTAAGATAATGTAGCCCTAAATATGATCCAGAGACCAGACAAGCACGAAGGTTTTAAAGGTGATTGGCTTTATGCCACATTTGAATATAATCTTTTTGCTCAGGGAGTGTCTGTTGCAACCACACTCTTCCTCATTGCATAAATATTTTGTTACAGGTCAAGTTTATTTATGAAAATATATTAGGGACACATGTTTTTTCATTCTGAAACAAATGTGTCTGTTGTCACAATTCAACTACACTGAAAAAAATGATTCATTGAATTTACTCAATTTTTTTAAGTTAAGTGGTTGCAATCAATTTATTTTAGCTACATTTAAATAAATAAATAAAGTTCACTGACTTTGAACTAAATTTATTTATTTAACTGTAGCTAAAATAAATTGATTGCAACCACTTAAAAAAAATTGAGTAAATTCAATGAATCATTTTTTTCAGTGGATAATAAAGATGCAAGGGCTCAGGACGGCAGTTTCCTGTAGAAGATTACCTATGTACGAGGAAATCTTGCAAAGATTATAAAAGCAAAGTTGAAAATTTCCATTCTGTGCCATAAGCAGTACTGCTATAGTATTAAATGTGTAAATATATCACATAATTGGCAAATTGGGTGGAATTCAAGCCATTTTACATTCTGCAGCTTTGCAGAATTGGCATGGTTCTGCTAATAGTCTCAGTGAATATATTGCAGAGTCAAAGTTGAGGTACTTTGGAACAATTCACTTGTGCAGTGTGCATTCAAGCATGACCATAAACTTGAAAAATATCAGTATGCTACACATCTACATAGTATGGACATGTCAAATATTTTCACATTATTTCTGACACAAAATCTACACTTATACACTTGTGCACATATTGTGTCTGCCTGTTGAACAGTTTTGGGTGTTTTGGCTTACAGTCTACTTTATATTATATTTTGAAAGGATAACAAGTGTACTTCAAGTTAAAATGCATTTTTACTTCTAGAAACATTATATTACAGAATAAAAAAGCAAGCCTGGATTTTAGATGCGTGTTGTTCAAGGGCTAATTGAGTCACTTAAGTCATTGCTGCAAGGCAGGAAAAAAAATGTTCAACATAATGGTTCTTCATTTGAAAACAAAGCTTTGTGCTGATTGCTGAAATAGGTCTAAAAGAGTGATTTGCAATAGAAACACAAAACTAATTTGAAAATGTGGTGTATTTACTAAAGGACTGTACATTCATTGCAAGCTTTTATTTTCTTCAGCAGCTGCTGTTGTCTGCAACCAAGCAAAAGTCTGCGGTTGTAGAAGGTGCTATTAAGAACAACTACAAACACACACATACACATGCTGACATGTGTAACTGGAATTAGAAATAGTAGTAATAGAACAAGATCATTGTCAGCTGAAGCATGTCTCCTACTGCTTACTCAATTGATTTGAGGTTGTCACGAGCCACCAGGGCCTTGTTGCTAAAATGGAGGGATTTTTAATGTCCTTTCTTTCCTCTCATAAACAAACCGACCATTGTATTTCCATTTAATCACTGACATAATAGAAAGATTGTTTGTCTCACTGATCTGAGACAATTCTGATGGAGCCTTGTATAATATTTTGTTTTCAGAGTAGGAGGGTGTTCTTGCTTATCAATGTAAAGAGGAACAAAATTCAATGGGATAATACAAATAAGTGACAAAAGTTATTATCTCAATTCTCAAATGGTGTAACAATGGTTCTAAAATGTGCTCTCTAAAACTTTAGTCCAAAAACTCTCATAGAAGTGGATTGGGACTGGTGGTTGAAAAGGCCAGTGCATATGATTTACATCATTTTTATACTCATCAAACCATTCAGTGAGCCCTCTGGCCCTGTGGATGGGGGTGTTGTCATCCTGGAATAGATGACTCTCATCAGGATAGAAATGTTTCATCATAGGATAAAAGTGAGGAGGCAGATTAAGTTTCTATTGAATTTCAGTGATACAATCTTTTAATGATGCAAGTGGACCCCAAATAAGGTAAACTAAATCCTTACCAATGCGAAACAAAGTCACCAGTCTGTTTGGTTAATTTCATTTATTAATTTCTCACCCATCCCTACAGTTCCATTATAATCTGATGATATTTTCCCCATGGCTTCATTTTAAGGGTCAAAGAACAAAACACATTTCTACCCAAGCTCAAATCCAAATCTTTTATATCTATGTAGATATAAAAGAATATTTTATATAGATCTACTCTCATAAAAATGAGTTGTGTGTATAAACCATGTTCAGTAATAGACTACAATACACATTTCTTACATTCAAACTATAACATATAAACTATTCAAATATACATGATTTTAGAGCCAATTCGAAAGGGTTACTAAAAACAAAGCATTTCAATATAAATGACTTTCAAACTCTGTATATATCGAAAAAAAAAGCAAATAACCAAAGTCATAGATATGCTTCAGTTGGTTGTGAGAGCAAGGGCTCTACATTTTCCCTTAGGGTGAAATAACTGCATGGATCTGCAGGGAGTTTAGGTGACCTATACTAAAAATGAAAAATTCTTTGCAGAGAATTTAGGGTCAGGGAAGGACAATGACATCTGGATGTGCTGCATGTTGTGTGTATACAACATGCTGATGTGAGATTATATGTGGGTAGCTAGCAAACTAACTCTATTTACATTTACTCACAGGAACTACTTTCTTATTTTTTGCACACATAAAGTCTGAAAAACAGATATATTTGTCTAGTATAAATCTAGATCCTGTGACATGATAATATTAAATTGTGAATTTGTTGTATGAACCAGGCATTACAGCTAAAGACTTGGTGCACTGGGGCAGGTTTAGGTTAACTCACTCAGCTCTAAAATAGATGGCTGTAGACTGAATGGAATTGCCACTTAATAGCTGGAGACCTGTAAAGATTGCCACAGTCTGTGCATATTCTGTGCATTATACTACCAATAATATTGATGAGAATGGGAAAATTTGGAAAATAGCTATTGAAAATTAGAGAAGTATTTTTCCTAACCACATAATTCTGATAAATAAACTTTAGAGACTTTACTTGCATGTCTGCATGGCAGCATATTTATAAATGAACAGATAGCAAGATATTAGAAAATCATTATGTTGGCTTGTATGGCAGATATTGCAGGGTATGTACTGTACATGAATAAATTATTACTAATAAATTAAATATTAGAAACTGTTATTGACTATTAATAAATACTACTACTACTATTACTACTACTACAAATAATAATAATTCCATAAACTTCAATTAAATGTCCAATGGAAATAATAATCTCAGAATGAGATATAACTTGATGGTTGCATCACCAAGATAAGAAATAACTTGCCTGTTATCTAAAGGCTATTTGATTTACATCAATTAGCTGAATCTACTGATAGTTGTAGAACTTATTTGTGACAAAAGAGAAACTTTGTAAGCATAACATAATTCAGTAATACCAAGTTTAATAATAATTAAGTCATCTAGCCTCTACTTCCTGAGGAGTAGGGACCATCGAGAGCGTCCTGAGCAGCTGCATCACTGCCTGGTTTGGGAACTGCACCGTCTCAGATCGCAAGACCCTTCAGCGGGTAGTGAGGACAGCTGAGAAGATCATCGGAGTCTCTCTCCCCTCTATCACAGACATTTACATCGCACGCTGCATCCGCAAAGCCATCAGCATTGTGGCTGACCCCACACACCCCTCACACACACTCTTCACCCTCCTGCCATCTGGAAAGAGGTACCGGAGCATTCGGGCCCTCACAACCAGACTGTGTAACAGTTTCTTTCCTCAAGCCATCAGGCTCCTCAACACCCGGGACTGAACTGTTCTACACTCTCTCACACACACTCTCACTCAGAACTGAATTGTTCTACACTCTCTCACACACACACACACTCTCACTCAGGACTGAACTGTTCTACACTCTCTCACACACACTCTCACTCAGGACTGAACTGTTCTACACTCTCACACACACACACACACACACTCTCACTCAGGACTGAACTGTTCTACACTCTCTCACACACACACACACACACACTCTCACTCAGGACTGAACTGTATATTAACTCTCTGTCTCTCTCACACACAGATACACACACTCTCTCTTGACTGTGTGGACGCACACACACACATAATTTATACTGTTCATTACTTACTGCACTACCTCTACCTGTCATCCGCTGCTATAGTTTTATTTATGTTTATTCTATTTGCACTACCTCAACCGCTGCTGTGTATTTTTGCACAATATTTTTGCACAATACTTTTCTTTTACATCATTTCACTTTATCTATTTTATTTCACTTACATTCCAGTACACGTTCTTTTATTTCTTTTCGGCGCTAAGTGTCCTGTGTTCTTTTGTGTTGTCTTTATTGTATTTATTGTCTTTTTGCACTGTCTTGTCTATGCTCTGTTTGCACCTAGCTGCACACTGTGCACTTTACGTGGCTAAGACAAACTTTTGTCCTAGCTCTGTGGTGTTGTTTGTTGTTTTGTGTTGAACTTGTTGTTGTATGTTTATGTAGCACCAGGTCCTGGAGAAACGTTGTTTCATTTCACTATGTACTGCGCCAGCTGTATGTGGTTGAAATGACAATAAAAGCTTCTTGAATCTTGAATCAATATAATATAATATAATATAATATAATATAATAATTGTAAAGCATTAATATAATTCAAAATATAGAACAATTGAAAATATTTTGGGGATAACTCTCAGTGCTGGTCCCAAATCTGGATAAAATCGGAGGGTTGCATCAGGAAGGGCATCTGGCGCAAAACCTGTGCCAGAAATCAAATATGTGATTTGATGATCCACTGTGGCGACCTCGAACAGGGAGCAGCCGAAGGACAACAACAACAACAGTAACAACATGGCAAATGAAAATAAATTATGCAAATAATAGTGAAAGTAATTGATAGACAAGTGTCTATTGAGTGGAACTAAGCTTAATAGCAGATATACACAGTGCAAGAAAGCAATTGTCTGGATCTTATGTGAAATGGGCAAAAGAGCTAATTTACCTACTAATTTTAGCTAAACATCCATGCCAACAGTTAAGAACGTACATAGAGAAGCGTTATAGCTACACTCTGATATTCTCTCTTTGATGGTTCACACACAGCCCTTTGACTGCTCTCTGGGACATTTTTGCATGTTCATAAAATTGCAGGATCGTGAACCTGTTGTGTGCACATTCATTCATGCATTCATGGATATTACAATGAATATGATACCAAGCATGACCTAGTTGTTGAGTTCCCTATGCCTTTGTGAAAAACAGGGAGATTACACATTCATGGAGCATGCAACTGTCACACAAACAGTACAGAATATAAAAAAGGAGGTTATGGATGTCCTGAGCAATTTTCAGCTTTGATGCTATAACACCAGATGTATGGATAACCTTCTGCCCATTTTTCCTGCCTGAGAGACAGTCTTACCTTTAAGTAGAGAGGCCTAGAGTCTTGGGTGTGTGATGGTCATCCTGGTCATGGTCTTGTAGATACCCTGAAGTTGGTTTTCAAAGAGCATTTACAACCATACCAGATTATATAGGAAAGGTCATACTAAGGTTATATCATGGGGAAAGTTGCTATAACATATCCTGAGTTTATACCACTCTACCCACTATGTATTATGCAGTGCCTCCAAACAATGCAACATTCTTTACTGAAACACCACATTAGTGTCCTGGAGGAAAAATGCTGAATTCTAAATGCATTCAGTCACTGCGGTAACTGTTGTTGACCCTGTGGCTGCCTGTGAAAAGAAATGAATAGGGGTAAGGTTAATAGTCTGAAACAGAGTTTTTAATCAACTATCATAACAATTTGACATATGTGGCTTATGTTGGAGAAAATAATCTTTATTTTGAGTCATTTGTTATTTTTTTAGTCCTCTGACCAATGGTTGGAAATTTGTAAATCTTAAAAAATATCTATATTTGGAGCACAAACTCTATTAGGTTTGTCAGAAAGGTGAAATTATGCATTTTCTCTCAGCATGACCCGCAGGCTGACCTGCTCACTTGAGTTGAAAAAGTTGTGACCACAGTGGTGTATATGTGGTGAGTGCTGCTCTGTGATTTACACTAGAGCCCCGTCATCTTAAAGGAAGTGACAGACGCTGAGGAAAATGTTGTGTGACAGAGGCAAGTTGAATCAGTGCATCTGAGCTGCAGGGCTAGAGCGATGGAAAAACCTCAACACATAATGCAAAAAAAATGAACAGGGAGAATTAGTACTTTGCACATGATACCTTCGTTTCAAACATCGGTTTGTGACCATAGATTTTGGTGGGGCAGGACACATTAATAACGGCAGAGATTCAAACAAAATCAAGGTACGATTCTATCATGGAGAAAAAAGCTATATCTTTTTCAAGTCTAATAAAAAACCAACATTTACTAAGTTTAATTTCATAGGGTTTATGACTATGTAATCAGTCATGAGCTCAGGTTACTATCAGTGTGGAATTTTCCTTGTTCTCCATTAGTCTGTGTACGATTTCTCTGGATTTTCTAGCTTTCTCCCTCATTTTAAAAAACACGACAGAATTTGGATCGGATGTGTTAGTTTTGCATAGATGTGTGAATGGCACCACATGTTTCTTGAAAAAGCTTCAGATTCACCACAGCCCTGGGCAGGATAAGGTAATTGCTGAAGATGACTGAATGAATGGATGAACTTAACCATGCACCTCAAGATGAAAATAAAAATCCTCTAGGTTTACAGTCTTACTCAATTTATTAATACAATGATGATGATGATGATGATGATGATGATGCTTAGGATGCTTTTGAATGAAGCTAGAGAAAGTGCAAGATTGCTCTATGTCAATCTACTCTAATGATAAAGATACAAACTGAGAATGAATACATTTTGCAATGATAATAAAATTATTCCACATATTATTTGATTTTTTTATTATTACACATTTAAATGTATTATGTTGCATTTATTTTGGAACCATTCACGTGAGAATACAATATTAGGCATAACTGTTAAATGCACCAGTAATTACACAAATTCTAAAGGAGTGATCTTCCCACAGCTTGTGTCCTATAAGCATTTGACATTGCTGCCTCTTTTAACTCCTTATATCATTACTCACATATTGACTCCACAGGACATTCAAGAAAAAAAGGGGTAGTTTTTGCCCAATCTCAGCTCTCAAGCCCTTTTTTTTTTCCAAGCAAGCATTGCTACTTGTGTCCTGTGCTTGACAAGACATTGTTCTCCTGTGTGTATACGCACAACATGCAGCACTAGATAAACACCTCCCTCCATTCAGAGCATGCTGAGTGACATGGAATCAAAAAGAACAAAGCTCAAAGCAAACACACTTCAGAAGATATGTGTTCAAAAAACAACATAAATAAACATCTGGTGGAATTGATATGTAAAGCACACTGGAAAGACAAAAACACTGTAATCTGTAATAAATCATATGAGTCTGGGAATTGTATAC
The DNA here is from genome assembly GCF_019097595.1 of Hemibagrus wyckioides. Taxonomy (NCBI): domain Eukaryota; kingdom Metazoa; phylum Chordata; class Actinopteri; order Siluriformes; family Bagridae; genus Hemibagrus; species Hemibagrus wyckioides. The sequence goes on along the minus strand of NC_080723.1, from coordinate 12,316,136 downwards.
AGTTTTACAGAATATGTTCCAATTATTGTGAGAAAGAAAAACAATAGAAACGGTCCTTTCTTTCTTAAAAAAGAGATGGACACAGTTTGATAACAATAAATTGTTTCCTCCGGAGACCAAAATTTTAGTTAATGTGCACAAATTGTGAAATATTTCCTTCAATTTTACACAATCAGAGAAATGTAATAAATAGCCACAGTTTTTCCATAGCCTGGGTATACACAATTTATCCATCACTATCTGCATTGTGCTGCTGCAAGGGCTCTATAAGTGCATGTTAAAGATAGTCCCAAACAATTTGGGCACTGATCCTGTCATTCAACTGCATCAGGGCTTAGAAAAATGGTTCAGCTTTACAGGTGTCCCTTGTTTTTTAGTCTGGATTGGTTCTGACTGAGATTCATTTGACATGAGAACTGGCTGTTTATGGAGTTATCATAAATGATTCACTAAAACATTTCTTCTGTGTTTTTAATCACCAAAAAAAAAAATCAATATATGATACATAGATTTTGTAATATGACTATGCTCAATTATAACTGTGCACAATTAGTATATACCTTAAAATTATACCTCAATTATAACTGTGCACAATTAGTATATACCTTAAAATTATACCTCAATTATAACTGTGCACAATTAGTATATACCTTAAAATTATACCTCAATTATAACTGTGCACAATTAGTAAATACCTGCTTTAACCAAGGCGCTTTGAAGTAATTAATTTTAATAGTAATTAATCATCTAAAATTTGTTTAATATTTTATGTCACATGTCAGATTGATATTTCAGCAGCTAAATGGACAAATGCACTACCTTTAGCAGGAATCCTGGCTTCCACAACTTTCGTAGTTACTACAGGATTTCATTTAGGGTTCAAACTTTGTTTCCATTTCCAGCTATTTGAATAAACATGCCAGCATTTGGATTTCATGTATATCGTGTTTTGACCTCATGAACAATTTTTAGAGTAAAATACATCACAATTACAAGTACACATGTGCTTGACATGCCTCAATGATATATACAGTAATATAATGTAAAGACAATAAAGCCCATTTTGAGATCATCACCGCCTATCTTTGGATATACTGCTGATTTATTCAGTAATATTTACTATTTTAAATAAATAAATAAATAAATAAATAAATGAATAAATGAATAAATAAATAAATAAATAAATAAATAAATAAATAAATAAATAAATAAATAAATAAATAAATAAAATTATAAAATAAATAAATTTCAAGGCATCCTCCTATTTATACTCCTCTCACACTGCACCCCACTTTCACATACAAGCTTATAATATACTGCTTTATAGTGCATTGTTTTCAGTCAGCAGAAAAGGCAAGAAATTGTTCCCTTATATATTTATTAGTATATAAAAGGACAGTGAATAACGACTAAACAAGACATAATAGTACATTCACTGAAAAGTAAAGATCAACAGCACGTGATCAAACCAAGGGAACCTCTCAAATTTTCGTTAAGTTTCACATCAAATTTTATCTGAGCATTAATTAAACTCCAAAATTGGCTATGGGCACTGAAAAAGCCTTAATAGAAATATATAGAGGTTTTCCTTAGCTCACATGCAGAATATATCCAAATAATTTTCCTAGAGTAAATGACCCTGAAGAAGGATCAACACTGTAGAGCCTAATAAATAAACTGCCTTTAGTGGACTGGAATAAGCCTGTCCCAAAGGAGAAAGTTGTTTTTAGTTGTTTTTTGGCATTTAGTTTGTCCTTGTGTGGTGTCAGGGATTGAGATAGTGAGCCATTTTAATTAACACACAGGAAATGACAGGAGTAGGGTATAAATATATCTCAGAATTCCAGGCCAAAAAACTGTTTAAAATCCAAACTATGACCTCAAAACCTAAGCATAAATATGCAAGAAATTCACTGTAAGCTTGCAGTTCTTAATTTGGCTTGTGCGCTGAAAAAGCTGTGTAACTTTGTGTAACAGGCCGCATCATTACGTAGCATGGTTCTGGAACTAAACTGAAATACATCATGCCATATTTCCAGTCTTTAGCAGTGGCAGGACTGATATTTTCTCTCTACACTCTGTTTGCATAAGAGCAGTACTACTCGATCACTGCACAAATAATTTGTTAGAAACAGTCTCAGACCTGTAATACCCCTACTGTATACTGCACATTATTATTATTATACTGAAAATATTTGCTCTTCCTGCTCCACCAGTCCTGATTAATTTGTTAGAATATTTTGTGCCAGTGTACATGTAATCTGCTGGTTATTTATTTGTTAGATTGTTTGTTTTTACAATTGACTTAATGAACACACTTTTTAAATCCATTTTGTTACAACAATGTGTCTGTGTGTGTGTGTGTGTGTGTGTGTACACTGTATGCCATGCCACCTCTTGTGACCAACTGTTAATTAACACAGACACAAAGATGATGCAGTTTATTTGCCAGCCCACTTTAATATAAGTAGCCTATGTCATCCAAACTGGCTAAACCCATCAGATTTGATTGTTTTAGCTGTAACAAAGCAAAAAAATAAAAAACCTCAGTTGTGGCTACTAAATGGACGTTGAATTCACACTGAATGCTTTTTATGAAAAGCCTTTTAGCCATGCACAAACTTCTATTCCTATTTCTATTTATTGAACTTCCCATGAGGAGAGATCAGCTCTCCTAGATTATTCCTCACTTCTGAATGCCTTACATTAAAGCTGCTCTTTAAAAATGACATTCAAAATACCCAACTCTATATCTAAATCTGCGAAATTGTTCTTCACAGTAAGAGCTGATGTAAAGCATATTATCTACTACAGATAAAGTTCTTGAGCAAGGAACTTGTGCCTCATGGCATAGCAGAAATCATATTAGAGACATCTCAAAGACATTTTAGACATCATTATAGACATCTCATTTTAACACATTAAATGTTAGCTTAGAAAGTTATTATGGACTCTCTTTAGATTCTTTAGTCAATATATTTAGTGTAATATCTGATATCTGAATGGAGAGCAAATTTGAGACTTATGTAATGTTACATGCTTTCTCAAAAATCTTTATATTTCAATACACTAGCAAGTCCAAGATGTGCAAAGCCCAATCATATGATATGGTACTTATGGTGTAGATATCCAATTCATCATGATTAGCGGATGAGTTGTATCAGGTTAATTGCTGTCAGGGAGAACATAAGTCTTAAATCATGGAATCTGGTGTAGGTAATATGAAGCAACACAGATAATGAATGGTCTTGTGGATTATAATCTTTTTTGTGGTTTCATCTCTGTTATTAATTAAAACATCCATAATCTATATGTCACAGAAGAGGGAGAGGATGCAAGTGCAGATGGAAGTTTATTAGGAATAGCAGCTAATCCAATAGACAATAACAAGGTTGAAATCGCAGGCAAGGGTCAACCGAATTAGAAACAATATATATAAAGCTTTTTCATTGTGACACGAAATGCAGATGTAAAATGGCACATGAGCAGGATTATAAAAATATACTTGTAACAACACACTGTCTTCTGGTAATTATTCTCTATTATACACTGAAAAATATGATTCCCATCTGGACAAATCTGGCACAGGATGCTTCAGAAAACAAGCTGAAATGAATGTATTTGAAGGCTGAGCAAGCTTGACAGAAGAATGACAGGCCCTGCAACAGGGGAGAGGGAGAGATATTACTTTGTTAGATTAACAGTAGCCTGTGGTGCTTTGGGCTGGGGGATAAAAAAAAAAAAGAAAAAAAAGAAAGAAAACAAGGAAGAACCACTGACAGTGTGCTTACTCTGTACCTGAGAGAAAAAAATGGACCCATGAGTAGTGGGTTTTCAGTTTGAAGGCCAGCAAATTTCATTCCACATGCTGAAAGCTAGCACACCAAGACAGAGATGCTTTAATCGAAGATAAGAGAAGAGAAGGTACACATTACACACTGAGAAACCTCGGTAAATCTCTCTGTAACAGCCAGCCCTGCTATAGTCAATGAAAAACAATGAGAGGTTTTCAACAAGACTGAGAGCAAATAAAAAAAACATGCAGGGTACTTCACATAGGATCAATGAAATGCATATGAATTTGAACTCGTAAACAAATGCAATTACATGAAGAAATATAGTAAATAAAAACCTTCAGAGGGATTACTACAGAATGAAGTTGAACTTGGTAAACTGTGACTGGCTCTTTTTAAAGGTCACAATATTTAGGTCATCCAAAAATAAAGAACATTCTTTTAAAGAGCAACTCCAGGAAATTTAATGGAAAAATGTCCCAAAAAATGTCATTAAACTGTCATTTCTTATTTTTAGAATGATATTTTGTCTGAGTTTAAACCAAAATTCCATTATGAGCATGCTTAGCAGAAGGCTTGTGGGTTAGCCTTAAACAATAAACAGGAATGTTTACATTTTTTGGAACGAGACTTTCTTAATTATAGCAGGATTATAACATCTCTTTGCAAGTGGATCATTCTGGCTTGTGTCACTCTCAGAAGTTGCCAAGAATTTATAGGCTAATGATAATTGAAGATTTTATTTTATGGAGTATGCTGGCTTATGTGTTAATTGAAACTTTGTTTGCTATGAGTTTTCTATGAGTTTGCCATAGCTAAAACCCAAATGTTAGTTCCCTTATATTAAAAATATTGTATGAAGCAACAGCCTTTACTCTGTGACAAATGCTATGTGTCACAAATCTCCCCCTCATGGTGAGCGCTGTGAGCCAAGCCACGCAGCACGCATAGCAGCCTGCAGCTCTGTGGAGCTCGTGACTCTGTTGGTTCATGTATTCATGTGTTTGTTTTGTTTACATTACCACCTGTGTTTAGTTTTGGTTTCATTTCATGTCTCTGCCCCTGTATTATCACTGGTTGTTGGCCTAATGTGTCATAACGGCAGTTTTCCCTTTAGTCTGTCTATTTAAACCCTCATGTTTATTGTGTTTAGCGCAAAGTATTTGTTAGGTTACGCTACATGCCTGAAAATAATGAGCTTTGTTCACTCTTTTGATTTCCCGGTTTAACAATAGTTTTTGTTTCTCATTGTCCTGTATTTTCTTTTTTCTGATACCCTATTCATTGATCTCTCTGTCTGCCTCACATTTCTGAATTGTTTTATATTATTATTATTATTATTATTATTATTATTATTATTATTATTATTATTACTTTTCCACCATTGTGACACTATATGTATATTGGTATATACATTGATCAGGCATAACATTATGACCACTGAAAGGTGACACATAACACTTCACTTGTCTCCTCTTCATGGCAGCTGTTAGTGGGTGGGATATATTAGGCAGCAAGTGAACATTTTGTCCTCAAAGTTGATGTGTTAGAAGCAGGAAAAATGGGCTGTTTTGGCAGCCAAAGGGGGACCAACACAATATTTCTCAGGTGGTCATAATGTTATGCCTGGTCAGTATGTACATTTAAGATTCATAATATGGACTGTATTGACAAGTTTTAAATCTTTAACACTTTTTTATAAGTTCATCCCAATCAAACTAATACTAGATAGCTGACATTAGTTAGCAAAGTATCTAGCTGACCTTTCATGTAGAAAATGTGCATAACCAAACTTTGACACACCTACCAGTAGCTGTTGTTAATCTCTGGCACCCTACCAGTTCTGAAACATACTGGGATTTATGCAAAATGGCACTGAGTCACTACTCTAACCCATGGGTTCCTGAAATATATTTCGAATATAACTGAAACAATGAAAAAGGCAAAAATTCTTCTGGTGTATGTGTCAAAAAAGAAACATGCAACTCATTTAAGGACATAAAACAAAGCAATTAGTACAGTAAACTCTTGCTGCTTGTCTTGTAAATGTGATGTGAATCAGTCGTTACTCTTTACTCTTCCCCAGAAAGATATTTTACTGTGGAAATAGGCCAAGCGAGAGCCAGTTCCTTGAAAGTGAAGCAATTACTGAAAGCAATAAAACAGCAGAAGTGCATTCGACAGAAGCAATTTTTGGGCCGATGCCCCCTATGGCAGTGCACTTGTTCTCAGCAGTGCAAGTACAGTCTGTTCAGTTGCATCCCACTTGCTTTCCTCCACATTCTTCATTACAATTCAGTATTGTTTTCCTTCTTTTACATTTAAGACTTGAACAGAAAACAGTGAAACAAATAGAAACACTTTGGCCAGTAAGTAAAGGCTGAGAGTGCAGACAGAGGTCAGGCTTAGCCTTTGCCTGTCCACTATGCACTGCATTCCCTTGCTTAAAGGAAGAGGACTTTATGTTGATGTGGTAAATACAAGGTGTTTATTGAAGTTATATCCCAGGATATAAGAGGGTTTTTGGGATTCAGCTGTAGTCCACTGAGGAAGAGAAGCACATATACAATTTCACAAAAGCATACAGCATGAATACCTTTCTTGTTCTTTTTCTTTAGAGCCTGGACCAGTGTGAGAAAGTGCCCAGGCATTTCACTTACTTACTTACTTACTTACTTACTTACTTACTTACTTACTTATTTATTTATTTATTTATTTATTTATTTATTTATTTATTTATTTATTTATTTATTGACTACTTCAAAAGTCTAAACATTCTAGGAATTCACAGTTGGTCCTTTCAAACATTAATATCCCTAGAGATCTGTACTTATTTCAGTTTATTTTCAAGATTAAATGCTGATGGAAAATTTAACGTGCCACTACATGCCTCAGTAATTGTGGGCACTGGGAGGAACTGACATGTAATGTTAACAACAGGCAACATTATACTCATTATACAACATTATACATATTAGCAGTGATCCCACCGTACACTGTAATTAGACAGAAACAGTGCCAAGTGAACTTTATTGTCTGATCATTGACGCATGTGTTTATTTTTGATGTTGTTTTGTTTTATTTTGTATACCTTATTTAAAACAGTTCATTTGATTCCAGCCTGCTTCAGTAGACTTGGCTACTAGGAATGCACCCTTGAATAGCACCAGCTAGATGGAAGAATTTATCCAACATTGATGGATGCATGTTATAAAAGCATATATAGTGCCAGAGTTTAGAGAACATTAGTACGCTGGCATCACTGAATTGTGCACCATATAATTACCTCCAGAAAAGAAAACGGTAATCGCAGTTAATTAAGGGAGTGGGATGAAAATTGACCCACAGTCACATAGAATTATATAACAATTACACACAGTAGGAGAAGCATGGCACATACCAAATGCCTTCCATGTTTGTATGCAAATTCATTTTCATATGTACATATGTGCATGTGATTCTTCAGACACTTGACTCCCAGAACCATGCTACATGCAAGTGCATTTCATCTCTGATTTTGCTTCCTCTGATAAGTGGACGTGACAGACAGACCAGAAGGTGTAGAATCACTGCCAATTCAGCACAGTCGCTGATAGGGAGAGACATGGTAAGGTTGGAATACATGTACCATTGTAAAGTAAAGCTGTTTGCAGGCATTGGCTCTCAGAATGGCATGGCACTGTGATGGATTGCCACCATTAATCATGCCAGCACTAGAGCCCAAGACTGATGCTCAGAAATTTAAATCTTCAGCATTTTCAAGATTAAAGCCATGTGGCAAGGTTAACATTTTTCTGACACTGAAGGAAAAGGCTGGAAGCAATGCACTCCCAGACAGCCTTGCATAACCTTCACCTTGCCAGCTGTTTATGCCTCATTCACCTAAGTGCTGTCACTTTGAGTTAGCAGACAGTAGATATTTCTGACACACTAAACATTATTGACCAGTTCTTCATTAGTTACATTTCCAGTTACATATAATTGTACTACTACAATGAAAATGGTGTTAATATCTACAAGACTTACAAGTAGATATTACAAGATATTACAAGTCTTATATGTTTATGCATTTTGTCAGTTTTATTCTTTTCCCCCAAAACAACAGGAGGTAGTTTCCACCTTGTCATGTCCCATAAGATTTATAAGAGGCTAGACTCCTCCCATGGACATTCAGAATGTCACAGCCATGGGTGATACAGTATCTCAGAATAATGCTTTTTTTATGGCACAGGAGTATCCTAAATCTGTGTTCGCGTAATGATACTGAGATATTATAAAATGTGAGGAATAAAATCTATGCCTCGGGTCTTTCACAGAATTAACAGCATCATCAGTGTTGATGAGGATAGCATTTTATTCCAAATATCAGTAGCATTTGATGAGCTGAGACCACAGACCGTGTAATGTTGTTTCAAATGAGTTCCATTTTCTATTTCTTTGTCCTGGTCGTTTTGCAGCTGACACAATAAATCTTGCGACTCTCGCTCCCTTTCTAGTTCCATTTCTGTTTGCTTTGATTCAAAGCTCTTGTAATGATGTCGAATGTCTCCCATCTGCTCTTCTCTTTATGTTCAGCAGTAAAGCATTGCTTTCGCTGCTGTGACTTTGAACAGCATTGCCCCATGTTCGCATTGCTCTAATAAACCCACCACGTCATTGTGAACTGGAACAACAGGAAATCTATTTTATGTAGTTCAATATGAGATATTGTAATTTCTATTTTAATATCTGGAAATATTGTAAGAAAACACCTGTTTGACCCTTTTCTCTTTTCATAAAATCGTTGCTAACACTTAGTGTCTGTGAGTCTTTTTCACACACCCCTAGGAACAAAAATTTTGTAAATTTGGTAGGATTTATTTATTTATTTATTTTCTTTAGTGTGGCTTACAAATCCTTTTACACACAGCTCTACTACATAATTGATAAACAGTGTATAAAAATAGAAAATCTCACAGATATAGACTCACTTTAGCTACTCAGGCAGTAAGCTTTAGGGGTGGGGCTCAGGTACTTCTTAACAGTATGTCTGTGAAGATTCTCAGTCGTCCAGGTGAGGTTGTTTGGAAGTTGAGTCACGTCAACTTTACTTCTTTCTTGTTGACCTTACTTGACCTAAAAAGAAAGAGGTACTTCCTAACAGTTATCCAGACATTTAAAATCTATCTATCTATCTATCTATCTATCTATCTATCTATCTATCTATCTATCTATCTATCTATCTATCTATCTATCTATCTATCTATCTATCTGATTCTTTATTTATCTTTTGTACATGTTGAAGAGAACACTGTAAGTTTATTGTACATACAGTATATAGTGGTAAAAGGGGGTAACAGAGTAATTTGCCTCTATCTAGGTTAGATACAGTCTTCTGCATTAAAACAAAACAGAGCCTTATTGACGTGTATAGGTCTCCAACATAGTGCACTCTCCCTGAAATTAATGGCCTAAAATAATCCTATTACAGCAAACTCATTTTGCAGACTTCTCACACGGCTCTTAAAAAGAAAAGAACCTTCCTCTCATTAGGCTGTGGCCTCTTTTTTCATGTGTGGATTACGCTCTGTAATTTTAACATTCTGGCACAGTGCCTTATTCAACCTTATTCAAAGGAGCTCAAGGTTGTTTAGTGGTCAAGCTCCTCCAGTTTACATTAAATATTCACAACGGTCATTCCCTGCAAATGATTTTGCACCTAGCTCATAAGGGAAAGAAAATTTGTTTTACATAATTTTTCAGAAAATCCCTGCCATTCTGCTGAATGATGAATTATCAGGTTGATAAAAATTTCAATGATATTGCAAAGTGTGCTATTGCTTTTAGACATGTAACCACAGGCAGCATAACCAATGGTCATCCTACACATTAGTGATGAGAAGGTTTAGTCAAATTACCAAGCTGATTGTTTCTTTATTTAAATGAATATGGTGTCCTATTCAGCCAAGCCAGTGGTTTAGAGACAGTGTCACTGAGGAAGAGACAGGAGTCAGAGCTGGAGGTAGCAGAGCTGAAGATGTTGAGGTTCTCTTTGGGAGTGACAAGGTTGGACAGGATTAGGTACAAGTACATCAGAGGGACAGCTCATGTTGGACGTTTGGGGGACAAAGTTATGGGGGGCCAGATAAAGATTGGTTTGGATCATGTTCAGAGGAGGGAGAGTGAGTATATTTGTAGGACATAGAGCTGCCAGGAAGGAGGCAAAGAGGAAGGCGAAAGAGGAGGTATATGGATGTAATAAATGAGGATATAAAGCTAGTGGGTGCAAGTGTTAAGGATGCAGAAGGTAGGGAAAGGTGGAGAGAGATGATTCACTGTGACGAACCCTGAAGGGAAATGCCGAAAGAAGAAGAAGAAGAAGAAAAAGATTCAGTCAATACAGTTTTGCTTGAAGAAATACAGAACTTCCAAGGTTTGGCAAGCATTTTAAGCTCATACAATATACACATTTTACTTGCATTCACACGCACAAAATTAAAGTTCTTGAAATTTGACTACA